>NC_090892.1:22770076-22790076 GCF_036669925.1 Montipora capricornis | reverse complement strand
TTGGGAACTATCATGTTGCTTCTTTCACTGGAAATCTAAGTCACAGCCTGAGTGACATTTTAATTGTCCTTCCAAAAAGTTGAAGTGAGGACGCATACACATTTGCATGGTTATTTGTGTGAGAGTGGGCCCTGGAATTTTAAATTTATAACTTTTTGCTGTGGCGCTCGTGATCGTCACTTTAACTTAGTTCTTATTACGGTAAATATCAAATCGTTTATTATTGTACTTTTTAATTTTCGTGAAGCTAGGCATAGTATTTGAACCATCTTTCGGAAAATACATTTTAATTTGGGGTAAACATGCATACTTAGCTGGTGAGGCTTTTGATCACTTAAAGGACAACAATTTGCATAATTTTCAACCTCCGTTAGCAAGAAATAAAGTGCCGTTGTTTAGGTAGCACTCCATTGACTATTCATCTATCGCTGGTTTGTTAGAATTTTAGAAAATTATTAAAGGTTATTCGCAATTGACTCTCTACTCTTCTTGAATAAGGACGATAAACTGTAGGTCCCTGTAACGGCCGAAGAAATCTTTCGTCACTTGTAAATTTTCTTAACTGCGTAAGTTGGGGGAGATTTTCTTGTGTAGATGAAGATTGTGTGTACACATCACGCAAGTGGGTATTTTTTTACTTACAGTATCTTTGCTGGGACTGCAACAGAGATTTCAACATTAACATGAGGAAAATTAAAGGCAATTCTTCCAGCTGGACATATTAAGAAGTTCAGAGTTGTTGTTCCAGTGACTGAAGGCAGCACCAAGTTCTCAAAGTGTTTTCATAAACAATGATTATTAACAACCTTAGTGTCAGAGGACTTTTCACACTATCCTGTGCAAAGTCACTGGAACCACAGCCCCATCTCACATCACATCACGCACTGTTTGAGAAGAGTAGGGGACGTAGTCCCCGCTGTGGTGGTTTCTCGCTCATTCTGTTCTGGGGCCACCTGCGTAAACTACTTGTTATTCAGCTAAGATCACGGTGAACTGCATGACTGCCATTTGCACCAGGAAAAAAAAAGCAATCTGGCAAAGTCCCCCACAAAGTGGTGTTCATTGACCCTGAAAAGCCCCGAGTGGAGCGATCAGCCACATAGCCATTCATTCATTCATTCATTCATTCATTCGTTCATTCATTTGAATCCCTTTGGAGCCACCAAATAGGTTGTATAGGTGTCTATAAGAGACAATAGCAGAAATCAGTAGCCCATACCTGACAGGAATATAGCCAAGGGCTGTTGTCGCTCCTAGGGCATTTTCACAGACTGCTATTTATTTTTGGATTGAATTTCCCTCAATTGAAACTCCTGTAGGAGCCCAATGACCAATCACAAGAAACTGACTTGACATCATACCGTCACCAAACGGGAACTGTCTCTGTTTCTTGCAGAAAAGGTAGACTAAAAATAGATTGGTCTGCAAAAATACTGACTTAATATGGTAGTTGTTTACTCCTTGTCATAGGCTCCTGATTAAAATGTCCAGATAATTGTGAGTATCACTAATCTCTTACGTTAAAGATTTTTCTGGTTGTAACTTTACAAAATAAGGGGTGGTCCTCAGGGGTAGTCCATGGAACGGGTCCACAAGGGTGGTCCATGTTTTGTATATGTCCCGAGGAAGTCCGTTTTTTAAGAAAATTACATGTAAAATTATGTGTACTTGAGATGCTGCCGTAATTGCCACTGCAAACCCATGATAGCAATTTACCATTTTGATACAACTTAAACAGGATATGTTCTCAAAAAAAATTTCTTTACAGGTGAGAGAGCTGTCAGGGAATGCATTGCACAGGGGCGCAAGTTTGCAGATGCCTGTCAAGGTCCAGATAAAGGGAGGATAAAGAAAGTGTGCGATGATCTGGATCAGTTGATGGGAGACTTGGCACAGCTAAGGAAACTGGGCAAGGTTGGTTATCCAGTTAAAAAGTTTTGCAGAATGATGTCATCATGGTTGATACATAAAATTCAAGTTAAAGGGGTTTATAGCAAAACATTACTGGTGTTCTGACAGTTCCAACCGGCACAAACACGGCCATGAGCTATTCAGAATTTAATGCCCCTTGCACAAAGCACTGGAAGTTTTGTGCATGCAAGTCACAGTTGGTTCTGGTTTTATTTTCATTGGCTGAAAAAAACGGCACAAGACTTTTAAGCAAACCACCATAAGAGATACAGCTCCAGTAAATTGTCAGTTGCATGGTTGGGCAAACTTGGCATTGCTTCCAATAATTGTTATTGTGTGTAAGAACAATTATAGTATTCATGAATTTTGGCAGACTTTTGTAAACAGCTCTTACTACAGTATGTTTTATCCTCCATTCCACTTTCTCTCCTTAGCCAAATTATTAAAAAAATACTCAACCAACTGTAGCTATTCATTTTAAATTATTTTATATTAGAAGAATGATGTAAGTTTTGCTTCATAGGGCACAACACCAGAGGGTCAAAGACTCAACAGGGATGTTGCACAGCTTCTTGAAGATTTGAATTCTCAAATGCAGAATGCAACTTTGGTACAAGAACAGACTGGTGTGCGAAGGCCAACAACCACCTTTGCAGGAAAAATGGATCAGGTCCATCAGTGGATGAACAATCCTTCATCAGACCCTTCTGGCTTAGGTTATAGTGCAATATAGTTTGTTATGGGTTTGTTCTTTATAATTATTTGTTGTGGGTGGACTGTGGTCCAGTGGTCAGGGCATTGAATTTGGATGCAGTTGCTCTGGGTTCATATCTGGCTCTGACCACTGGTTGGACTTGTTGTGAGATGTCCCAACTGTTGTCATTATTGTTGTCGGTATCACTATCATTATCTTTATCATGAGTAACAAAATCACACATTTTAAACATGCAAGAAATGTCGGCTGGCCTTTCCTTTGGTGCAATGAGTGGACAAAGGAATCCAAACCCAACTTTAGATATTTTCAGTATTTATAGCATCATTGGAGGGATGTAAAGTGGCAGGTACAAAACACAGTCAGTTCACAAGTCACAGAGAGAGTCCTAAACATTCATTAAAGCTAACCTTTGGCCTCATTGGACCTAAAGAAAAGTTTTTAGACGTAACGTTAGCATTGGTAAACGGTTAGGTTTTGTTGTGTATCGGTAAAGCAATGATCTGTGACTTGTGACCTGTGACCTGTGGTTTGTACCTGGCTAGTTTAAATGCATCATTCCTTTAGCAGCTATGTATCATCATCTTCCAATTCTTGGATCATCATCTATGTATCATCATCTTCTCTTGAAAACTAAAACTTATCAAAGAAAATTATAATTATCAGCATTTGAGAGATCAATATCAAAAGGACAACACTATAGATAGAAAACTCTTGTTTTGCAAAAACTTGTGTATGCCAGCAAAAATGGTATGCACCACTAGAATTTAAAATTAATGTTGTTCATTGTGACATACAACCACCTGTCATGTCGGTAGGGGTGTTGGGTACTGTAACGTTATAAAACAGCATAGACTATTATTTTGTTGCTTACAATGTACCTGTACATGTATCTGGGAACATATCCCTGAGTTCCTGTTCATTCATAGATAGTGACAAAAACAGTATGTAAAGTTGCATGTGTTTAGTTGACATGAGTTGCAGTCTCAGTAATGTATGTTATGGTACATGTACTTTGTCAGCTAAAATTGGACTACCAGAAATAGCTACTAGGCTAAGCTCATGTTGATGTGCTTACATCACAGAAGCATAATGTCCAATTATTTCTGCAGGTGAAAGGGCTATCCATGAGTGCACTGACCAGGGTCGAGTCATAGCTGATAAATGTTCTGGCCCGGAGAGGAGTGCAATCTTGCAGCTTTGTGATGAGCTTGACCAACTTACTGATGAAATCGCAAGCATGATGAGAAGAGGGATGGTATGTCTACTGCTGTTTCTTAATAATCTCAGAACATTTACACTCGCCTTTTCATTGATGGGGAGAGCATTCAACAATCCAAAATTATTTTCAAGTCCTGTACTGACTTAATGCGTGAAGTACACTTCAAGGTCCAGTTGTTCAAAAGCTGATTAACAATAATTATTACATACATGTACCAACCCGGGATTGAATTTTGCCTGTCAAAAAACAAAGGCATATTTAAGATTGAAGACTAAATATCTTGTGGAACCTTTTTTTCATCAGAAAATGAACTGCAATAATTTACATTTTCATTAATCCAGGATTACATGTACATTTCCGTCGTAGCTTTTAAAATCAGGCTTTGAACAACTGGCCCTGGTTGTACAAGTATAAAAGTTATTCGAAAATTCTCTTGATTGCATTCAATGTAGCATTTTATTTCAAATGAGGAAAAAAGGATAATTTAAAATTGGAATGCACTTTATGTGTAGCTCTAAACAGTTTTAAACATCAAAAGATTGAAGTGATCCTTGCACTTACATGCAATTTACAGTATTGAGCAATAAAATTTTTGTCACTTTAGACAGCTAGCTGTACATACATTCACTTCACCATGGCATCTATTACTCCCACTTCAAATACAATCATTTATTTCAGTATAAACAAAAAAAATTAATGTGTTTTCCATTGACACAAGCAAGGGTTTGTACAAGGTTTGGTTCCTAGTGTCATGGTCTGACAATGGTCTTTGGGTCCTATTGTGTTTCGCCTAGTTGCATCTCTGTTCAAGACCAGGCTGAATAATTAATTATTGTGTGACCAATCATAATAATTTATTATCTCTTCTTGGAAAGCATTATTATACATTATACATGTATATATTATATAAAGCTAAGAGCAGTGTTATCCTTCACAGCAGAATCTTTGAAATTGGGATTTCTAAGCCTTTTCACTGCCATAAACTGGCCAGGGGGTTGATGTCATTTTAGGTAAAGGAGGAGTGTGCTTAGCCTAATAATTATTATCTGCTATACTAATATCCTTTCGTGGGACAAAGTGACAAACCAGTTGTGGCAAGCATGTCTAATTTCTATCATCTGACTGCGTAACATCCATTTTTTCAGGGAAACTCTCCACAGGCAGCTGGTGTAGCTCAAAAGATTGAGAAAAAGTTGGAGGAACTAAACAACAAATTGCAAAATGCAGTTGTTGCTCAGGTTGCTGAAGATTTCATGGACACAACATCAAGTCTGAAACAGTTGGAGAAAGCTGCCCGGGCTCCCCCAGGTTAAGGAACAAAAAATTAATTATAGTTATTATTGTCTCTGCTTGCTCCCAGAAATAATACCTTTCGTTTATCAGAAATATAAAACCAATGAGTTGAGTGTACATTATATAACATAAAAAAGCTTTATTACTGTTAATAGTAACAGCATTCCCATTGTATTTACATTGCTGTTAATTAAAGAGTGAAGTGCTTGGCGACATGTTTTTCACGTCACTGTCTTTCCTTCTGTTTTTTTTTTTTCAAATTCTTCTTGATTCCATAAATGCTGTTTATTTTAATTTCTGCGAGTTTTAAATTTGTTTTTTGAACCTAAATTGGACTGCATTCCCTGTACAGGCCTTCTGATATTACGCGATGGTGCAATTTCGCACAATCAGCCTTAAATTGCATTCGATCGCACAATTAACGAAAAATCGTATAATTCACAAAAAACACACATCATTCATAAAATAAAACATAAATCAACAAGTTTCTTTGGAATTCCTGCATAAATACGCCATTTTTAAGATGATTTACTTTAGAAAAAGGCTAAAAAGCCTTTGTCACCTTCAATTTTGTAAACATTCAAAGTTCATGGCATTATTTTGCATGGGCCTGGTACGAGTCTCATTCGTAAAGAGTCACCTATTGGTGTAAAACAAGCATGCCCTTTGTTCAGATTAGCCAATCTGTTCAGAAATATAATGTCGATCAAGATGCATAATTACTGTTCCCTTGTGTTCAAAATGGCAGTACAAAAGTGTTTTTCTTATCCTGAACTTCAAATTGCTCAGAAAAAAATCGCATAATTGGCCTTTCTAATCACATAGCGGTAATCTGCCCTGCAGATTTCGTATAATTTGCATCTTGTCATTGCACCCTTCTGAAGGCCTGCCCGTTGCTTACAGTAGTCTGTTCCGTTCCCCTCTCCCCCAAAAAATGGCCTTGAAAGAACATTCATATCTTCTTGGCCATTTAGTGTTTACCAGTTTCTTGTTATTTGCAGATGCACCAGGACGTGAGGCTGAGTTTGAGAGCACAGCAGGTTCATTTGAGCATCAGGCAAATCAAATTACAGACACTGCTATTCAACTGGCAAATGCTGGTGGGAACACTAACAAGAGACTCTTGGATCAGATACGTCAAAATGCTGAGGAAGTGAGTACTAAGTGCAAGCTTGTCTCATTGGGGCCCCAAAAACTTGATTTAAAAAGACAAACATCTGGGCCCAGTTATTCAAAAGGCGGTTACCAGTTATCCCAGATTATAAATTAACCAAGGAGTTTATTTCTCTACTCCCAAATGCTGCGATGATATTCTGCAAAGCTTAACTTTAGAAGAAGTCAATGTTGAAAAACAAAAATAAGCTAATTTAAAAGAAACTTTTGCCAAAAAGTTGAAAACATGAAACAAAAGTTTAGTTAATCTTGGATTACATTAATCAGCTTTCGAACAATCGGGCCCTGGTTAAGTTCTCACATATGAGTACTTACATACATGTATGAGAACCAATAAATTATTACACTGTACATTTATCCCGACCAGTGACACTGGTTCTAATAAGACAAAATACCAAAGGTCATAACACTTTAAGGTAGGCTAATTGACTATAGATTACTAATAAGGTTCTCCAGATACTGCTTAATAAAACTATATTATTATGTAATCATTTGAAAAATTTTAGTGGATTCGTTACAGAATTTCCTGAGAAATTTTTGAGAAGCTCTTAAGAAGTCTTCCAAGCTAATTTCCGATGAAACATTAAGTTCATAAGAAAGCCACTGGTCAGCCTTAACCAAAAAGTAGGATGGGGGTGGTTATGGGTGTTTTCTGTACAGGTTATTGTTAAAATCATTACACATATACAGTAGAACAGATCTTGCTGTGTTCAAAGGTTATTTGGTTTATTCCCAGCAGGAACATTTCCCTGGGTAGTTTTTTCTGAAAGTGTCTTAGGTAGCCTGAGGCCATCGCAAAACAAAGGGCATTGTTGTTCCAAATTCTGAACAAACAGAATAAAATTCCACACTAAGGGAACTGACCTTTGAATTGATTGAATGAAAATGGTTACAGTTAAATACATGTAATTGTTGCATTATTAATAAATCAGAACACTGATGGTCTTGCATCAGTGACTAATGCATTGATTGTGGGTAGGCTTGCAGGCAAAACTTAACGCACATCAAATTTCATACATTTTGGAATTTGTTCTATGAGCACACTAAAGGCCGGAAAAAATTGTTAGTGTAGATGATTGTATTTAATTGTAATGCAGTCAGAAGAAGGCAAGAAAATTGATGAGTGTAACATTACATTGCATCAAGATCTGAAAAATAATAATCTGACAAAAATTCATAGCTTTTTTAAATTAAGTCTTTGCCATCTTGAATCGATCATTAATTTAATTAGTAGTCTAAATAAGACCTAAATACACCATTTAACCCTCCAAATTGTATATAAGCTTAAAGAATATGTCAACTTGTTTGGAAACAGCACTGCTTTTCCTTGTGAACTTCTCCATTTTTTTCAGTGGAATCTACTTAACAGCTTGTTGTTGTTGAGCAAGTTCATTTGTCTACACACTTTGCTTAGTAACCAGGCAAAGCAAAGCGAAATGGACGTTTTCGAGATTCCTTTTGTTTACCATGTGTACAGGGACATTTGGAAGCCATCCCTTTGTGACAAACAAGCTCACTAGTGAATAATTTCTTTGACAAATTTGCCATCAAAGTTGTAAACAAAGGAGAAACTGTGTGCCTTTTACGTCACAAGTTTTCAAAAAATTACATGGTATTTTCTTGCTTGGGAAAGATCTAAGTGAAAACTTGCAAATGTAGTTACCAGTTTTCATAACTTTTCCACAGTATCTGTTGATGTTTATTTAAAACAGACTTATTTCAGGGTTTTGGGGGTGATTATGAAAATCTCATGCAAGATATTCGTGTAGATTTTAAACAAAATTTTATGGTAAAAGATGTGGCTTATCTACTAGTGTTTACAGTTTATTTATGACTATAAGGTAATGTGATTGTTTATTACAGCTGAAGGAATTGACTCCTCAAGTTTCCCATGTAGCTAAAATCCTTCTGGATTATGGCAAACATTCACCGGGAGATGCCCCTGCTGTGTCAACGCATTTTGAAAGTATGCGTGACAATTGGAAGGACAAAATGCAGACCCTGACTACTCAAGTGGATAGTGCAACAGACACTGGAAAATTCATTGAAGCCTGTGGTTAGTTCATGTACACACATGTTTAATTTGTGATAAGAGATTACCGGTAATAGGAATAAACCTTGAAATTTAGGGAAATGATCCTTGCACTTAAATGTAGCTGGACAATTTAAGCAAGTATTAGGGAGCTTACGAAACGAGGACGACGACGGCTACGAGGACTTCATTTAAAAATACGAGTTCACGTTATTCATATCACTGCGAAACTGTTTCATGTCGTTTCGCGTTAAAAGTGTGTAGTAACTGTCGAGGAATTAAACTGATATGAATGGGTTGGAAGCGTAGAGAGAGAACTGAAAGTTCATCGTCATGTGCTAACGTCCTCCACAGAACCTTGAATTTGGTCATTTCACGTCGTCATTTAGGAGATGACGGCAAAGAAATGTACCAAAATGTAAAACGCACGTGAAGAGCCATTGTTTTTGCTCACTAAACCTATTGTTTTGTAGTGTCGTTGTTGCCGTCGGCGCCGTCGTTTCGTAAGCTCCCTATTGTCTCTTATAGACACCTGAAAAATTCAGGTGACTTCAACTGGATTCGAACCCGTGACATCTACGATGCCGTTGCAATGCTCTACCAAGTGAGCTATGAAGCCAACAAGTTGGGAGTAGGTAGATTTGTTGGGCTCATGTGTTCCCATAAAAGAGCTCTATGAAATAAAATGTTTGAAGTGCAGATTATAGATGTAATTGAGAGAAGTGATCTTTGCGGTTACATGTATCTGGACAATTTAAGCAATTGCCTGTTATAGACACCTAAAAATTTGTGGTGGCCTCAACGGGAATAAACCTTGCCTTGAGAACCCCCTATGAAGTTGATCCACTTAATGAGTCATCAGTGTTAGAGACAACTGTAATCATCAGTGCTCCCTCTTTTCTTATTCTTTGCCATCCACCCCCCTCCCAAACTCAAGAGAATCTTGATTCAGTTTGGGTCCTGTTGCCTTGTGGGAAATAAAGATGTACCGGTACACAAGTGGCTTCACATCTTTCTTTTTTCAGTTCTCTTTCAATGATAAAGCGTGTATTATTTGTCTTCCATACAAAGGGTGTAAATTGCAGGTTGCAGGTCATGGTGTTGCCATAACTGAAACAACCCAAACCCATGCTAATCTTAGGCTTAAACGTTATCTAGAGCATACTGTTTTTTGACCTAATGTTTGCGTTAGTAAAGATTTGTGTCATTTCAGCTATGGTGAAACAATGACCTGGAACCCTTACCTGCAACCTGCAGTTTTCACCGTCCATCTTCCAAGTCCAGATAACCAATCTTCAACAGAGTTAAGGCATAAAAAGTAGTTTTTATTTGTAACATATTTTCTATTTTGCTCCTTTACTTCATCACCTTCAGAGACAGCAATTAACCAGGATGCAGAAATGTGCAATGCTGCTATGGAACAAGGGAATCCCCAGGTGATAGATACTATTAATTTTTTTTTTGTTTTCTTTACCAGCTATCCTTTATGAAGCATGGAAAAAATAGTATGCCTTGATGTTCCAGTATTTTAAATGAAACTTACTCACTATTTGCGTTCTCTGAAAGATTGTGAGAATACCTTACCTCTACCAGTAATGAAAGTAAATTAGTAAATTAACTGCCTAGCATATCTGTTTGTTTTATCAGTTGTTGATTACAAAGAGTTCAAACATTGCTCGTCGAGCAAAAAGGGTGGTAGATGTCGCCGAAGCTGAGATGGAAAATTCTTTAGATCCAGACTATGTTTCCAAGATACAAACAGCAAAAGATGCTTTGGGAAATTGTAAGTGACTATGTTGAGCTCTAATTTATGCTCCTAATAATATTTATAGTGATACTTGAAAGAGAGTTTAAACCTGCTCAAAACATTTATTGTGCTATCTACGTGTACTTCACGTGGTTTGGGAGAATACGACTTTTATGGCACACACACCTACCACACCCTTCTTCATGCTTAGTTTGTGAAAACGTTGAGCTGTAGGTGCTTCCTTAATAATTACCTGAATGAATTTTAGTAGTTGCAGATGCATGTACAATTAAAAAAGGAAAGACAAAACTGAAGAGATTATACTTAAAAAATCGTAACATATCATTTGACTGTAAGTTCTGATATGAAGGCCCTGTTCACAACATATGTTGGCAATTTTCTTGTATACACGTTTGTCCAGTTTATACACCCTACTTCCTCTATAATTGCCCCCTCCCAAACATGGTCCCTCTCTCTCTAATAAGACCCCCCCCCCCCCCCCCCCCCCACTCCCATACAGTGGAAGGAAGTTACCTCCTCTTCAAAGCCCCCTTCCCCTCCCCCTTTATTCTTCGTAAGTAATTAAGTAATAAATAATAGAGTATTAGAGTGTATTGGTAATTAATCATGACGGTAACACTTCCTGTGGGCTGATTTGGTATGGTTTAATTATTCACATGGTGGAAGTTTGGATTCGTTTTTTATCTCCAGCTGTATGACCACCACCATCACATGCAAGGGCTTTTGCACTTTGCGTTCTAGTTCTTTATGGAGAAATGTTACCATCGTCTGATTGTTTGAAAAAGTTGCAAAGCGCCCAGGAACCAACGTTCCCCCTTCCTCCCCACCCCTCTTCCTCTATCAAACCCTCCCGCGAACGTTCCTGAAATGGTATGTTGCTTCAGCTTTTCAGTCAGACTTTTTATCTTTTAAATAGCTATCACACCTCTGGTGATTAATGCTAAAGCTGTTGCCACAAATCCTACTGATAAAAATTCTCACAGGAACCTTCGGGAGTCCACGAGAAAGGTATGTTAGCCAGCAGCATAACACCTCTGCGCGAGTTTAATGTATATTGTATCGCTGATGCGAACAAATTGGGAGGCAAAGTCGAAAGATTTTTTCATTTCTGAAGTACTTAGTTAGGTATTCATTACAGCACAACAAGTACATAACCCAATATTACCAGTCATTTCTATGCCAAAGTGTTTGAGAAAGTCATTTACGACCAAACTTGGAATGCATTTCATAACGTTTTGTCTTCAAACTTATCTGGATTTATGAAAACTCACTCTTGCTGCACTGCATTGCTAAAAATGACGGAAGATTGGAGGAGCAGTATTGATAACAAGGAAGCTGTAGCGGCGGTCGCTGTGGACTTGAGCAAAGCGTTTGACGCCATAGACCATAGCCTTCTGCTCGCGAAGTTGAAGGCCTATGGCTTTTCTACACGTGCATTGGAACTGATGTCCACTTACCTGCTAGGTCGTCAACAATGTGTCAGATTAGATGGCGTATGCTCTGACTTCAAAACAGTTAAATCTGGCGTTCCTCAAGGTTCACTATTGGGTCCGTTGTTGTTCAACATATTCATTAATGATTTGAATTTTTGTGTTCCTAATGTCTCATTGCGGCTGTACGCTGACGACACGACTGCCTACCTGTCAGATGTATCTCCCACCATTCTAGAATTTTCCTTCAACAAGGATCTCCAGGCTCTTTCGTCGTGGTTTGAGTCCAACTATTTAACAGTGAACTGTGCTAAGACTCAAGCATTATCTGTCGGACCCTGTGCCTATCATTATTCTTTATTTCTTAATAATGCTCAAATAGAATTTCTCCGATCTATCAAGATTCTTGGAGTAACTTTAGACAAGGACCTATCCTATAAAGAACACATATCAGATCAACTAAAGAAAGCCTATGCCAAGGCTTCTGCTCTGAGAAGAATAAGGCGTTTCTTCCTCATGATGCAATGATAAAACTTTATAAAGCATTTATTTTACCTCATCTCGAATACTGTGGTCCTTTGTTTGTAGGCATAGGTACGGGTCAACGCAACCGTCTCGAAGATGGCAACTGTTATATTTGAGAACATTAATCGGGCACAACAAGTTAATGTCATACGACGAACTGCTCACTGCGGCTAGCATGACATCTTTATATTGTAGGCGCTTACATCAGGCGTTAATACTTCTTTTTAAATGTCTAAATGGTACGGGTCCTACATATATTGCTAGCCTTTTTAAATACAGGCATACACCGTATAGGCTAAGAGGCGAGGGCTTGAATTTGGAATTACCAAAATTTAATTGTAAATTTAAGAAGAATTCTGTCACTTATTCATTAACTAAGTTATGGAACAGTTTGCCTTCTCATGTGCGTCTTTCAAGTGATTTTAGTGACTTCAGAAGTAAATTGCAGGATTGCAGTTTTTTTAGAACGTGTCTTATAGTGTACAATTGTAGCTTTTAACTGCTTTTAGATCGAGTTTTAGCGTTTTCCAAGTCACGTTTTTAGTATGTGGCTTTTTGTTGTTTTTAATATTGAATTGTATTATATGGCTGTAATTATTATAGATTTTATTTATACACGTTCGTATTTGAACGAGCTTTATAGCTCTTTGACGTAACGTGTTAAAATAAATGATTGATTGATTGATAAAACGTACGAATAACTCTGGCGAAGACACTGTTGAAGTGCTGTTGTCAGCAAGGCAGGGAAGGGAATAATATTGTTGGAGAACTCGTCTCTCTCCTCTCTGAAATGTTTGTAGTTGCAAGATGCTGTGACTGGAGTGCGGGTCATAGTCTGCGGAGCAGCACAGCCTGAAGAAGAAGAGTTTCCTCCGCCTCCACCTGATATATCGGGTTTACAAATTGGTGAGAATGTTGCGCTGGTTTATTTATTAGAGTACTCCTTGCGGGAAGTCTTTCTGGCTGCCCGATTTGGAGAAGTATTTTTTCTTTACTCTTTTTTACTTTATGTTCGCTAAAATACACGAATGGATGCACTCGTTTTCTCGATCCTATCGCTGACAAGCGTCCTTATTTAATTCCGTAACGTATAATTTTATTTTCCGCACCTGAGTAAAATTACTTATGTTTACAAAACTCGATTGAAAGCCTTCCTATCTAAAGAAACTCGATAGTAAATGATGTGGTCTTTCTCAACTTTCAGCAACAGCACCAGTACAGGAGGTGCCTCCACCCCGTCCACCCCTCCCTAAGGAAACTGCACCACCTCCACGCCCACCCCTCCCATACAATGAAATGGTCCAGGTTCAACAGGTGTTAGAACAACCGCCTGAAGATAACAGGATGGCGGTAAGTTTCAAAAATTGCATGTACAACAAAACTACGCGTAAAATAAGAGTACAGTATGATATGAAATGTCATATATTCTGAAAATCAAAGCTACACGTCTTTTGAGAACGATGTGCAGGTAGACCCGGATGATGTCAACAGCTTTGAATAACGAAATGTGTTAAGAAACGTAGTTTGTAACTGGAGAGGCATTTAATTCTCCCTGAAAAAGGTCCACATTCGCACAAAAAACATGGCAGTCGACTTTTGTTTTTGTTTTTGAACATTGAATTGTGATGTAATTGGCTGTTCGTTGAGGTCTTCGCTGGTTTTTTGTAACACAAAATTCACAATGCGTTTTAGGTTCCGTGTGCGTATCCTCTGTATTTACCGAAGTACACGTACAGAGGCCCTGTACTTTGTCGAAAGAGTCACACTGAATTTTCAAGTTGCACCCACGCACTAACTAACGTAGAAGCCGTGATAGAACATTTTAGGTGTACATCAGCTAAGATACAGGCTCGTAGTCAAAAATGTTAATACTATCTAGCTCGAACCCCTCCATTGTTACGCAATAGTAAAGTGAATGCAGTAGTCCAGCGTCATGTGAACGGAACTTGTTGATCGTCTTTCAGATGGCGGCTCATCATTTGCACAGAGAAGCTCTCAAATGGGAAGAAGAGGGAAATGAACTTATCCAAGCTGCTAAAAAATGGCTATTCTCTTTGCTAAGATGTCACAGTTTATGAGGTAAAACAGTGCGCAAATATTGAGACATAGTTGATAAAAACAGAAATGGCATCGATCAATGATTGATTTGTTGATGTGACCTTAACACTATCTAACTTTAACTTTATGGTCAGTATGGAACTTGAACGGGCTGTGTCATGAAAGTTAGCCAAATTTAACGACAGGAAATTGACAGCCAAATCAAGCTGTGTTGTTTGAAACTAAGTTCGGGGTTAACGTTAAGTTGCATTTCGAGTAGAGGTGAGTAAATCAACTGCACCGCCGTGAGAAGGCCCCCTTAAGCAAAGGTGTCGGTGGTCAATGAGAACGTGAATGCCAAAAATCAAGTAACCAAAACACGTTGCGAATTTCCTAATACACCAAACTACCCAAAGTACAGCCTTTCAGGTCACGCACTTTCGCACAATACAACAGTTTTAAGAATAAAGACGACTGAAATGATTCCTTGCCGAATGTGGGCTGTTGATGAACAAAAGCTTGCCCGAAAGCATCGCATGTGCATTTTGAATTTTGGTCCATTTCTGTGCTTTTTCTCTTTGACTATTAAGTAAAACGTGAACAAATTTCCTTGGAAAACCTGAGCGGAAGAATGTACTTTTAGTACTTTCTCAGACCTTTAATGCCGTCCACGCCAGTTCAATTAGTAGCGAATAAGAGTTAAATTATTTCAAAGCATAATTTATTTCAGTTCCGTTAATGTCCTCGGGGCCTTCCTGATCTCTAAAAATATAATTGATAGCATCTGACCTTGCCGAGTTTAGCCACCGGAGGAAAGAAATAAATCAACGTTTTATTTTAGATTGTTTAACTGTTTTGTTGAAGATTGAGCTGAATTTCAGTGCATTCACTCTCGTTTTTGTGTATCGTATAATTACGTAGGGCGAAATTGAAATCTCTAATTCGCAGCAAACTATTTACCTCCTAGGGACGCAGAAGAAGGCCAGCCTCATCGGTCCAAGAAAGAACTGATTGATTTGGCGAAGGAAATAGCAGCGGCAAGCAAAGAAGTATCAGTATATTCTGCAAAGATTGCCAAAAACTGTCCTGATAAGAGAGTCAGTCAAGTGAGTGACGAATAAAATAGGGAGGGGTACGAGAGGATTAGACAGCATGTATTAAGAATAAAAAGAGCCACAGGGGGATTGGGGAACGTTTTCGGAACGCGTGTAAAGTGTTGGACCTTCCTTATAAACATTTTCCAAAACCTATATCTTCGCAAGCAGGGTTTGACAGAGCTCTTATGTAACGATGTCAGTTTAAAGGGGTGTGGTGATAATTGTGCTTCTCTTCAAAGTTTGCAATTCACGTTTGTTGTGCTTGTGATTTTAGACCCTGTCGCAAACAATTGAAAGGATTCCTACTATCAGCACACAGCTGAAAATTGTCTCCACTGTCAAAGCCACCATGATCGGAGCTGACGGTATGTGCCCTAAACAGTGCTTTATCTTTATGTTTGTTTTAGGGAGGGAGGGAGGGTTGAGTGAGGGGAGCTTTTAAGGTTTTTTCCGAGTAGGGGTGGTTAACTATACTTTTCTTACTCTCCCACTTCAACGAGTTGCTGTCGTCCACAAGTTCACATTGTCAGTGGGTATTTTTGTCAGTGGTTGGAAATGTTTCCACGGAAAAGAAGAGAAAAAGAAATGAGGCGAACGAATTTTTTGTCTTTACTTAGATGTTCATGAGTGTCGGTCGGTGTTCTCTTTCTATCTGAGTAACTTGCAAAATGAATTCCTTAGATCTTCGGCCGCCTACTTGTATGTGTTGTTAACATGAATTTAAAGCGGTTTCGGTGACGGCACTCGCCCCCCAACCAATCATTGAAATCATTTATATTCTGGTTTTAGCCACTAGAGGGTTGTGTTGATTCTCGGCCTTGCTTCCAGTGTTTTTCTCTGGGTTTTTTTTTTTGCCAAAAATCAGTGTGAAGCTCATTCCACCCGTGAGGATCGCACGGGAAAATACACCAATGTTTAAATGGCGTTCCTTCGTTAAATGAACACTGTTTTTCTCTCTTCTTCCGTTCCTTTTCCCTTCGTGTGAGTAGTCCACAAGTTCCTCAGTATGCAATCCTTCACTTAAGTCCTAGCCTGCGTAGCTGGCCGTATTGTTGGCGGTATTGTTAGCAAATAGAACTTACTTCGACGATACGGCGGCCATTTTGAATTTTCTTGTTCCAACAGCTATTATGGGATGCCCAGGGGGCAAATACCTATGCCATTGGCGGGGGCATCCCATAATATCTTTTTAAACAAAAGAAATCATAATGAACGATATGTGAAATAAATCATCAACATCAATGGCTTCATAGCTCAGTTTGTTAGAGCGTCGCACCGGTGTCACGAGGTCACGGGTTTAAACCCCGTTGAAGTCCTGGCCCCAGTTCTTCAAAGGATGGATAGCTCTATCCGCTGGATAAATCACTATCCACTGGATAATTCAATTGCCGGTTTTGCTAGTTTTTGTCCGCTGGATAGTGATTTATCCGGTGGGCCAGAAGTTTTCAGGTTTCTCCATGCAATTGCCAGAATTGCGTTGATCATAGCTTCACTAGAAATCAAAACTGCTTTCAACTCTTATTGGGCTCCCTTGCCTTATTTATTTAGTTGTTGTCAATGTTCTTTCCTAAAATTATTAAATAAATAAAGCATAGTAATTTGGAGGTTTTCCGACGGAATGTTTCAGACCCGGAAGCAGACTTGGAAGCCACTGAAACCCTTGTGGGATGCGCAGAAAACCTGATGGCAGCAGTGCGGCAGGCTGTTAAGGAGACTGAAGCTGCTTCAGTCAAGATGCGCTCGGCTGCAATTTCTTTCAAGAAAAGATAGAACATATACATTAACTTGGATAGGCTGTGTAGTCTATTCATAGATGAAATATTTGTTTTCATAATCTACTTCGTAACTTAAAGCGTTTCTAGCGTTTTTTGATAATAATAATAATAATAAGCAAAAATTATATTGATTACGATTTTAATTGTCGCTAATAGTTCACCAAAACGTTTTTATGGAATGGGTGAGTGCGTCATGCTGGGAGAACACGACTCGCGAATGCCAGAAATCATGGACCGTATTCATAAATGGCGGCGAATAATTATTCTTTTTTCTTCGTGCCAATGGGACCTACTAGCCTCGCTCTAACACAGCATTTCTTTTGTATTTTTTTTCCATGTAAACGAGGCAAGTTGGTCGTATTAGTACAAAGATAAGGGAAAGAGAGATTACTTCATGGAAAATGCGCCCGTAAGATTTTTATTCGCTCGTTGTTTCGTATCAGAAAAGTCACTCGTTCGCTTCGCTCACTCGTTTGTTTTCTCATACTACTACTGAAGTAATCTTTATTGGCTACATTAAGAATCAGTTCGAATTTTATTCACTTTGATTTTCGTGGATAAATCTCAGTACCTGTGAAAAAATAACTTATTGCTCACCATTTCTGAATGCGGTCTAGTGACTCGCGGAAGGCAAATTAACGGGCGTTTTATTACAGCCGCTTTATTACAGTTAACGCCAATTTATTTAACAATTATTCGCCGAAGGCGAGGTGAATATCCCGAAGTCGAGGTTTTGTTCACCGATATTCACCGAGCCCGAGTGTTTTAGTATAATTACATAGGTGGTTATTTGAAAACTATGCTTCTTAAAAACAGGTAATTCCTTCGTCTGTTTCTTCGGCCATTTTGAAAAAAACCAACGTTGGTGATTATCTCAAGTGCAATCAATCAGAGCAGAGAATTTTAATCATCACCAATGTAACAATACTAAAGACGGATATTCAGCTGCCTGTCTTCGAGATTGACAATAATTATTACGTTTAGGCATGATTTCTTCTTTTAAAATGTCTCCTACAGAATGAATTAGGATTTTTAGTTTTATTTCAAAATTGCTTATGGCTCGTGAAGGAAACAATTTTTTTTTCAAAGAGTCCGCTTTTCTTTTGGTCAGCACCAAGAACACGGACTCTGGCTACTTCCAAGGCAGGAAGTCCGCAAATCTTGGACTTCCGGCTCGTCTGCGCACGCTCAGAAATTTGAAATAACATTGCTTGTCAACGGTTACAAAGATGGACGTTCACTACGTCAGAGTCCGTGTTCTTGGTGCTGACCAAAAGAAAAGCGATCTCTAGGGACTAATTTCACCCCTTCATGCGACTGTAGCGTGGAATAATTTTCTTTCTTTGGAAACATTTAAAATTTGTCAGCGGCAGGCACGCGGTTACAAGTTGTTAGGTAGAATCTTGGAACTTTTTCACGGTTTGAAGTAAGATTATGGAGTGAATGTTTAAAGAAAAAAATTGTCATTTGCTGCAGTGCATGATTGTTTAATTAGTTTCCGTAGTATTAAATTTGATAGGAAATTCTCATTGACCTTCATAAATCGAATATTTTGTAGGTATAAAATAATATATTTTTATGATATGCGATAAGTGAAAGAAAACAATGTTGTATAAATGGCGTGAAAATGATACTTCTGGCTAGTGTTTTCCTTTAGGAAATTGTTAAGGCGATATATATGTTTTTATAGTCTGTTTTCAGGACGATACGTTTGCGTTCGTAGGCTACCTCCGTTTAACGGAGGACACAAACCTTCGGTTGAATTGTTTTTGTTATCTCAAAATCAAAACAAGAAGCTATAGGCAGCCTGAACTCAGAAAGGTTTCCTTCAAGTTCACCAACTGAATTTGACCCTCGACCCTCCCCCCCCCCCCCCCCCATACTCTTTTGCCGCGTTTTATGAAGGACGGTCTCGTCCACTCTAAAAGAACGTGATGTGTTACTGTTCTTCGATAACATTGAGGGAATGAGTTTTTTTTTTGTTCGTTTAGGTTTTTGATTGCTCCGAAGGCTTCCCTTTAGACTATTAATTAAGTGATATCACATCAAGTTGCAAAGATGTTGTCAACCACCTCAACTAATCTGGCATCTGTCTTGTCAATCTCGCGAAGTCTTAAGATAATTTCCACTTCGACAAGTGAATAATTTTAAACAATAGCGCAACCGCGAGGCGTCACAGTTATTCAAGATAGCGGCGCCCGGGAAATTTGAAAACCAAAAGAAGCGTTACTTCGGATACAAAGGCTTTCATTCATCTGACAAACCGTGGATGACCTCTAAGCTTAAGACTTTAATCTCACGGCGTCAAAAGTCCTTTGTGTTGCACGGTAAAGATTCTACTACTTATAAATATTGGAGAAACTAGGGTTCAGCAGGAATGTAAGACGTGCAGAAAGAACTTTTATGAAAGGAAAGTCGCGACCCTGAAAGATAGTAATGTGAAACGGTGGTGGAAGGAGATTAAAGGGTTGATAGGTCAGAGGAGTACTACCGATAGCTGGGCCTTTCAAATGCTGGATGAGAACATCCCGTCTCTTACCGCTCTCGCTGATTGCTTCAACGATTTCTTCGCGGGATTGACTGCTCATTTTATTCCTCTTGACTTGACGGACTGTGAACTGGATCTTGACGTCCCCTACTCCCCTAGGGAGTTCCTAGTAAATCAAAGGGTTGTGTACAAGGCATTGCGACAGATAAGGCCCAACAAGTTCCCAGGCCCTAGTCCGATTCCCAACAAGATCTTAATGGAGTTTGCAGCGGAATTGTGTCCTGTGCTCACTGACATGTATTACTCGTCGTTAAAACAGGGCTACGTTCCAGCTCAGTTGAAGGAATCACTGGTCCCACCCCTGCCCAAAGTGTCACCTCCCAAGTCTGTGGATAGTGATTTAACACCGATTATTATTACTGCTCAGATAGCTAAAATCATGGAAGGTTTCACACTTAGTTCCTTGTATAGCCAAGTCATTGATAACATCGACTTTTTGCAATTTGCTCTACCGGGAAAATCAACGAGGCATGCCTT
>NC_090892.1:22762576-22765076 GCF_036669925.1 Montipora capricornis | reverse complement strand
TCATATCCTACTCAGCCTCATTCAATAATTGCTAATTACATCATACCCTACAAGTATCAGTAACTGTACGCATCAGTTTTTTTACAAAATAAAGTAGAATCCACACATCATTTGCAAAGAGTAGGGCACGTAGTTCCCGGTGTTGTGGTCTGACCTTTCCAGCATGTGGTCACCCTGTGAGACCCAGGGGCAGCAAGTCGGGACTATAGAATGTTCGTGGTGAAAGTTTACTACAAGAACGGAAAGAGCCCCCGGGCACTTACTCTTACCGAACCAGTTCCAGAAGCGTCCAAATTCCCTGCTTCTGATTGGTCACAAAATGGTTTTTTCAAGTGAAGCTATGATCGTCGCAGTTATGAACGCAATTTTTGCAATTGCGTAAAGAAGCCTGAAAATTTCAGGAATTCAACGGGGTTTGAACCCGTGACCTCGCAATACCGGTGCGACGCTCTAACCAACTGAGCTGTGAAGCCACTGACGTTGGGAGCTGGTGGCTTCATAGCTCAGTTGGTTAGAGCGTCGCACCGGTATCGCGAGGTCACCGGTTCAAACCCCGTTGAAGTCCTGAAACTTTCAGGCTTCTTTACGCAATTGCAAAAATTGCGTTCATAACTGCGACGATCATAGCTTCACTTGATTTCATATCCGCAGTTCATATATGATCCATTTCATATATCATTTCATCATTAAAATGTTTTTTGTGGCCAATCAGCAAAACGGAGCAGCCGGGTGACTCTGATCTTTTCTTACACGAAGTAGTTTTTCGCATCGATCACCATAGTTGCGTAGCGCGTTCAACGGGGAAAGTTTCTCGAGGAAAGCTTCAGACCAAAATGTTAACGAAGCCGGAAAAATTACACACTTTAGCACGGCTGCAAGCAACAAACACTCTCCGATAAATGTTTACGGCGGATCTGCTGGAGCCTCACTCAAACCTCAACTACAATAATCAATTCGTGCCATGACTACAGCTTGTACTGCGTAGGGTTTAAGTATGATCCAAGGATAAAAACTTTTTGATGAATCTCAGATTCAGTAATTTCAGATTACGTACCAGGTTGTATTTGTCGCTATTGGAAAACACAAGTCGAACATCGGCCACAAAACTCTCCGCATCCGGGTACTCGGCGCTGTTCAGCTTTTCTCTCATAGTGCCAAGGTCCATTGGTGTTTTAACAAGTTCTAAGTAGTCTGGAACCTAACCGCAAACAAAAAACATTCACGCAAAACCGGTTGCAACACTGTCGCATATGAATGATCACTAATTTGATGTTAAAAAAAAGGCTTAGCGCTTAGAGTCTTTTCAAGTGAACCTGTGATAAGAAAAAATCGCTTCCTTTTTTCTTCTCAATTTGAAAGTGTTTTTGCTTAACACTTGACTGGCAACATTTTGAGTTTTGATTTTTATCCAAAGGCCGTTTACTTTAAGTGTAAATTTTGGATTTTACGGTCCGCCATTACTCACGTTCAAAACTGACCGATTGGACCTCAGAGGGTTGGATCCAGAGAAAAGTGACGTCAAAGGCTCACTAGCTTGATATTTCAGCGTGTGAATGCAGCTTAATGAAAATGCAAAACGCGAGTTTAAAAGTCTGAATCCCGCTGAAACTCCCGTGTGGCGTACACACGCATTGCATTCTTAAACTAGTGAGCCTTTGACGTCATTTTCTCCCCGAACCAGCTCTCTAAAGAACTTAAGTTAGTAATGACGGACCATTAAATAGGAAAACTCCAATTAAAATAAACAGATGCCTTTTTGAAATCAAGGCTTAAGACTTTGGTCGCTTAATGTTTTGTTAACATTTGGGTTTGAAATCCAAAGAAAAATAAGAATTGATTTTTTGGTCACAGGGGCACTTTAAAAAGAGAAGATGAAATGGTGACTTAATAGACGAAAGCCTAAAGGCTAGCAAGGTTTGAACATAACCTGGCGTTACTTGAGCCCTGATGTACTACGTAACTAGCCTAAGCGGGCCATTTTCGAGAGGTTTTAAGTACCTGCGTATCATAAGAGTAAAAAGATCGTTTGGTCACATGAGTGGTTGGCTACGTATTTTGTTGCTTTATTTAGGGAGACAAAAAACTCCACCAAAATGAAAACTAACGCGACGTAACACAGAGCATGTTCAGCTAGGTTTGTTTTTTTCTTGAGATATCATTTGAACCATAATTATTACATAAGCCCCTTCGGTCGGCTGGTATGTCGGCTGATAATATTTAGCCGACAAGCGAAGCTTCGAGGGCAAATATGAAATTTCGAGGACAATCTCTCAGCCGAGGACATTATAAGCCAACAAACCAGCAAACCAAAAAGGGGTTTATTTACTTTATGACCCTCCCATTAATTTTCATATCGCGCAAAAACCCGCTCGTAAAACGTCAGTGTTGATCAGACGGCGATGCTTCGTATTTTTTCATGCACTATTCAAAAATTGTCTGGAAAGAAAGCGTGTCGGTATCAGGAAAAAAATCAAATCATTTTAACTGTCATTCTCGTCTC
>NC_090892.1:22737576-22757576 GCF_036669925.1 Montipora capricornis | reverse complement strand
TCACAAAAAAAAAAAGGTCAAGAACAAATTTCAGATATTTTAGGCTTACGAGGCGCGCAAAGAAGTACAGGGTTGCAAGTGTCTGAATAATTTTCATTTAGTATCAGTCAACTAGTGGACTAATGCAAATCCTGCATTTTAATTGGCTACGGTAATAGTCCTCGAGTAGCGAAAAGCGTGACGCTTTCTTTCGTTTTATTCCCAAATATATATTTCTTCAACTTGCATTTGCATTTGCCGACTAGTTGGGTGATACTAAAACAATTAGACCCTTTGCCCTCAAGGGCCACGGGTCAATAGCCCATTCGGCTTCGCCCCATGGGCTATTGACCCGTAGCCCTTGAGGGCTTTTAGCGGCTGTTCTCAGGGTTAGCGTTTTCTTTTTTCTGCTTCCCTCCCTCCCTCTACCCCCTTCCTTTTTTTCCACTGTTACCACAGTGTGATGGGTGCCCAGATGTCTCTGTGTGGGGCTCATGGCTGGGTTGCGGGAATTGCTAGCCACGGGAGTGTTTTACTGTTTAGGGACTGAATTAATATGCAGCACGGGAGTTTTGGGCTTTCAGACTTTTAAACTCGTGTTTTGCATGTATAATAAGTTGCGTTTCCACACTGAAATTTTAGGCTAGTGAGTAAATGACGTCACTTTTCCCTAGATCCAACCCTCTGAGGTCCAATCGGTCAGTTTGGAACGTGTGGAATGGCGGACCGTGAGGAATGGCAGACAGTGAAATCCAAAACTTACACTCAAAGTAAATAGCCTTTGGATAAAAATCAAAGTTTAAAATTTTGCCAGTCAAGTGCTGAGCAATCACACTTTCAAAAATGGGAATCGTAACAAAGAAAAGTCTCATTACCCGTGATCTGACCGCGTCTGCTTCTTCGACACTCATAGCCAGGGCGATTTCGTGTCTTCTTGAAACCCGCGACTTCTTGATTTTCACTTTGCTCATCGCTATTATTCTTGTGGTCGCAAACGTTCCGCTGACGGGTGCTTCTGGTTGAACGACCATAAAACGATTGAATATTTGTGTTGGAAGTCTCGTCATTGCTGGCGGAATCTCGCGGGTATCTCCGTCTTAGTTTGCTCAACACGGTGTCTTTTTGTGTGGACGCTTGTTTTTTGGAAACCTTTTCGCCAACGATACTCTCATTTGACGGACGTGCTCTGTGTCTTTGGTCATAAGCGGTTTCGTTTTCTGCTCGTTGACTCTGTTTTGAGACCTTCTGGTTGACTGATTCTTCGGAACTTAGAGAACGGGATCGTTTGCTTTTCCTTGGAGGGCTATTGCCACGGTCTCGTCTGGTGAGTGTTTTGGAGTTCTTTTTCGGTCCTTTTGTTTTTGTCGATCTATCACCTAGGGGATTATTGCAAATCATCAATCAATCAAGTATTTATACGTCAGTCAATCAACCTTATTACTTGAAATTGCAAAATCCGAGGAATTCTTTTAAGAGAGCTAAATTTAAATCACCTTCAGGGTCAAGTTAATTAAGGCAAGAGCTCTCGATCCTGAGCCTAAAACTCTCTTATATCTCTTCTTAGAATTAATATTTTCTCACTTCATAAGAAAAAAACACCGTGAAAGTAAAATTGTAAATGGTTTGAACCCATGAGGCATATCATAATTAAGTGAAATAGTATCGTCCGGGTGAGCGAGTCCTGACTGAGAAGGACTGTTCGGGACGACACTGACTGACGTTTCGAAAACCTGAGTGGAAGTCATCTTCAGATTCAAGGGATAGTGTAACGTCACTCGATGGTATTGATACTCATTTTACCAATCCATCAACGACCATAGCAGTACCATAGTATACCATCTACTGATGTTCCACAAATCACTTGACTCTATAATTAAATGATGACTTCCGCTCAGATTGTCGATACGTCGGTCAATAAGTACCTACAGATCGGGGGACGACGACGACTACGAGTACTTAATACGAGTATAGGTTTTCCGTTCTGACCACGCGCACTTCGAAAAATGTCGGCCTCCAAAGCTTATGCGCATGCTCAGTACAGGAAACTCGTACTGTAAGTTGTCCTTGTCTTCCGATCTAAAGGTCCCTAATGGCATCCTAAACAGTCCTTATCAGGAATACAGGAACGATCGTTCTTCACTTAGTAATAACCTATGAGGGTGTAACTAGAAATGCCTACTAAAGCCATTGAATCCATATGGGCTTACGCCCTCGGCATGGAACTGGGGTCCATAAAAAAAGGAAATCAGGCCCGGAACATTGCACTCACAGTCTCTCTTTTGCTCTAAAATCGTTGCAAAGAACACGTACGATAAACAAAATGGCTGAAGCGCTGCGCGACGCAAATACCTCGGGCGTTGGTTAGACAACGCCTGCAGCATTTGCGACCCGCAGCTTCAGCCAGTTGAAAGTCCAACATGCTCGTTCGTTCCAACGATTTTACAGAAAAAAAAAGACTGCTCGCAGTCTACCCCCGGATTAGATTATCGTTGCTCTACCGACTGAGCTACGAGGCCAGACAAGAAGGCAAGACGCAGGTAGTTGAGAACTTTTTTCAGTTGCGGCAAATTTAACACTTGCAAGAACACGGAAATGGCACTAAGTTGCCAACATGGGTTAAAAGGCACTCTCTCGTAATCAATCCTAGCTATAAATACAGTGCTACGAGGCCAACTTCGTTCCACTTAGAACGACTCATCCAGCAAAATAGTGGGCCTCTTCACCAATCAACGCACCATGTCTACGTTTAATTCACCTATGCATAAATTAAACATGACTAGAAGAAATCAAAAATATCTTTGCAAGAAGAAAGCGATCTCCAATTGTTTGCCCTTGGCGATAAGGTACTGGTAAAGCTTCGAAAAACTTTTGTCTAAGAATCAATTGTAAAGTACCTTGAAGATCCTTATTCTGTTTCTTGTTCTTAGGCTGACGACACTTCCAACAACTCCACGCCCCTCTAAAAATGTAAGGCAAACTATAAGATCAACCTGTTCCAGGATTTCGGTGAGTCGGTCGGGACAAGCGCAAGAAACTGGGCAAGGACTGCGAGAAGCGGGCCAGCTCTCTCCCCAGTTTCCCCGACTCTTTCAACGCGCTTCGTAATCTCGCCCTCCTTGATTAAAGTGCTACTATGACCAAAAAATAATATACTCTTTTTCTTTGGATTTCAAAATTATGTTAACTAAACACCAAGTGACCAAGGTTTTAAGACTCTGATTTAACTGACTTTAACTGGAATTATTCTATTTAATGGTCTGCCAATACTAACTTTAAAATCTTGAGAGCTGGATCGAGGAGAAAATGACGTCCAAACCTCAATAGTTTGAGAATGTAATATGTATGCACCCGGATGAATTAAAATGGGACGTTTCGGGCTTTCAGACTTTTAAACTCGTGTTTTGCAGATATAATAAGCTGCGTTTACAAAGCAAAGTGATATTTCGAGGTGACGTTTTCGTTGAAGTCGCCGTAGTAGATCTTAAGGTCCCTACTAATTAAGTACACCGACACCCTTACGATTATTACCGAAGCAGCAAAAAAATATCAAACGACCAAATTTGGAGGTCATGGGGGGGAGGGAGGGTTTCAGCAAACGATAAATTTTCAATTGTTTCTCCAAACATCCACACCGTTAATGCCGAACGACTTGAAGTGATCGCGAAGTTCGGGAACCGAGTTTTCGTAACCGTTTTCGTCGCCCTCGCTTAAGCTCCCTCACGACAAGAACAGCGAAGTTGCCACTGTCACTGCTCTTTGTTAAAATGAATTCCATGTGACTCCCTGATGTCAACAGTCTTGTAGTGGAATGTTAATGGCGAAACACGTGACATGAATGTAACAACACGTGATCTAAACGCTGTGGCTGAGTGATAACAATGTGAATGCCAAGATCCTTTACCGTGGTATATTCCTCAGAGGAGGAAGATGACAAGTTGTATGGAAAACAAGAGGGCATGAATCACAGCAGATCAAGTCGCCATCTTCACCACACATATCACAATAATCTTCATGACCGTCTGACTCATCACCAGATGAACTGGCTTCGCTGTCCTAGTGAACAGAGGGCGCAGACAATTAGTGCTGAAATAAAGGAACTCTGTGCAGGTATCTAAATTACCATCAAAAGACAACTGCCTGAGCAAGCCATTAATTATTACAAATCGACCCCAAGGGAGACCTTCATAACACGAGTCGACATCCAACGATTTACTCGATAAACCTCACTGGCTTACTGAACAAATAAACAATTTGCGTTAGACTGGCGAGGTGAAGATGTTGCAAGCACATAAAATGGCACCCACCCTCGACGGGTCACTAATAGCTAACCATTCTCGAACAAGTGCTTAGGCTGTAAATAACACAACAAGCAGTAAACTATATACTCGGCTAAGGGCGCACAGGACAATACTTTCGTATCCTTATTTGGTCCTAAGGTTGTTTGTTACGTTCTCGTGATAAGTGTCACACCTGACTGAAGTGGATCTACTTTAGTCACAGTCATGAATGATCAAGTAACGGCTGACTTAAATGAACTGCGGACGTACTCACTGACTAGTTGGTTGACAAGCTGCAGCAACAACACGACTCACTGGTCACACCGAAAATGTGGATCGCTAACGTGAATAGTGAATAGAACACCTACCTCATCCTCCTCATTTCCTGATTCGTTTTGGCTCTCTTTGTAATTTTTGACACAAGTTCGACTGCTGTGCCTATCGCTTGGCTACAAAATAAAGAGAGAAACTGAGGAAACGTTGAGATTGTAGTACACCACAGGGATAAACCAACTTGGGGGGGGGGGGGGGGGTGGTGGGGCACTCGATTCCCACCAATGTGGCCCGGGTTCGATCCCCAGACTCGGGTTGAGTTGGGTTTGTTGGTTCTCTACTCTGTACCGAGACGTTTTTCTTCGGGTACTCCGGTTTTCCCCTCTCCTTAAGAACAAACATTTGATTTGCGTTAATTTGTTGATTTCAGTTTACAGTGTCCTCAATTAGTGTTTCAGCGCTAGATGGACTCGACACTGAAGAAATAAAATCCATTTCCTTTCATGTCGGTGCTACAAATTGATTCTTCAAGTACAAGGGTTAAAAATTAAAGAAAATCCTACATATCAGCCATTTTCAAAAAGGGAGAATGATGACAGAGAAATGGGGAGCGTTTTGAGAAAAAACCAACAAAGATTTCTGGCTATAGCTGGATTCTTCACTAACGAATAGGTAGATCAGAAGTTGAGATGATTGAAATGAAGATGAAAGCAGTAGGAAAACAATAAATTTATCCCACCATTCCTTAGCGAATGAAAAATTCGTTGCGCAATCGGAAAAAAGGAGTTTAAATTAACATCCTGGGCCCGGTTGTTCGAAAGACAGGTTAAACTAACCTTTGGTTAGGCCTAACCGGAGGTTAAATTTCCTAACCGTGAGTTTGTTAACTCGCTGTTAAAATTGCGTTGTTCGAAGCACGGTTAGAGGACAGGTTAGCTAACCTCGGGTTAAGCGCGTTTAACCCGCGGTTAGCATCCCATAATAAACTATTCGTACAATGTTGCCATGGTGAACAAGTTGCGAGCTCTGCAAAATGGCTTCCTCAGCTATCTCACGCAAAGCTCGAAAACAACAAGATTGGTAATAAATAAAATAGACCCTCGTCGAAAGCGGTAACGAGCACGCAGCTCTTCGTCTGTGAAATCGTCGATTTCACACTGAGTTCCGGCTCTAAATTTCCTAAATCACAATCTCCTAAATCACAAAACAACAAGTCCGCCATCTTTATTCCTGATTTAACCGGAGTTTAACAATTTAACCCTGCTCGCTCGGTGGGTTAAATTTAACCCACCGTTTAACCCGAGGTTAGTGTTAACCTTCCGTTGAACAACGCAACTAACCTGCGATTAAAATTTAACCTCCGGTTAAGGCAATTTAACCCGGGGTTAGGATTTAACCTGCTTTCGAACAACCGGGCCCTGGCTTGTAATCACAACAAACAACGGTGAAAGTGTTTTGGATGGACAAATTTCTGTTCGGACCAAGTTATGCAAAATTCCCCGACAGTGAGCCTACGGATCAGCAACCTACGTCACCTGACCCATGCGCATGCGCTATGACGCTTCAACGAGTAAGCCAAAAGAAGGGTCACTGGGAGAAAGACTTGAGATACATTAACAAAGCGGGCATCCTCCCAACAATCAAACTATCGCAGTTCTCCGGACTGTTTGCGAATATTGCACTCGTTAACGCGGATAGAAGTCACTCAAATTTATTCGTGCAGCTTTCTCGTTCCCTTTGAATGGCGTTTGTAAAAATGTGTAATATAAACTCAGGTTTCGCTGAAGTTGAGCAATTGGGCCATTTTTTGACAGTGCTACGAGGAAGCAGAACTTTCCAGTTGTGTTTAATCATTGGAAAATTTAATTTCGTGCGGCGAACTCGGTGTCGTTGAAATAAATCGTTGATGTGTTAGGTCTCAAAATTATCAGTTTACGAAAGAACACCATTTTTTTCTGAAGAAGAAAACTAATTAAAGGTGATGATTAAAGAAAACCTTGTCAACGTGAATGAAATAAAGCGCGTAAAAAATTATCCCGCATGCCCTTTAATAAGAATCAAGGTCATTACCTTACAAACAGGACAACTCCAGTGTCCTTCAGGAACTTCGGATAATGCTGGGCGCAGACATTGAAGATGATAAGCTAAGTTACAATCATCACACAGTATTAGCGTCGTGCCGATCCCTTTGAGGCGGCAAATCTTACATCTCTGTTGAGAAGGGGAAAAAAAACGTCGTTGATTCTAAGATACGTTAACAACACGTGCATTGTTATTTCCAATCCCTCTCGACCTGAACAGAACGTGTAAATTCTCTTTATCATAATTCTACAAGGGAGGGATACGTGGGTACCCGTTTTTATCACTACGATAACGCTCAGTTACGCTCTGACAGTACCATCATTCTACATTTGACTGATTGATTGCGAGCTCTTCACGACTACTTCCTTAACTGGCGGTGAACATAGAGTGGTAAATCTGGCATTCTGCACACTGTTCTTTTTAATTAGATTATGCTAATCCAGCTGACGGTACGTGATTGGCTCCCACAAAAAAATCCCTTACTCTGACACAATATTCAAGTTCGCCGTTTCGTATGACTGTTGTAGTGGAGCAAGGAATTCAGGTAACATGGCGATGTTGAGGCTTCAGAAATTCATTCAAACTGTCACTATACAGCCCTACTCACAGCTTTGTAACTAAAAAAGATTTTAAAAATAACTTACGGCATTTTCTGCTGATAAATCCCAAATAACTGTTGAATCTAAAATGCTAAGAAGCAAATGGAGACGAGAGACTGTTGATGCTTGTTTTACTTCTTCCAACCACCGTTGCTTGGCATTGTCCTTTGAAAATGTACCTTGACAGAATTGTGGTAGCAATGATGGCAGTAATTTCTCAAGTTCAGAAGCCTAAACAGCCACAAAGAAATTTCAATGACTGGTGACCATTAAATTTTTGCTACAACTGAGTATAGAAAATAAATATTGGAGAGATGAGCATCGCGTTTACGTGACAAGGCAAACAGCTAGCCTGAGTAGCTGGCGGGATATTTTATCGCCGGATTATTTCAACACGCGCGAATAAATCGATGATTGCTCCGTTGTGTATTCGCAAAGCGGCGAGGGAGTTTTGTAAGCTCGAGCGGCGAAGCTTCAAAGACTACTCGTCACCATGTCACTCGCGGCCCAATGGAGGCCAAAACACAACGGAAACAAGCTGCAAGGAATTTTGGTTTTTGTGATCGTTGAGAGAAGAGGGTTCTACTATCCACGACGCTTTTCGCGACGTCGCCAAGTTTTGTTACAAACACGGCGTACTTTTTCACCTGCCCTGAATCTTGTGTCGCAATGATTTCTGGTAGCAGGCAAGAGCGAGACTAGTTGCGTGACTTCATAACGCGAGACCTCTTATCGCAGTAAAATTGCGAGAAAAGTTACGCGTCTATTCTGATTCGCTCAAAAAACCGCGGCATGCCTTTTTCACCTTTTCAGATAAGCTCATGCCTTCGCCCCCATCCCCCTATTGGTCGTGTATGTCCTCAGAGAGGTCTGCGGGGCCTTTATATTCCTTGCGTGGGTTTACTGACCCTATTTCCGCAAGTCCACTCGACACCACGGGTACGTCAAGTTTTCCCCTCCCACCTCCCCTTCAGCGACGCTGGCTAACACATCCACCTTAGCTCACTCAACACCCATAACTTATCTTTAGAAAGGCATGGAGTGGTTATTATGCGAGTGTGAATTTACTGCAATTGCCTGGAGAAACAGCAAATTTAAGCACAGGATTCTCGCGGGGGTTTGCCCCTTTAAGAACCAAGCAGCTTGCAGTATTTTCAAAATTCCACCATCTCGTACATCTAGAAAAATATATCTTTTTTTCTTTGCAATCAGCGCTTTTAACCTTACCAAGTCCTTGACAGATACGGCAGCATCTACAGCTTGTTGGTAATGCTCAAGACCATCACTGAGAATAGCTAAGTTTCCATAAACAAGTCTCTCAGCCATGTCTTTGAGTTCCTAAAAATAATAATCACTTCTTTCTCAAGGTTATGTCCCCAAGAACAAGAGCTTTGCTGAAGGCGAATTGAGTCAAAACATTGAAAGGCAGCTAAAAACAATACAATACCTGAAGAAAAACCTATCAGAGAAATCTAGAGGACCCACATATCACAGAGTCCAGGAACTGAAAGAAGGACACATTGGTGGGGCACAAGTGTCCTCGACAACGGGCTAACCCGGCCTACTACCTATTGAGAGCATGTTTTCAACAAGATAGCTGTAATAGAGGAAAAGCATTTTTTGCAATGTAATCCAAAATTGCTACATATCAGAGGATCTTTAAGGACTATATGGGAATCCTTGAAGGTGACAGCTTTCAAAGATATGGGCAAGGTTAGCCAAGGATTTGGAAAGAACTCTGTTCTATTAGAACTGGTAGAAGCAGCACAACATATCCTCCTCCTCCTCCTAATAATAATAATAATAATAATAATAATAATAATAATTATTATTTATTTTCATTGATTATTAAATAAAAAATACAATGATAACATTACAATAAAAATAATATTAATTTCTATTTTATTTTATGATGATGATGATGATGATGATGATGATGATGATGATTATGATTATGATTATGATTATGATTATTATTATTATTAATATTAATATTATAGGCCTATCACTACTTAATGCAGTAAATGTTACTGAGTATCATCGGGACACAGTCCGTGGCCTAGGATACTCCATGCCATCTGTTCTGTCCTCAGAATCCTTCCCGAAACCAGCAAGGTTATTCGTTGTAAAAATTCCGCGCAATGTGGCATTCCCAACTGTCTCAGCCGCACTTCAAATCCTCTCGAAACTGTTTCCAGTGCACCAATTACTATTGGGATGACTTGAACTGAACGTCAGTTCCAAATTCGTTTGATTTCATATTTCGCAGTAATTATCAATCTTCATTATTTCCTTGCTTACTACTCTTGTATCGAATGGGGAGGCAACATCAATTGTAAAGCATGATTCCTCTTCCTTATTTAGGAGCACAATATTGGGCTTGATGTGATGGTCTGTTTGGATCTTAAAATCCCACAACAGTTGCCATACCAGTTTGCTGTCCTTTCAAAACCACACTTCTCACTGAGATCCCAGTGTATAACCTGGGCGACCTGACTTGTACTGTTTCTGTGCAAGTGCAGTGCACTCTACTACTAAGGTGGCTCAGTGTCTCTGCTCTTTCTCCACATATTCTGCATGTCGAAGAAACATTTTGATTGTCAATTAGCTTCTTTACACGGTTTGTACGCAAAGCCTGGTCTAGTGTGGCCATAAGAAATCCTTCCCTTTCCTTTTTTAGCCTTTCTCTCTTAAGCCATTCCCATGACTTTGGGTCCCTAGTTTCCTCGGTACCTGATATAATGCCCATGGAGGGGTTTTTCGCGTATGATATTCTATGTATGCTCTATCCTTTCCAGGATCCTTGTCTTGAAGAACATTCTCTTTGCATATTCATACAGCTTTTAACAACCTTTTCTCGGATATGTGTCGTTCGTTATTTGTTGCACCGTTATTTACCAACCTGCCAAAATACCAGAGTTCTTACTTGTATTCCTTAGGTGAAGTCTCGATAAAATGAGCCTTAGTAAGAAAAGAACGGCTACACAACTTCTCGTGAGGCACGTAGACTTTAAGGCAATTTTACGTCTTTTCGTATCTACTTTTTTCGAATTACGGCGAAATTCTTTTGGCAGTTTGCACTCGATTATGTGAACGATTCTTTCTGCAAGTGTTCAAGACATTATTACAAACCTGTCTGACGGAGGAACAAAAATCGTTTTCATCAGTTTGCAGCTTTGTTGGTTTCTTATTTGCATTCCTGTTAAAAATATGAAAACCCAGACCGGTCACCAAATTGCGCCCAACTATAACAAACTGCAATAAATTCGAAGAAATGCTATACATAAATCTGCTGACCGTTGAATGTAATAAAATATGTTACCGGTATTATTGAGGTGAGTGCACTTTCACCACTCGTTCAAGCTTTGTTGACAAAAAATACTAGTAAGAGAGGATCTATAGTTTCCACAAACCTTATGCCCTCAACAATAGACTCCATTTGTTCTTTCAGGGTTTTCTTCAATGCTCTCTCTCCGTTTACGCGCCATGATAAACAGCGCACTAATTCCTGAACTTCTTCTTCAGTCTCATAACATGACCAGCTGTAAGGAACATCAGTCAACCTATTGAATGGAACGTCAAATAATGATTAACAACTGCATTGCTAAGTGGGGGATGGATGCTTGAAACATCTAGGATTCTTGTACTTCTGGTGGCAAGCACCTAGGATTCTCGGAGGAAGGCTGCTCTTATTGCTTGCAAATCAAGACAACCCACAGTACAGAAGACCGGTACAGTATGGTGTCCGTGGTCCGCGAGAAAAAAGGATAATCTTGAATATCTTACCTGAATCAAAACGCCACGAACTGAAATTTTCCCTGAAGATAGAGTTTTCGTTTTTTGCGATAACATTAAATTAGCAAGTTACAAACTGAAATATTTTTCTTGTAATTCGAAAACAGGTGAACGTAACCACGAGCCCTTCGTCCGCGAATTTGGTCCTTGATCAGTAGCCCAAAAAGAAATACCTGTGAATCCCGATAATTTCTGTACGAACATGAAAATTTATTGATTCTTTATTATTCTTGATATATCTCAGCTACAGTCGTATTGGATGTCGTTGTGACTATATAACCTGCTCTTAGTTTCGGTTGCGTGACCGTCTCCTAACACAAGCTCCATTATAAGACCAAGGAAAGGTTACGTTTGTACAAACGTTGGCCGTGTAGCACTTATATTTTAAACAGAGTTAACTGAATAGAGTGTAATGTGAAGTGCTAGATTTCTATCCCATATGAACCATGTGAGCGTTAGCCCTAATGATGGAAATGGGCCCACACAAGGACAGAGAAAAACTCTGACCAGGGTGTACTTGTACATGTTCATTGCCGTGACTTTAACATCTTCAGTTCCCACGGCCTGCTCCCGTCTGACCTTGTAGCTCAGTCGGTAGAGCGGCGGATATCTAACCCGAAGGTCGTGGGTTCAATTCCCACCCTGGTCAGAGTTTTTCTCTGTCCTTGTGTGGGCCCATTTCTATCAGTAGGGCTAACGCTCACATGGTCCATATGGGATAGAAATCTAGCACTTCGCATTACACTCTATTCAGTTAACTCCATTATAAGACCGTATAGGTATTCGAGACATACAAAAGAACCCGGTAACCCGTTCGTCGCGAACATGTATAAAGAAGATTTTGAAAATACTCAGTTAAAGCAAAGACCTTTTTTCATTTATGCTTTGCGAGATTTAAGTTCTCTGATGTCATAAGTAGTATAAGTCGCGGACCAAGGATCCCTATGCGAAAATTGTTGATATTTGTCAAGAGTCGATAAAACAAAAGTTAAAACCCGGCAGAAAATTCGTTTCCAACCGCAGAAATTAGTTTATCTGTAAATCTGTTCTGCAAAAAGACACGTGTTCCCGTTGCGTTTTATCTTTACACAAGCCAAGTAAACATGACCATGTAAGTTACGGAGCCGCAAAAGTAGAGACTTTCTAGAAAGACAAATTAACACACCTGTCAACAAACTTGAATTCCGCACAATCACCGATAGCAGGAAAGCCGAAATTTCGTCATGTGAAAGAAGAATAATCAAGATATCATTGGGCACATTTGTTTTTGGTGGTATTTTAGTTAACAAGGAAATATAACATCATGTTCGGAAAAGTCGCGGACCAAGGACACCATACTGTACCGTGTCATATTGATAAAAAGCGAAACTGGAGGAAGGAGGGATGGACAAAATACACTCAGAGCTCCAGAAAATTCTTCACCCTTCCCTCTAATACACTTGAATATTTTCATTGGAATCCTCAAAAATCACGAGGTATCACCAAGCATGCACCAATTTAGCAAAGATTAATGATTGGAGACTTTTTTTGGGTGAAGGGAATGTAATAAATCTCCAAACAAGAAGCAAAGCACCCCCCTGGATAGCTCATTTTGTAGGTTACAGGTTGCTCTTACGGTCAGAACTTGCACCGACGTTTTTTTGAAGGTTAGACCTCTTATTCCCTGATAAGAAATAAACTCTTCATTCTTTCCCATTACAAACATACTCCTTGAACATCAAAGGTAATGTAGTCCCCAGGGTGGTGGTTTATTTCTATTATGTGGGTGTGGGTTGGGTGGTTTCAAATATAGATTTATGACAACTGTCTGAGGTACTCTTAACTAACAGGCAGATATCCAATGTCAGCCCTATAAAGACATTTTTTAGCAGACAAGTATCTTGTCTGGTTACTCAATACTAGTTTATGCAAATCAGTTCAAAACGCACTTCTCCTCACCTGGGTTCCTGTATCTCATCTTTTGGACAAGTAACCATTAGGCCTACATCTTTGGTTTCTTCAACACAATCGAAAGGTGCTTGTTCTGTCTTCATAGCCTCATTATTAGCAAGAACTTCTTTGCTGCTTTCATCAGATGGCTTTGAAAGATCCTCCAGGTTCCTCCAGCCTTGCTCCACAAAAACACCACCACCAATACCATTGAATACCCAATAACGAGCATGGTTACGGTCATATCCAATGGGTTTCAGTCTCTTTGTGTGCATACAATGAGTCATGTTGAGCTGCACAAAGAAAGGAAAGATAGAAGAATATAACAGCAGGTGACTGAAATTTACTCAAACTTAAGAATACAAATACTGTTGATCAATCTCTTTCTGTTTAGGGTCCATTGTTTCGATCTGTTGAAAATTTCATTGTGCTCACTGTTTTTTAAACCAGTTTCGAGAGCCACTGTAATAGCTGCCTCTTCAACCAAAAAAAATAAGTTGGAACTCCTGGAATGAAAGGTGGAAATGTGGGGCCTAAAAATGGGATATAAACAACATAAAATGAAAAAAAAAAGGGCTCATTTTCCATTTAAACAATAAAGGACGTTTTCCGATAAGAGGAACGAGGAGGGGAACGAGAGAACACGAGGGGGAGTAGGGAGGATTAGAGATAGTTATGCAAACCCGAGACGCTGTTGAGGGTTTGCATAACTGTCGAGAATTCTCCAAACTCCCGCGAGTATATACATATATAAATGTATATATATATAAATATATAAAGTGTGAAACTTGATTTTCGTAAAACAGTGCTCAATACATAGAAGTAGAGCGTAGTATATATGGAAGAAAAAGACAAATAAACTACAAGTTCATCCCTACAAGCCTGTTTCGTGGTCGCCCACTCATCAGGGGATCGTCCCCTTGTAGGGATGAACTTGTAGTTTATTTGTCTTTTTCTTCCATATATATATAAATATATATAAATAATAAATATATTTATCAAATTCTAAACCACGGATAACGCATTTCGCGTGCTGATTGGTTCCCTCAATTCTCGGCTATCAGCTCTGCTCATATACCTTAGTTTGAGCTTATATGGTAAATGATTGCACTAAACGCTGCTAAGCTAAATTTTTTTCGCCGGAAAACGAAATTTCTCTCTGAATAAAGCCAAACAAGAAAAAAAAATTTGTGGAAAGTTTGGATCAATTCCGACGTTTAGAAGTACGCGAAAAGTCAAGAAACGTTATGGTGATGATCCTACGTCTGTCTGACCTCAAGGTATTAGAAAAATTAATGGGAGTTCCGCTTTTAGGCTAGTGGACTAATGCAAATCCTGCATTTTAATTGGCTGCGCTACTAGAGGACTATTAGCAATAGTCCTCGAGTAGCGAAAAGCGTGACGTTTTCTTTCGTTTTATTCCCAAGTAAGTAATTTCGTCAACTTGCATTTGCTAACTTTATTCGCCTCATGGGCTATTAAAAATATTAGATTGGAATGGGAGATTTAAATGTATCGAGGCTCACTAATACATACCCTTTGAGTCCCAATGTAGACCCTGTACTAATTACCAGTCATTCTGCCTCTAAAACCTATTTGGTTTGCTTTAGTAAAGTAACTTTGAGGTTTATAACTCACATTCCATTGCTCCTCTTCTTCTTTTTCTAACCTACAATTTATTGGCAAAACAAAGCATTCAAATATCCTTTTAATTGTTTTAATATCTTGTCAGTGCTAAACACAAGTGATGGGATTTGTTGACTTGATGGAAAAGCATTTTATGATGACATTATGATACATGTAAGTGTGCAAATTCTCTTAAAAAGTTCTTTTTACCCGAAAAGAATTTGATGTTGAAACATTCATGTAATTGCATACACCAATATTATGCTGGCAAAGTCAACAATTTACTGTTATTGTCAACTGTAAATTTAGCCAATCAGATTAAACTACAAGGAAGTGTCAAGATCCAACATGACAGTTCATTGCTTGCAAAGAAATTGCATCACTAAGATTCACATCAGCTATGCTGTGTTTTCTCTCGAGCCCCTTGTTTCCCTCACCTCTGCTTTTCTTCTTTCATTTTATTTTCTTGTTTGTTTTCCATCTCTTCTCTTCGTTTCTTCATGGCATTTACCCTATCAGAAATATCTTCAGCGTTGTACTTCCTTGAATCTACATTTTGTGCGCTCTCCTTTTCTGTTTTCTGTCCACTTGTATTGTTGGTGCCTCCCAATGCTGGAGCCATAGAGACTGCATCTGGGTTTATACCTGAGCCGTCTGTTATATCCGTGACAAGAAAATTTACAAGTGCTTATTTATTCCAAAGTGCGCGAGAAAAATCATGTGATTACTTATTAATAATATACATGAAAAAAATCGAGATGGTTAAGCAGAAGAAACTCACACGTATCACGCAATCAGGGGAAAATTGCGCCATAAATTGCACCGACCAGGGCGTGCGCTTGCTTTGACAATAGAAGATTTGATTGGTTCTGACCAAACGCTATTGTTTATTAGCCAATCATAATCCAGAATTTCAATGTGTAATTTGCACTGGTGTATTACACTTTCTGCACTGTGTTACACTTGAACTGCACTGCTCTCAGCCAATCAGAATCTACTAATTTTTTCATGTATATTGTTAATATGTAACCCCAGAAAGCCCAAAATAATAGTGTTTTTTCCAGCTTGGGCTTGCCAGTAGTAAGTTCTAAATAGTTTTATTTATTAAGTGAATAAGCAGATGAAAGACTGATGAAGGTTTGCAGGAAGGGCTCAATAACATGAAACAACACTGAAGCTACTAAAATTTTAGTTCGTGCTTTTATGACATCCCACTTGTATTACTGCAACTCTCTGCTTTGTGGATTGCCAAGATATCAACTGAATCGCCTTCAAAAAAGGTTAAAGTCACAGAGAGACTCGTGTTTAGTGCCTAAATTTGACAATATCTTGCCCGATCTGAAAGATCTTCACTGGCTACCTGTAGATTTTCGGAATGAGTTTAAAGTATTGTTGTTTGTATTCAAGGCATTAAAATAATGGTATGGGTCCACGCTATATTTCTGATATTTTTTAATGAGAAAAAAGGTATCTGCCAGACGCCCTTTGCGATCCAACCACCTCGCTTTGTTAGAGGTGCCTTGAACAAGTTTCACTTTCGGGGATCGAGCATACGCCTATTAACTACATTCATTCAATCATGTGGAATAAGCTTCCAAAGACAATTAGAATGACTTCAAACTTGGCTACTTTTAAGAAACAGTTGACGACAGACTTATTTTAAAAAGCCTATGATATTAAGTTGTATTTTAAATTTCAATTTAAAGTGCTACCATGACCAAAAAATAAATTGTTATATTTCTTTGGATTTCAAAACTATGTTAACTAAACAGTAAATGACCCAAGTTTTACGCCTTAATTTCAAGCAGACACTTGTTTATTTTAACTGGAATTTTCCTATTTGATGGTCCGCCATTACTAACTTTAATATCTTGAGAGAGCTGGATCGAGGAGAAAATGACATCAAAGACTCAACAGCTTAAGAATGCAATGCGGGTGTAAGCGGATGAATTAATATGCAGCATGGGAGTTCAAGGCTTTCAGACTTTTAAACTCGTGTTTTGCATATATAATAAAACTGCGTTTACATGCTGAAATTTTAAACTGGTGAGTAAACGATGTCACTTTTCCCTAGATCTAACCCTGTTGAGGTCCACTTGGTCAGTTTGGAAAGTGAGTAATGGCAGACCGTGAAATCCAAAACTAACACTCAAAGTAAACGAGGTTTGGATAAAAATCAAAGCTCAAAATGTTGCCAGTCAAGTGTTAAGCAATCACATTTTCAAAATCTAAAGAAAAAAAGGAAACGATTTTTTTTAAATCCTAGTAGCACCTTAATATTATATTTCAATTTTAACCGTGAAGCGCTTTTAAATATTTTATAATTATTAAAAAAGGCATACCTTTCTTGCTGAGATCATCCATTGTCAGTTGCTGCTTACAAAAAAAAAAAATAATAAAGCAAGGTCATGTCATGTGTAAAGCGGTCTTTTAAACCACTTGTACAGTACATTTGAAATGCTTTTCTCGACTCATGTAAAGGATTGCAAGGTTTCCTGAACTTATATCATTCCTGTGCAAATATACTAAAAGCACTTGGCGAAGTGGACAATTAGGTTCATTATGCTCACAGTTTTTGAGTACTGTTTCTCCACAAATTACAAATTTGAGACAATTTTAAATGAAGCACTGACAGTGGGATAGGGTAACGAGAGATGTCAGAGATAACACCCTCAGGTTGTAGAACTGTCAGGGTTCTCAATAGAATTTTGAACAGCCGTTGCTGTGCTATTTTCAACCATAACACAGAACATTACCGGAGATCATGTGGCTTGGGCCCTGTGGGCATGCTCCCAAGGGAAATTTTTTTATCAAGAGGCTCTGAAATATGTTTTCGTTTATTCTGAGATAATATTCTCTTATTTCTTCCAAACAAGTTATTGCACATTTTATAATCTGTTGAGTGGGTCTGAGAACTGGAAATTGAAATCACCCCTTTCCAAACCAGAAAATTATATGCTGTAATATTAACCGATAAATTAACGTTAATGGGTTTTATGAGAACCCTGACTGCAATGTTGAATAGAAAGACTTTTTCCTTAATTAAAGTTTCTGAAAAAAGATGTCATTTCCGAAATCTTTTCATAGCAGGAAACTGTCTTTTTTTTTCTGACTTACATTACATGGATACATTATACTCACTTGACGGCTCCCAGTAAGGACTTTTCTGCAGGGCAAGTGACACCACAGGTAGCGCAAGCTCAATATATGTGTATCTGTACTGCACACAAGACTGAAGCAAGGTAAGCTATTTCTTATTCTAAATCGTAAATATATTTTTTTGCATTTTGAGAAAAACCGTTTCCCCCACACAAATTGTTATATTTCTAGTCTTGCATAGTATAGTATAGTACAGATATACATACATGTACATTGAGCCTGGGCCACATTGAGCCTGTAGTGACACACAACAACAGAACAGAACAACAACAACTGTTAAGGATCCCAAACAACCGGTGGCGAACTAGTTTGCTATTTACAAGTGCAGGAAAACCTCTGAGTTCCCTGTTTTGGGCCACAGCCAAGACAATCTACACTCTGATTCCCTAACTGTCTCATGACCGACAGCAACCTTTGAATGACAGTTTTACCTTTCTGCTTTTCTCTTCCTCTTTTCTTAGCCTCTCTTTTTCTTCTCTCTGTTGTTCTTTCTTTTCCTTTTGCTTTGCCATCTTCTCTTTCCTTTTTTCAAAACATGAGAAAATGAGAAATGAAGGTGAGGATGACAAACAGTGCAATTATTGCAATGGTGTTATCAAAAACTTGGAGTCATGTATTTTATACCACCGTTGTTTATTTCACTTCTTAAAATCAACGCTGAGTCTGTCACATGCTATTCACTCAGAATGCCTGAAAGGTATCTGAGTTATAATCTCGGTTGACTTTGTTCGGTGCAGCAAAGTGGACACTAGAATTACAAGGCCGTGATTTAATTGGCTAAAAGCAATGCACTTGACCCCTTGGAGCAGTGCAGTTCACCTCCCTCTATGACGAAACCTTTTGCAACAACAACAAATAAAAACAGCTGTGGTGTCAAGTGTTGTTGGAGTGGATTTCTGTTCGAACAAGGCCTCAAGACACCTCGGTTCTTACAGAATTTGATTAAAATCCAGGTTTATAACATGCACCCTTAATCTGTGTGCAACATGACCTTTAATGAGAGTTTTTCATAAATAATGTAACAATATTACAATAATTGAAATAAATATCATGTTTAACATGTTTAACAGTGATTTTGACTGCAGCAGCGTTGAAGAAACAAAAAAAGCCACATAAAAGAACTCATAAAGTCCAGCCAAATTGTGAACCCGTAAAAAAAAATCTGGAAACATCAATAGGAATTTGAAGTGCTGCTTAATTTGTGTTCAAAAAATAAATTGGAAGATGAATTAAAAACACAACAATTAATAAATAATTGACATGTGGTTGTAAAGAGTCAATATCTTTACCTTAATTCTGCAGCTTCAGCAGATTGTCTTTCCTTGTAGTCATGAAATGCATCAGAGGAAAGTACCTCATGACACAGAGTTACCATAACCTGTACAAAAATTAATAAGGAAAGAACAAAAGGTCATTCCTTTCTATCGTATCAAAATGATGTCATTGACTTCAAACCTTGACAAGAAAACAATTTAAAAGATTAAAGGGCTATTTGATCGATCAAGGTTGAACAGCTATACTGTCTTGAAACAATGCAATTTCAACCTGTCAGCTGAACCATAATTATTATTATACACCAAATTTAAAAGCATGCTAGAGTGGAAGGCTTTTTCAAAGCTCGGTGTTGATTCCTGCAAAAGACTTTTGTTACTTGTAGTAACTCACTGATGCTTCAATATCCTGAATAAAAATCATCTTCAGATTCACATGATCTGTGTGTTGTCACCAATTAAATGTTTCATGCAATCCAGTGACAATGACAGGATGTCAAGTCAATATCATCCAAAACACCACATGGAGATCTGTCTCAAGACTACACCCTCCAATATCATCCTCCATATTTCATCTGCTCATTAAATGACAACTTGGTCACAAAAAACTTAATAACAGCTGCATTGCCAAGTGGAGGTTGGGTGCAAGGTGATACCCAACTTCAACATCACTCGTGCCTCAGAATATAAACAATTTAAGTCACAAAGTGACCCCCAAATGTTGCTCCCCAATATTATTAAGGATAAACAGCTGAATTTACCCAAAGCTAAAAATAACGCGCTGACCTTTACCCTTTCCTTGTTGTTGAAAATAGGTAGCAAAGGGACAAGGGGGTGCATCTAATTAGGTGATCTGGACATGAGTGCACTTTTGGCAGCCAGCCCCAAAATTGAATAATACCCCAACGGCTGCCATGTGTAAACAAGCCATGAGCCTCCCAGCCAGACGGCAGGCACCCATTACACTGAAATATTGGTGAAACGAAAACCAAGGGAAGGAGGAGGGGGAT
>NC_090892.1:22702665-22731177 GCF_036669925.1 Montipora capricornis | reverse complement strand
TTTCGGGGTGATCCCCAAAAATAATCAGCCTGGGAAGTGGCGTCTCATTTTAGACCTATCATCCCCAGCGGGGCAAAGTGTCAATGACGGCATCCCTAAGCCCCCATTTACAATTCAGTATGTGTCGGTGGATGCTTTCATTGATGGCATAATGTTTCTGGGTCGAGGAACGTTAATGGCCAAGTTCGACGTGGCCAGTGCATATCGGAATGTGGCTATCCACCCGGACGATCGCCCCCTTCTTGGCATGAAGTGGCGTGGGCAATATTTTGTGGATTTGGTGCTCCCTTTTGGGCTGCGTTCAGCACCATTTATTTTCACCGCCATTGCAGACCTGGTTGAATGGATCCTGGTTCACAATTATAGGGTTACATTTCTCCGTCATTACTTGGACGATTTCCTCACTTTGGGCCCACTGGCATCCCCTGTGTGCCACAACAACCTTCAAACCTGCGTTCATCTGTGTACAAAACTTGGCCTTCCCCTTCGTCCAGATAAGTTGGAGGGGCCCGCGACTCGTCTTACAATCCTTGGGATTGAACTTGACTCCGAGAACCTTCAGGCTCGCCTTCCGACTGACAAGAGAGATAGGATTGTTTCACTGTTAGATGAGTGGTCGGCAAAACGTTTTTGTAAACATCGCGAGCTGAAGTCCCTGATTGGCCATCTCTATAACGCCTGCAAGGTCGCCCCACAGGGTAGGACATTCCTTCGCCGGATGATCGACTTGCTTTGTGCCTTTCGCCGTGATGATCACCCCATTAGGCTTAACCAGGAATTTCGGCGGGATTTAACCTGGTGGCGGGAACTGTTCCAAACTTGGGATGGCCTCAGTTTTTTCTGCATGCCCACATGGGCACCTCTCCCGGACTTCCAGGTCTCATCGGATGCAGCTGGCTCTTTGGGCTATGGAGCTATTTTTAAATCCCACTGGTTTGCTGGTGCCTGGTCAGCTGCACAAAGTTCCTCATCTATAGCGTACAAGGAGCTCTTCCCAATTGTGGTAGCAGCCTATCTGTGGGGCCGTCAGTGGGTATCTCGGCGGGTCGAGTTCTTTTGTGACAATGAGTCTGTGGTGGCTGTACTTAAGTCTGGCACCTCGCGGGACAAAAACCGAATGGTGTTGCTGCGTTATTTGACTATGCTGGCCATCCATCATTCCTTCTCATTTACAGCTTCATCTGTTCGAGGCAAAGCTAATCCAGTTGCTGATGCACTCTCTCGATTCCAATTTCAGCGGTTCAGACGCCTGGAGCCACAGGCCGACCCAACCCCATCTCCTATTCCTGCCTCCCTTCTGGCAGCGCTTCAGATGCCTTGACTCAGAAGTGTCGGTTCTTACTTACCCAAGGTCTTGCCCCTTCCACCCGACGAGTGTACCGATCCGCCCAACATCGATTTAAAGACTTTTGCCGCCAGGATGGTCGTGCAAACCAGGATGGCTCCATCCCCCCAGCCACTGAGGAGACTCTCATGCACTTTACTTCCTTCCTGGCCGACAACCTGAACCATTCCTCCATCAAGGTCTATCTATCAGCAGTGCGCTCCCTTCACATTGACCATGGCCTTCCCGATCCGCTAGTCAACTGTCTTCGTTTGCAGCGTCTGCTATAGGGGCCTTAAGCGAGTTCAAGGTCCAGTGTCACCCAGGCGCCTACCTATCACAGTTGATCATCTGAAGGTCATTCAGTGCTCTTTGAACCTGTCTACTAGAGACCATGTGATGTTGTGGGCTGCGTGCTGCTTGGCATTTTTTGGGTTTTTGCATGCGGGCGAATTCACGGTCAACTCGGCATTCGATCCTCACACCCATATGACTGTTAGCGACCTGCAAGTGGACTCCTTGGAGAATCCCTCTTGTTTCAAAGTCCGTATCAAGTGTTCCAAGACAGACCCCTTCCGTGTGGGTTGTGATATCTACTTGGGGCGTGGCTCGGGCTCTGTATGCCCCATAACAGCGTTGGGCACTTACTTGTCTCTGCGTGGGTCTGCTCCAGGGCCCCTGTTCTTGTTTAGTGATGGTCGTCCTCTCACCCGGCAGCAGCTATCATCCTTTTTGCAGTCTATCCTACATGGGGCTGGGTACTCCGGCTCCTACTCCGGCCATAGTTTCCGGATTGGGGCGGCGACAACTGCAGCGGCACGTGGTGTTCCGGATCACCTGATCAAAACCTTGGGGCGTTGGTCGAGCGAGGCATATCAGATCTATATCAGAACCCCAGTTAGTTCCATTGTCCGTGTTTCCTACCAGTTGGTGGCGTAACAGGTAGTGGATTACTCTGGTTACCAGCGGGGCTGGGTGCCTCAGGTTTGGGCTATCGGGGGCTTAGGCCTAGTTGCCCCGAGCCCCCTTGCTCCGGGTCCTTCCTACCCGGAGATCCCTTCGGCATGGCGTGGGGGGCTCGTGGCTTGGTTGCGGGTTGGGCAGGCCAGTCGGGTGTTCTAGCGCCTTGGGGATGTGACTTCGGTTTCAGCCCCAAGGCTTCCTGGGCACCTACCCTCCACTAGCGACACAGGCGTTAAATATAGTTAAATGAAATTTAACATAGTTAACGACTAGGAGCTAGTCTGGTCAGTAGCGTTTTGCAGGCGGTTGTTAGTGTCTTGGCCGTCTGGTAGCGTTGTTCAGCGTTTTGGTGCGTTCTGTAGCGTTTGTTATAGTTACATGGTTCACGACCGGGAGCTAGTCCGGTCAGTAGCGCCTTGCAGGCGTTTGTTAGCGTTTTTTATGCATTTTTGTAGCGTTTGCAGCACTCTTTAGGTTGTGGGAGCCCTGGGGCTGACATGGTTCAGCGGTATTCCTGCGTAGTGCATGCCTTGTTGTCCAATGTGCTTGCAGCGTGTTTGTTGCTCTGTTGGCGTGGCGTTGTGAGTCGGATCAGGAGTTTAGTGGTTCTCGGCGTTCCCTCCCTATCCCCCCCCCTTTTTTTTTTGTGTGTGCTGTTTTTTTTTTTTTTGTATTCCTTTTTTTTTTTTCTTTATTTATTTATTTAGTTTTGTTTCCACTGAGCTATCTGGCTCAAGTGTGACGGGTGCCTTAGGGGGGCCTGGCGCAGGGGGCTCGTGGCTTGGTTGCGGGTTGGGCAGGCCAGTCGGGTGTTCTAGCGCCTTGGGGATGTGACTTCGGTTTCAGCCCCCAGGCTTCCTGGGCACCTACCCTCCACTAGCGACGCAGGCGTTAAAGTGCTACTATGACCAAAAAATAAATTTTTCTTTTTCTTTGGATTTCAAAACTATGTAAACTAAACAGTAAATGACCCAAGTTTTACGCCTTTAATTTCAAGCAGACACTTGTTTATTTTAACTGGAATTTTCCTATCTGATGGTCCGCCATTACTAACTTTAATATCTTGAGAGAGCTGGATCGAGGAGAAAATGGCATCAAAGACTCAACAGCTTAAGAATGCAATGCGGGTGTAAGCGGATGAATTAATATGCAGCATGGGAGTTCTTGGCTTTCAGACTTTTAACCCGTGTTTTGCATATATAATAAAACTGCGTTTACATGCTGAAATTTTAAACTGGTGAGTAAATGACGTCACTTTTCCCTAGATCTAACCCTGTTGAGGTCCAATTCGTCAGTTTGGAAAGTGAGTAATGGCAGACCGTGAAATCCAAAACTAACACTCAAAGTAAACGATGTTTGGATAAAAATCAAAGCTCAAAATTTTGCCAGTCAAGTGTTAACCAATCACACTTTCAAAATCTAAAGAAAAAAAGGAAGTGATTTTTTTAAAATCCTAGTAGCACCTTAATATTATATTTCAATTTTAACCGTGAAGCACTTTTAAATATTTTATACAAAAAGGACGATATAAATTTATTATTAAAAGACATACCTTTCTTGCTGAGATCATCCATTGTCAGTTGCTGCTTACAAGAAAAAAAAATAAAGCAAGGTCATATCATGTGTAAAGAGGTCTTTTAAACCACTTGTACAGTACATTTGAAATGCTTTTCTCGACTCATGTAAAGGATTGCAAGGTTTCCTGAACTTATATCATTCCTGTGCAAATATACTAAAAGCACTTGGGGAAGTGGACAATTAGGTTCATTATGCTCACAGTTTTTGAGTACTGTTTCTCCACAAATTGCAAATTTGAGACAATTTTAAATGAAGCACTGACAGTGGGATAGGGTAACGAGAGATGTCAGAGATAACACCCTCAGGTTGTAGAACTGTCAGGGTTCTCAATAGAATTTTGAACAGCCGTTGCTGTGCTATTTTCAACCATAACACAGAACATTACCGGAGATCATGTGGCTTGGGCCCTGTGGGCATGCTCCCAAGGGAAATTTTTTTATCAAGAGGCTCTGAAATATGTTTTCGTTTATTCTGAGATAATATTCTCTTATTTCTTCCAAACAACTTATTGCACATTTTAAAATCTGTTGAGTGGGTCTCAGAACTGGAAATTGAAACCACCCCTTTCCAAACCAGAAAATTATATACTGTAATATTAACCGCTAAATTAACGTTAATGGGTTTTATTGAGAACCCTGACTGCAATGTTGAATAGAAAGACTTTTTCCTTAAATTGAAGTTTCTGAAAAAAGATGTCATTTCCGAAATCTTTTCATAGCAGGAAACTGTCTTTTTTTTCTGACTTACATTACATGGATACATACTCACTTGACAGCTCCCAGTAAGGACTTTTCTGCAGGGCAAGTGACACCACAGGTAGCCCAAGCTCCATATATGTGTATCTGTACTGCACACAAGACTGAAGCAAGGTAAGCTATTTCTTATTTTAAATCGTAAATATTTTTTTGGAATTTTGAGAAAAACTGTTTTCCCCATACAAATTGTTATTATTATTTCTACTCTTGCATAGTATAGTATAGTACAGATATACATACATGTACATTGAGCTTGGGCCACCTGTAGTGACACACAACAACAGAACAGAACAACAACAACAGTTACTGTTAAGAATCCCAAACAGCCAGTGGCAAACTAGTTGCTATTTACAAGTGCAGGAAAACCTCTGAGTTCCCTGTTTTGGGGCCACAGCCAAGACAATCTACACTCTGATTCCCTAACTGTCTCATGACCGACAGCAACCTTTGAATGACAGTTTTACCTTTCTGCTTTTCTCTTCCTCTTTTCTTAGCCTCTCTTTTTCTTCTCTCTGTTGTTCTTTCTTTTCCTTTTGCTTTGCCATCTTCTCTTTCCTTTTTTCAAAACATGAGAAAATGAGAAATGAAGGTGAGGATGACAAACAGTGCAATTATTGCAATGGTGTTATCAAAAACTTGGAGTCATGTATTTTATACCACCATTGTTTATTCCGCTTCTTAAAATCAACACTGAGTCTGTCACATGCTATTTACTCAGAATGCCTGAAAGGTATCTGAGTTATAATCTCGGTTGACTTTGTTCGGTGCAGCAAAGTGGACACTAGAATTACAAGGCCGTGATTTAATTGGCTAAAAGCAATGCACTTGACCCCTTGGAGCAGTACAGTTCACCTCCCTTCATGACGAAACTTTTTGCAACAACAACAAATAAAAACAGCCGTGGTGTCAAGTGTTGTTGGAGTGGATTTCTGTTCGAACAAGGCCTCAAGACACCTTGGTTCTTACAGAATTTGATTAAAATCCAGGTTTATAACATGCACCCTTAATCTGCAACATGACCTTTAATGAGAGTTTTTCATAAATAATGTAACAATATTACAATAATTGAAATAAATATCATGTTTAAAAACAGTGATTTTGACTGCAGCAGCGTTGAAAAAACAAAAAAAGCCACATAAAAGAACTCATAAAGTCCAGGCAAATTGTGAACCCATAAAAAAATCTGGAAATATCAATAGGAATTTGAAGTGCTGCTTAATTTGTGTTCATTTATAGATTGGAAGATGAATTAAAAACACAACAATTAATAAATAATTGACATGTGGTTGTAAAGAGACAATATCTTTACCTTAATTCTGCAGCTTCAGCAGATTGTCTTTCCTTGTAGTCATGAAATGCATCAGAGGAAAGTACCTCATGACACAGAGTTACCATAACCTGTACAAAATAAGGAAAGAACAAAAGGTCATTCCTTTCTATCGTATCAAAATGATGTCATTGACTTCAAACCTTGACAAGAAAACAATTTAAAAGATTAAAGGGCTACTTGATCGATCAAGGTTGAACAGCTATACTGTCTTGAAACAATGCAATTTCAACCTGGCATGGAGGGCATGGAGCTCCCGGTGTTGTGGTCTGATCTATGGATATAGGGGTTAGGTGTCAATTGGGACGAAAGTTCTGTTCCTCTCCCCTGCCACTCCATGAATTGTGGCAAATATTTTAAACTAAATTAAACTAAACTAAACTAAACTAAACTAAACCTGTCACCTGAACCATAATTATTATTATACACCAAATCTAAAAGCATGCTAGAGTGGAAGGCTTTTTCAAAGCTTGGTGTTGATTCCTGCAAACGACTGTTGTTACTTGTAGTGACTCACTGATGCTTCAATATCCTGAATAAAAATCATCTTCAGATTCACATGATCTGTGTGTTGTCACCAATTAAATGTTTCACGCAATCCAGTGACAATGACAGGATGTCAAGTCAATATCATCCAAAACACCACATGGAGATCTGTCTCAAGACTACACCCTCCCATATCATCCTCCATATTTCATCTGCTCATTAAATGACAACTTGGTTACAAAAGATTTAATAACAGCTGCATTGCCAAGTGGAGGTTGGGTGCAAGGTGATACCCAACTTCAACATCACTCGTGCCTCAGAATATAAACAATTTAAGTCACAAAGTGACCCCCAAATGTTGCTCCCCAATATTATTAAGGATAAACAGCTGCATTTACCCAAAGCTAAAAATAATGCTGACCTTTACCCTTACCTTGTTGTTGAAAATAGGTAGCAAAGGGGCAAGGGGGTGCATCTAATTAGGTGATCTGGACATAAGTGCACTTTTGGCAGCCAGCCCCAAGATTGAATAATACCCCAACGGCTGCCATGTGTAACCAAGCCATGAGCCTCCCAGCCAGATGGCAGGCACCTGTTACACTGAAATATTGGTGAAAAGAAATCCAAGGGAAGTAGGAGGGGGATGCTGAAACAACCCTCAGCAAGCACACTGGCAAAGAAATGCTACACTGCCTAAAACAATACCATATGACCATAAACCTGTGCTTGTAATGCAGTTGCTCTTTTTTGAAAACTCATCTAAATTGCATTTAAATACATCATCAGTCTGACAAGTTTCTTTAATTTCTAAACTTTCTATAAATGCAGATTTTGTTTTGTATCAACTGTGTCTACATTAAGATTTTTTCCACATAAAAATTATGACTGGGAAGTCATTGCACCTATATAAAAACTAACTTGATGTACCTTAATCTTTTGTGCTGCTGTGAGAGTGTAAAACTCTTGATGCTGAAGAGATTCCAGTGTTCCCTGAAATTCTTTGTATTCTTCATAAGCCCTCGAGCCCTTCATTTTGTTGCTAAGATATAAGCGGGAGACCTCTGATGCTGTCTGTCGTGTAAGTGGCACTTCTGAGAGGTGCAGACCTAATTCTTCTCCCTAGAAAATGAACACCTAAACCTGTCTAACAAAAATGACTGGACCTTACAATGTATGTAAACTTTTATATTGAATCTAAAAGCACCCAGGAGATTCAAGTTATCTTTGCGTAATATATGCAGCTCTAATAGTATGATACTGTTTTGGTACCGTATATCATTATAGTGCCATAGTAGATGTCTTAGACATGTGGTTACTAGTGAAATACTAAACCCAGAAAGATTGATGAAAAAATAAAAGAGCATCGAGAAACATTGGCCTCAAGGATGACATATTGATCATTTTCAAGTTCCCTTACAACTTTTTATTCACTACAACTTTACGTGTGCACTTTGAGCGTCTGACAGTTTTTTAAGACAAAAGTTCACAGATGTTAAGCCATGTCCGGTGGGGTTAGTATTTGGATGGGTGACCTCAAAATATATGAAAAATAGGAATAGTTACATATATACGAAAAATAGGACTACAAATTCTATTTTAACGCTAAAAAATGTGAACTAAGTAAGGTACAGATTTCGTTAGCTTGCTTTACGCAAAACAAAATAATGTTGATGCAAGTAAATAATTATTGATACACAGCTCTTAGGAACAGCAGAAGGAAGTTTTCAGAAGTGTTGATCGAGAATAAAATATCTTGCCATCAGCAACAAAATTTGCGTCATGTAAACAACTTAAATTTCAAAAGATATACAGTTCAACCCCTTATAAATGGCCACCCTCGGGAAAAAGTGGCTGCTTAATGGAGGTAAAAACAATAGAAAAGTCCTCATCTGGACTTTGATTACTGGCCAGCTAATAGGGGTTCGACTGTAGTATTATAATTAAAAAGTAAAGTTAGATTAGGTTCAACGAAATATCATAGATGTTTATGTTCATATCTAATTCTCTGAGACTTTTTGAGCCTACAACCTCCTGCTCTGCAATCTGGTGTCCTGTCCCACTAAAAATGGCTACACAGACTAGAATTGAATTTGTTTTTTTTTTTTTAACACACACCTCAGTTGAACTGTCTTGAAGCAGGATCTGCAAAAATACCACTAATATTTTTGACAACAAAGAAAACCCTTTGGGACCTGTGATCAGGGCATCTGATAAATTAGCTGAAAAAAAAAAGTGACCTTGTGTCAATTAATTTATATCGGGAGAGATTTAGCATTGCATAATATGTGGAATGGCAAAGGGAAAATGGCATGCTACTGCTTATCATACATTATTTTGGTCAAAGCATGAAAATTCTTTTATAATTCTAATTTGCCTCTCTTTTTTCAAAAATCAATAAATGAATGCAAGGACTCAAACCTTCTTGTGAGGGCCTTCTCTAAATTGCATTACTTTAACCAAATAAATGACATCTCCAAAATCAAACAAAATGCAGCAAAAACCAGCAAGCTCTGACCACCAACCCAACGGTATTTTAATCAATACCCCCCATGTAACATCTTCTTCAAGAAGAAAAATGAAAAAATGAGAAAATCTTCTAACCTATGGAAATATGCAGAGTTTCCTTGGGAGACAGAAGATCTCGGAAAAGGTTAACAAATTCTGCAACCATGATGACATCACTGTATGTTTCAAATGTAATTCCACTAGGTAGATTTATAGCCTTGGCTGGAAGTGGCTTCAAGATCAACAAATCATCATCATCCTGTTTCTACAAAAGAGAACTGTAAGTGAAAATTCAGAAAGCATATAACTCTAACGAGACATCTTGACACAATGAAATAACTGGATTAAATCTAAACCACCAAATATATTGTCAAGCCATTTTTATACCATCACAGGTAGCCCACCATAATAATTATTGCAACCAAATGCAGTGGCCTTTTAGTCACAGTACACACACATAGCAAAAACGACAACAAAGTGACATATGAAACCGGCCATTTGCGGTGGTATTTTCCTTCCAAGACCAGAATGCTTCGTCAAAATGCTTAATTCTTCTTCAGGTGCCTCTCCCCTCTTGCAAACAAAGTGAAATTCCTTGAAACAGAAGACATTTAGAGGATTCTTGCCTTGGTGGTAAATTCTGCCATCATGCAAATGGCCTATTATACAGGGGTATATTGCAGAAGTGGCAAATGACTATTAATGATTAGTTTAAATGGGGCTGGCTCTTAACTACCAAACCGTTGCCATGAACCTCTTTAAATAGTCATTTCTTGAGTCCCTTTAGAGGACCACATTCACCCTCCAGGCATTGTGTGCAGGAGAACAATAATTTTCATATCAAATAATATGAAAATTCCATCAAAGTTGAAATTCATCCAATCAGATCGCCACGACAAGCAATGCAAATTTCCATAACAAAAACGCTCAGTCGAAAAGCGTGTTGGTTGAAGGTGGGCCTTTAACTCCCACTTATTCTTTTCTGCCAGGTGTGTACTTATTAACATTTCTTTGTCTGGTTCAACTCACAACCATAATTATTTGGTAAATCACATTACCAAAACAGAAAATGCCTATAAACTCAGCGAGTTAACTATGTTTTTCACAAAACACAACAGTATGAGAACACTCGAACACAAAATCTGTAGCACAGATTTTTTTCCTTTTAATTCTCAAAAAATTATGAGGTCATGAGGCCTTCCTTTGATGCACTTTTCAAAATATCAGTCTAATTGCAGACTGCTAACAAGGGGTAAAATGCAGACTAAGGTTATAATGTAACTGTTGAAAAGCCCAACCCCTTTAGAAGTGCAGTAATTGTGAAGAAGAGCTCCCCAAAAAACCTGTCGGCCGACTGTCGGTCAACTGTCGGCCGACAGTCGGCCGACTGTTGGCCGACAGTTGGGCAACAGTCGGCCGACTGTCGGCCAACAGTCGGCCGACTGTTGTCCAACTGTCGGCCGACAGTTTGTGTTATGTTTGAGGCCAAAGTGTTGGCCAACTGTCGGCCAACAGTCGGCCGACAGTCGGTGACCTGTTGGCAACCTGTCGGTAACGTGTCGGTTACCTGTCGGCGGGACAAACTAAAATAATCGTAAGCATTTACTTGTCTATTGCTTCTAAACTACGCGAAAAGAGCTAAAGGCAGTTCATAACGATACCTTGAGCAGCACTTATACTACTAATATGGCTTTTGTCCACTGTTTTAGCGTTGGCTAGCGATACTTGCCCACATTGTAAACATCATTCATACATACATGACATACCATAAGAGGCCGCGTTGCATTGTAGGGCGATTTGAAGGAAAGTGTTTGTCTCCTCTACTAACTATGTATTGATACGTAGCTTATGGTTTTCAGAGTTTTTAGCAGAGTTTTCGATTAAATTATCTTCCAATGCGATTCTTAGATTGTCTGGTGTGTTGTAAATTACGCAAGTGATATATCCTATACGCATCTGATAACAACCGATAACAGTTGATCGGTAAGTAGGTGAAGTCTCTCGAGTCATACATCACCATTACGGAATGTCACGTTAACTGCTCGTTTTTACCACAATTTTTCTTTTTTCTTAACCGATCGGTAACCTGTTGGTTAGCTGTCGGTAGACTGTCGGTAAGCTGTCGGCCGACAGGGTTTTTGGGGAGCTCTTCTTCACAATTACCAGAAGTGCTAACCTTAAGCATTAGCACTTCCAAAGGGTTTGAGCTTTTTCAACAGTTACATTGTAACCTTAGTCTGCATTTTAGCCCTGGTCTGCAGTCTGCATTTTCCACTGACCAATGAACACCTACCAGTACACATTTTTGTCCAAGTCTTCCATTTGACTGCCTGAAATAGAATGTATATACCAGCAAACAGGTCAGCTAAACCACATGAGAAAAAATTAAATGGAAAAAGAATAACTTCTGTGGTATCAATAAGGTTAAGAGGTGTTCCTGACCAGCAAGTGTAATCACTATATCTGGCCCTGGATCATGAAAGGCCACATGGGTTAGGGTTAGGGTTAGGGTTATGATAATTAATGTATTGAGAAAAATGAAGCTTCAATACAACCCCCACTTATCTGAACATTTTGATTTCATTATTTTGTTCAAATTCTTTTCACATCCTCAGCAAAAAAGGCCAATGATTTTTCATACCACTGATCAAAATTAATGTACCCCCTTCTGGATATGTTACTTAACACATGTCTTCAGAAACGTCTAGCATCCCCCACAGCAGGGTGTCGAAGCTTTGAATGGCAACTGCAGCATGGAGGAACCAGGATGTGCATGTATCCTTTTGCTCATGAATATTTACATAATGTACTGTATATTTGATGATTTAGAATTAATTAGGTAAGTCGGATTCTGAGAAGAACACAGACTAGTAATGCAGATACAGTGTATCTCTATAATTATTTAAAATTATTAGGTTACCGGTAGGTCACAGCTCTATCTTGAAGTTCATTCATTTTGATTGAATCCACAGACAGATTGTTGAACAACATTTGCCACTGTGATGCCTGCACACTGCATGCTGACCCTATAGAATATAAACTACTCTCACCATTTCAAATTTTCTTTCTCTGATATAAATTTCTCAGCCAAATGTTCTTGTTGCAGTGTAAGTGAATTGAGTGTCAAGCTTCTTGGAGAGGAGATTACTTGAGCTGTTGTCCCCATTAAAGTATTCACTGCATTGGGTTTGTCTTTCTGTTGTGAAATACCGAACCTGACAAAGAAATAATTAAAGTAAAGTAAAGTGGTGCATTTATATAGTGCCTTTATCACAAACATCTCAAAGGCGCTTTACAATGATCAATTTACCCCCAGCGGACTGGAAGCATATACAGGCGCAAATGTCAGCCGCTTCTAAGCAGTCCAATTACAGAACATATCAAATTTGCTGATGAGGATTCTCAGAATTAATGCACAATAACACCATGCCCCTAATTACAGTTGCCTGCAATACCACTGTACTAAGTTAAGAGAGACCACACAATGCTTGGGCAGCACTGGTGAGAGTTGGGGAAGGGTTTGAGGTCATTGCTTTGAACGTTTAAGACAAGAAGCAACAATTAACCCTCTCTCCTCTTACATTTGGCTGGACCTGAAGTTTAGGCAATCTTTGAGACTCAGCGAAACTAGCGATAATTATGTTACTGCTTTGGCTCAGCTAGAAAAGTACTATAACCAAAAAAGAACATTCCTATTAAAGGACATAAATAATTATGAATTCTATAGGCGCATTTTTCTTGTTTTTATAACACTTATTGAGTCTAGCAAAATCTGGCGACTTGATGTCAGATCAATGGTTGCCAAACATGTTCCATACATGTATATAAAAGCCACAAGACTACCCAGGAGCAGCTTGGCAGAAAGTAGCCTTGATTCCCAAGAGGACAGTATTTACCAGTGTTGGTAGTTTTTTTAAGTGTCACAATTACATGTATCAAGTGTCAAGATAATCATTTTGATCAATGCGGTACCAGTTTGTATGACAACTGACAATGCTCCTGGTCTTGAGTCTGGTAAGATGTGACATAGTGAAATACCTAGAAGAAATGGGCATTATCCAACACCACCTTGTGGCCAAGAGCCAGTGAAGAGGGCGAGCAACGAAATCCGATCTCTTTTTAAAAGGGTATGCAAGTTTTATAATTAGGCTTAAGGAAAGAATGGGTTTGCAGACACAAACAAGTTCTTGCTGCCCTACCACCAGGAGCAACCCAGCATATCTGTTTTCGAAGAGGAGACTGACAGCAAAAATACCAGAGATCAAGGAAGATGACGAAAAATAGAGTACTGCATGGCAGAGACCACCATGCAAAGCAAAAAAAAAAGTGAGCCAAAGATTATGCTTCAGACAGAGAAATCACAAAATAGGGGATGCTACATTGTCAAAAAGAAGAACAACAAGCTATGAAAGTGAGCCATTCAAAGTTACAGGTAGATATGGAGACCAGGTTATCCCACAATCCCCTCAGGGAGTGGAATATAACAAAGACCTTCTAACTTGTCAAGTCCCTGCAAAACAAAACCACAACCAGAATGACAACAAGGGTCCCTTGATGGAGCCCCACCTCCATATAATGTTGATCAGTCAATTCAGTAACATGCACCTCCCGAAAAACTCTTGAGGACACTGACTGACTGGTTGAGATTAGCAACCTTGATAACCAACATTGTGACTTTTTTCTGTTATAATGATAGGAGAACCAACCAAGATTCAACTTTTTTTGGGAAAGGTTAACCTCATGCCCATGCTGCCAGCAGCCTTACCCATTCTCACACATCTGTGGATCACCCCTGGAATTTGCAGGGGCTTTCATGTATAGCTTTGCATACTAGCGATCATTGAGGATCAGTGCTTTGGGAGAGAATCTTTGCCGATTCATTAGCCCTGCCCTCCCTTCCCTCAGGGCAACTTGTGTTAGGAGTTAAGTACATGCATTAGGTTAGGTAAGTATTTCCACTGAACTTGTTTCAGTGTAACGGTGCCTGTTAGCGGCTGCTTCTGGGCTGATTCCAGCTTGTGGGGTTGCCATGGACACCTCCCTTCCGGGCCTGGATGACTTCAGGTCCTTCCCTGCTAACTTTTAAGGCACCAGTTCCCAAGTCCATCAATTGGCGATGAGTTTAACATGGGATGATTGGGGTATACAACAGTGCACCATTTTAAACATCCATTCAAATGTTCTGCTCATGTGGTTGTGTCTATCACCTGCTGCACAATTAGAGTTATCCATGCTTCAAGCAACTTGAACCAGTTAAGTGGCTTATATGAATAGCAGCTTTGAACACTGTGCCTATCATTCACGTAAACTGTACACTTAGCATTAACCATGCTTCAAGCAACTTATTAATAAGCCAGTTACTTAAGGGCACATTATTAGCTTACATGTACATGGATACCACCTTATTATCTAGTGGAACAATCACAATAACTACATTAATAATACTATACATTAACGTTTGGTTAATTAATTACATGTACTTTTCTCTCCTAAAAACTGACCAGTGCATAATCAAATATCAACAACAAAATCTTACATTTCCGACAACGTCTTCTGCTTCTTTGACTTCATCTTTGGTGATGTCTTGTCATTCACGTCCTCCTCACACTTTTTGCTCAGGTCCAACAGGGTGGTCTGCTTCATTTTGCTGGTTGTGACTCTTTTCTTGAATCAATGGGTGAGACACAAGTACACAAAGATGTAAAAAACTTAACATGAAACAATCTCTGCTTTCAAATGCCTATCACAGTAACACACATGGTTAGAAGTTTGCCACAATCAAGGTATCCTTGCCCAGAAGTTACTTTACGGGATTTCAACCTGAGTTCATAAGTTGTAAGTTCAAGTCAACACTAAAATGTCACGACGTCCATGTATGTTACTTAGTGCTAGGTAATACAGCTGTATCTGGTTTGGTTGTAACTTGTTTTGATAACCACACGTAAATGTACTGTACCTTCTTGGGAAAAGTCTCGAACACATCGTCAGCATCATCCTGGACTATAAGATCAGTCCATTGGCTTGTTTGTTCTTTTCCTGACTTGCCTTCCCTCCAAGACCCTATTTTCATGACACAGCGATCATTTTCCATTCTCCCACCATCTATTACTACCAAAGGTGCAGAGTGCTTGGTAGATGCTTTGTCTTTGCAAAGTATATCCTCATCTTTACCCCATTTTCCTTCCAATGACTTCTTGGATTTCAAAATTAAATTCTTTGAAGACTTGCTCTGCTTTTCAACAGATTTTTGCTGACGACTGTCATCCAATATAACTGTGATTTCTTTTCTGATAGGCACTTTTTTCTTAGTAATGGAAATTTTCTGTTCAGGGCTTTTTCTAGATGTTGTGCAAGGAGATTTAACAGGTGTAAGAACCAGTCTACATTTCACTGGAGTTCCTTGCAGCTTACCAGATGGTGTTTGGTCATAACCCTTCCCCATGCATATGCTTGGAGCCCTTTTAACATCCTTTTCAGATGGTGTTTGTTGATCAAAAGAATCCAATACATGCTTCACACTGCCTTTTGTGAAGGATTCAAGCTTTTTTTGTGATGGTTCTTTCTTGTTTACTTTTGGATTTCCATGTCCTGTTCTATCATCCAACACTTTCTTTTCTCCCTTTTCAGAGCTTGCCATTGTTTTAACAGGCTTCTTGGACTTGGGAGTAGTTTTCTGAAAAAAAAATCATTCATTAAGAATTACACATTAATTTGACTCTTTCCATGGATCACCACGCAGACACAAGTCATTTTTGAATAAACACAAATTACCTTGTTAAAACTTAAGAAAAAGTCATTTAACTTGTCTGTAAGTGAGTATTTTTTCACCAAATCAGCCTAAAAACAGAAATAGAAGAGACAAAGAGGATGTTTTCATAACACTGAAAGCTTATTATTCAAGGTACATATATTATACATCTATTTGTACATGTATACACACAATCAAATTACAATAGAGAGACAGGGAATCTCTGTTGTAAACCACTTTCTGAAAATGTATCAGTGACAGGACAGAACAGCACAGGTGATTTTGCAGTAAACATAATTGGCACCCAAAGACAAGGTATTACCACGTGCAAATGTACTAATAGTTTCAAGAGGAGACGTATTTCAGTTTTTGAGAAAAAACAGATGTACATACAGGAGACAAGTCACATCCGTGCCAAGAGTTCATTCAATTACACCCCTACATGTCTGCATAAATGTGACCAGCGTGGCAGTTGACTTGAAAGACAGGGAGCTGGCGGTAAGGTAAAGTCTCGGTCTGACATGTAATAATCTTGACATTTCCATCAAATGTCAGGATTAAATCTCTCAAGTGTGACCTTCAGGCTGTCAAGTCCATATTTGCAAAAGCAATTCTAAATGTCTCACAATTAACAGTTATCTGGATATTGATCATTGTTCCACTACATTGTAAATTTCAGCTTTGTCTCCAAGGAGCACAACAAATCAAAGTTCATTGGCATCTTCAGCGACGATGGATGTTTTGGTCCTTAGGCCATTCACCACAGGTCAAGCTACCTTTTATTTTACTCTTGTGTTTACTGGAGAAAAAACGCTACATATTAATTTTTACATTTACAGAGAGGTTTCTAATTATTTTTCTTTAACAGTTTCATTTGTGTCCAGGAGTGTCTTAGAATTTTTGGGGAAGCCATTCCCTACCCAATAAATTACTTGCTTGGCATGCTAATTCCCAAAAGATTTTTTATTGCAAGGTTCCCCCTGACATTCTATAAGATCGGAACAAGATAGCTTTATTACCTTGTACCCCACACCAAGAAACCTTTGATTAATTTATGAAAAATGTGTGCTTACAAAGTAGATCTATCACTTCACATGTTTCTCCTTTCATTACTGCATTGTAAGCATAATGTGACCTCTCAGGCGAAAGCATACACTAACAACTTTCCGTGTATGACCGGAATCCTGTGTGGAAGCTGTGTGACACCTGTGAGGTTTTCATTTTAAGCCGTTCTTGCGGCTTGGCTCACTCGTGAGGGATCCGTGTGAAAAACCCGTTTCCTGGAAAGTCGTTAGTGTACATTTTCCTGTGAGACGTCACATATTTTACTGTAATCCATGACTAGCCCACATTACATCAAAATACCATGATTGATACAAAATAAGGACAATGTAGTACAATACCTTTACTACCCAAGGACTGTGATCATTTGACCATGGGTTTTCAGATTTGGCTCTAATAAAACATTTCAGCATCTCCACGGATGGCAGTTTCTTTACACGTCTTAAAAGAAAAAAAAAACATACTAATTGTTTTACTTTAATTAAATGAGTTGTAATATGTCACCCAACAAATTACACAGCTGTTTGCATAACCATCTTTAGTTATTCTGAGTATCCTATCCTTCAGGAAAGCAACAAATCATGTTACAAGGCATAAGAAACAAAATGATTGCAACAGTATAAAAAAGGACCAAACATATTTTCTCTTCTTGTTACCCTAAATACATGTATTTGGCCCCATTTGGTATTTATCACTGTAAATATTATTATTATTTAGCATTTTTAATGTAGCATCTCCTAAGCTTGTTTTAATAATTGTAATTAACTTTAGTTTGATATTAACGGATGAAGAGCCACCCCATGGAAATGCTGTTAATAAAATCATTATAATTATCATAACAATAATAATAATAATAATAATTATTATTATTATTATTTTTCAATGAAAATAATCTTTATTTGCCAAGTAAAACTAAAAATAGATTACATCAAAAAAATTAAAAGGAAGTTCTTGAAAACTGAATTATGTACAATTAAAAAAAACTGTCTTATTAATAACTAATAATAACAGTTTCATTTCTAAAATTTTACAAGAAATATTAAAAAGTAAGAATTGGAAGCAAAAAGTATCTGAAACTATCTTAAAAAAAAAAACTACTACTACTACTACTACTACTACTACTTTGCCTGGGTGTTAAACCCATATGCCCAACTGCTTCAAACCTTATTGAAACCGCTGCTCACTCAGCTTTGTGGACTTACTTAATGTCTTCCTTTAGAACATTCTTTCTGATATCTGTTGTTTCCTCACAAGTTATTTCATATCCCATGTCATCTTTCTGCAAACACCGACATTTGAATTTAAGCAATAAATCATAATTTGTGACAAATTAGTCAGCACAGTGCACCAGTAAAGATTTCAGATGGGGATGACTCTGTTATCAACATGCTTGGGAACAATAGTCTGATGAGATATTGTGATTGCTAAATTGCAAGTACTTTATTAGGCTTGTGACATTGTCTTTTGACATCCAAAATTCACCTTTAGGCAAAAGAAACCTTGAGGTCTTGCTAAAATACCAAAGTGCCCTTACCAAAGCAAAAGTTTGGGAATGACGTGGAACAATTTAGGCCATATCTGACCCATACTGCAATAAGGGAATAGCATGGGAAGGTTGCACAGTATGATCATATGCAGTCCTGGACCCATATTCATTTTTTATCAAAGTCATAAGCCAGGCAAGTACGTCTCATGTACTTGCCTGGACAAATTTTGGTTTGCCCGGGAGAAAATAAGGAAGTTCAAGTTCAAGTTCATTTTTTTCTTCAACTACAATCAGAAACCCATAAGAGTTGACACGTGTAACGTGCGTTCACAGCTTCCGAATATTCAGTGCCAACTGATTTGTTGAATGTTTCAGTGCTTAGTACCATATTTGGACACTCCTTACTCTTGTTGTTCCAAATATGGTACTTAGCAAATTGAATATTCAGAAGCTTGTTCCCCAGCACACGAGGGGCCGTTACACGTTTCAACCCTTATGGGTTTCTGCTACAATACAACAACAGAAAGAGTAAAAAAGAAATAAAACCAGAGCTAGCTATACATTGAATTAAACATAACAAAGAAGAAAGTGTGTAGCAGCCAAAGGAGCCAAGCTTTCGAGTTGGCTGCTACCACAGAGCCGTTACAAGTGGGTGGAGGTTATGTAGTGTTTATAGAATCTAGTTATAAAGCTTTGGCTAAGTTAATCACACGTCTAATTGTCAAGTAGAGAGAGTTTGTATTCTTTTTTAAAACTTTCAAAGGCAAGACACTTAATTTTCATAGGTATTGCTTCCCAGGTCTGTGATGCCACTACGATAAACCTTGCCTTGCCATAATTAGTTCTAGAAAATGACCTGTACAGGTTTTGATTAGTGGCACATCTGGTCTTATAATTATGGACAGCTGAAGCTGGTTGAACTGAATCATAGAGAGCAGGAGGTATATCCTTTTTTCGATATTGTATTCGTCGATAAAATTACTTGTAACTTGAGCATTCGTGTTTCATATTTTAGACTCTCATCAGAAATTACAAATTTTCACTCTGGAGTATTATGTTATTTGCACCATGGAAACCCGATTTACAGTGGTCCATATCTCCCACAGCAATATGTACTAGAATGTAGCTTTAGTTACAAAGTTACAATAAATTCAAAGACCCAAAGTTTCAACGGTCTTGTCTAGTGTCTTCCATTTATTTGCTATCAAGATTTTGTGTTTTTCCTGTTCGTAAGCAAAAGGTTCTGCTCCACTTGTTTTCCTTTTTGCAGGAGGTGGCAAAACACCTAATTTAAATTTGTAACTAACGCCACATTATCAGCTGAGACCACGAGTCACCCCTTCTTTGTTGCTAAATGACTTGCTAACAACCATGCCAGCCGTGAGATGAAAATTGAGCCTCCTATCGTTTCATGGAAAATACCACATGGTCAAAGCTGGTGCCCAAACTTGAGATTTCATTGCTGAGAAAAGCTGCATGTTTATTCCTTATTTTCTGGAAGTTCCACTGAATGAAAAGCGGTCAGAATGAAAGTACACTCTATGTTATAACATTTGGTGGCATTAATGGACACATATTCATTAAAACATCACTCGTCCAACGGACAACCTTTGGAGTTTGTATACTCATCCGGATGGGTTTTTAGCCGTCTGGCCGACTGCAAATGTGGATCCCTGATATGGAACTAGTATGCAGCCATATTTTGCCAATTTTTAAGCTATTGTGGGTACATGGGTAGAAGACCTGATGCAACCCATGGCATGTATAGAAGAGCTATGGAGATAGCTTTGCCATACCCATCCCATAGCAATGTAGTGTTTACCTGATCTTCCTTATGAAATGAAATGGAATATTGACAGTGTCATTTGTTCCATGGACTACCAAATTACCAGCTGACACTGGTTAAAAGAAGTATGATCAACATAAATTTGCAAGATACTGAACCCATTCTGACATTCTATTTAAAACTTGTTGAAAAAGAAACTGACTCACATTTTTATGATAAACTCTGGATATTTTGCCTTGAAGCCTAAGGGATGATAAAGCATTTTAACAACAAGGATCAAATTGTGCAAAAATACCAGTGAGAATTAAGAGACACATGTAATGCATTGAAACATTCGCAGATTTGTAAAACTCCACTAAATCTTGAATTAGTAATGCATAACATACAGTATACAGAGTACCCTGCCACACCACACTTACATTCAGAAATACCCTCAGGTAATTAGATCCATGCCTGGTGGAGTTTACCCTGCTGGCAGAGCCTTTCTTAGCCCGATGAGAAAGACTCTGCAGAAATCGTGTTAAGTCGTTATTGAGTATGCGCAAGCCATTGCTTGGAGACAGTTTCAAATCCAGGCCAAGTCTCGATCACACTCTATGCTATGTTGATTTTCGTACTGAAGGTCTCAATTTGACCTTCGCCTTGTCAAAGATATGATGCGCACATTGCCTAAACCAGTTTGGCCGGGGTGACTAGCCCAGAAACATGGGCTACAGTGACTTAAAAGACTTAACACATTTTCTGCAAGGCCTCTCTTTCTTGCCCTCCTCGCAGGGTGGGTGGGGTTTTGATATCCAACACAAAGTGTCCCTTTCAGTTTACGCATTTGAAGTACCTGTGAGGTTTAAGATTATTTCTTGGTGAGGGTAAATGCAGCTATTTATCTTTACTTGAGGACTGGAGCACAGGGGCCAGTTTGTAATGTTACTTGTATGTGTTCCCAGACGCAAGTAATGCTGACGATAAGGAGAAGAGAAAGGGAATCCTTTGTGACGGTTATCAAAATCGCTAAGTACATGCATATGAAAATTGAAGAATGTACATTAGTAGCTACAGTAGCAGTGATTTTGTACTTACTTTTGTCATGTATTCACTTAATTCAGACCACAATAATGTTACAGTAGTAAAGTTTAGTGCATGACACTTTATTGAAATCTGACCTGTTTACCTTAGGGCACAATAGATCAATACTTGTTATTACTCCATAATCTAACTACTAATGTTTAAGTGAGCATGCTGGAATGTTTAGAGTTAAGCACTGCATGCTATCTCCTAGTTTAGGACATGCATTTTGAATGTTAATCAGGTGAAGCTATGATCTTTGCAGTTATGAAAGTAATTTTTACAATTGCGTAGAGAAGCCTGAAAAATTCAGGACTTCAACAGGGTTTGAACCTGTGACCTCGCGATTCCGGTGCGACGCTCTAACCAACTGAGCTATGAAGCCACTGACGTTGGGAGCTGGTCATTTGTGGGTTCTAATGGTCCTGTGAGGAGTGAATCAATGATGAAATGGTATATGAAATGAATCATATATGAACTGCTGATATGAAATCAAGTGAAGCCATGATCTTTGCAGTTATGAAAGCAATTTTTACAATTGCGTAGAGAAGCCTGAAAAATTCAGGACTTCAACGGGGTTTGAATGTTCTTTGAGTAGGATTTTCCTTGCCTAGTTCTGATGCATCTATGTGAGTAACTGGTTATGTTATGAGTCCGCCTATCTTGCTGACGATTCCGGAGACACACCTGTTCATTATCCCCTCACCTTGACTGAAGAAGAAGACTTGCATCCCAAGACTGCATCCTCTGCATTTCACGTTCAAACACGCCAATCTCCATACATGGATAGGTTTCATGGCCAGCAAAAATCACATCCTACTTAGAGACGGTACAACCCTCATCTTATGGCTCACACTCTAACCCACCTAATGCAACCACTGCATGACATGCCATGGTCCTACACACTCACAACCTCTACAACTGTCTGACCGGGAGAGTTCATTGAAGTCAACCTACCCTGTGATACTTCAACCGGACTCCGAGTATGCCTTAGAACCATGAAACGACTCACCTACTGTAGCTACAGAGACAAAAAGGTCTCCAAAATAATAGGACATTTGAATGATGACGCCATTTGGCTACAAGTACCAGAATCCTTGAGGTTTTGCTTGTTTCATGCAAATTAGAGCTATTGTTATTTTTACCTCACTAAGAATACAAAATTTAAATAAGAAAAGAAAAACAAACTGAATTTTGGTAGTTGTAGTGAAATGACGCCATGGTGAAAGTTCCACATACACTAATGCCAAGTATAGCAGGCAAGAGTCACATCCCAAATCTCTCTTCTGAGCCTCGGTCTTTCCAGCATAACAAGCATTTCTGTGAAGTAAATCAGGTATTTACACCCCCAAACGAGCAGCCCCCACAAAAACTTCCTGCTATGTCACCTCCACAACTTCAAATCGGGCACAGCAATACGGTCTGAGTAAACCCTGACACTTAGTGCCACCTGACATCAGTACAAAGTTTTACGCACTACTGGGCGAGTACAGCCAAGTCTTCGATCCACAGATTCAGGATAACAATGGCACTGCCAATAGACTATCCAAAATGCTCAACCAGGCTAAAACTAATATAATTTAGGCAAAGTTAAAACTAAGCCAATTCAGCGGTTTCTCCTGTGATATCTGGGAGACTCCAGGGAGGTTTGCAGGGGCATTTCCACGTGCTTTAGCTTGAGTCACCTTGTTGCTTACTCGCATGCTGTTGGTCTCTGGAAAACCGGGTTCTTCGTTTACTTTGTCACCTATTTTCTACAGAAGACTAGCTATATTTCGTATTTATTTGCTTATAGAGAGTTTATGCCGCCAAAACGCACAACTCGCAACAGTTTGAGTGCTTATTTTGACATGGCTACTGACCCAGAAAACTCAAACTTGGATCTTTCTCCCGTCAGCCCAGAACTTTCTGTGTCGAGTTCTTCTTCCGCAGGCTCATCTAATATTGCGCCTGGTTCATCTTTGGGTCCTGGAATAATTAACAAGTTCCGTCATCAAAGCAATTCGCCCACTCCTTGACTCGGGATGCCTCAATGATCAGACTGCAGCTTCATCCTCGCCAGCGGCTATGCCTTCGGCTATGGCCAGTTTTTCCTTGCTGGGCCCCAGTTTGCCGGTGGCTTGCTCAATAACCAGCTTCTCCTGGCACAGGTAGGCATATATTGGTTCCTTCCTTTGTTAATACGTTCGCCTTGCCAACAATGACTTTGCTCAGCTTGCCCGCGAGCTTGCTCACACCCCCATGTGCTTCGTCCTTTTTCGCTTGGATCATCTTCCCTACCCTCCTTGCTGTCCCTTCAGCAGCCATTCATTGTTGAGCCCGGATTCTTGCCCTGTTCCATTCAAAATAGTTTCACATATCATCGCTGGAAGTTTATTGATCTCCCTGAACTTCTCTCAGTTAATAATATTAATAATAATATTTAATATTTCTATAGCGCTTTTTACAATAAAAGATCAAAAGCGCTTTACATGAAGAAAAAAGCAAAATAGTAAATCTAATTACAGGAATTAATATACAAATGATTAAAAATATGTAATAATTATAATATGTACAAGTAAAATATAATTATTATGATATTTTAGAATAAAATAGATGTTAATGCTGGTAAGCAAATACTGGGCAGCGCCTGGGAGGCGAGCGTGACTTCCCATCACGTGACTACCTTATTTGGCTATTTCATTCATCCCGCCATGCGAGCCTTCTCAGTTTGACATTTCCAAAGCTCAACTAGTTCTGTTTTTTCCGTTGAGCAATTTAATCTTTGCTGGGGAATTTGCTGACCTCACAAACGCGGTTTTTACGCCCCTTGCTATCTCAAACCTTTTATTTATTACTGGAACTCGGGAACAATTTATTGGACGGCTTCACACCGTTGTTCCTTCCGCACCATCTTGTAGCTCGCGTACACCAAGCGTCCATCTGACCCGCAGAGAAACGTTCACGCTCCACCGTGAACCCCCTTTACTTCAAGTGCCTCTGCTGAGGAAGTTTCATCCTATATAGACCCACCAATTGTCACCATCCCTGACGATGCGCTGCTTGAAACAGCGGTCAAAACGGTCAAATTTTATTCCAAGATGGCGTCCAAGCAAGAAGAGCTTCACACACAGACACGTTCCCAACCACATTAGCCACTCTTATTTCCATCATCGTGGACGAAAATCGAGGAATCTACCGCCAAATCAGTTCCTGCTCCAACCTCAATAGCCTCCGCCTCAATCTGTGCAACCTCGACAATCTCCCGCCATTTGCTACTCACCGACGACTTCGACTTCATCGCCAGCCTTCTCAACCATCCCAGTACCAGCAACAACATTCCTTCCCCATTTTTCAAGGACAGTCGCCGTTATCAGCACATGTTCCAACCAAAGTTAAACGCGCAACATTAAAGGGTGAGTATGTTGAGTTTGTCGCGGTGCTGCCAGAAAACTCGCGCCTTCCAGATAACGACCTTCCCGGGCTTTCCATTTCCTTTATCGGTAAACCACAAAGAGTCCCCCCCTCCTCTCGGAAAAAGTAAGCCCAGCTCGATTCTTGTCGGCATTTTCTGTATTGTTTTCTCAGGGGTGGATCCAGGTTTTTTCATGAGTGATTTGCACCAACTAAACTAGGGGGGTTTGGGGGCATGCTCCCCCAAGAAAATTTGAAATTTGGTGCTCTCCGAATGCCATTTTCCCGCACCATAACATTGGCCTCGACAGTCATCCATAGATAATCCTAAATCAGCTATATTAAATCTTTGAAAGCTGCTCCTGTCGTTCCATCCTCACAAAGGTAGACCCTTCTCTGACTGTTTTGGTTGAATCAAGAAATCTGATCACCACTGAAAGATTGCTCCCCCGGATTTCCTGCGACAAATTATTCACTATGATAGCACCCACAGTTGTAATCATCTTGTTTTGACGGGTTTAAGAAATATGTCGCATTTCTGGGTGCAGTTTTCAAGTGACGTTGCAGTGTTTGATCGCCGCTGTCAATTCGAAATTCTAATAGTGCCTGAAAGTTTCCAGAAAGACTGGCATTTTGTGGATCATCATCTCGTGGACCTCTGAGGGCTATGTTGTTTCTTTCGCAAAAAATTATTGTCTTGAACAGGGATTTCAGAATTTCGCGATTTGTTTTGATTCGTTGTTGAAGTAAGCTGTTTATCTGTCGATCAATTGGGAGCGATTTTCTTGTCATATTTCTCAAAAAAATTAAAACAAGAAGGATAGTTGACCTCGTGAACTGCAATAAAGGGCTGAAAAAAAATAAGGTTTGGAAGAAATTTGAGTGATTTCTGCAAGTCACTTGAACTACTCTGGACCCACCCCTGGTTCTGCACTTCTCACTTCTTTTCCCCAAAGGGCGGTAGAGATGTTCCCCTATCAAGCGACCATTCAAAGGAAGTTGCGGGCTTGGCATGGCCTTCCTACGATGTTGACTTTCGTAGGAAAACAGCCACAAACCTCCCCCTCTAAAACAGACATCTAACCCAGGGTCCAAATTAACTAGTACATTTTGACCTGTTTTATGGATACCAGAAAGCAACGACCGCATGGTCTTGTGTATGTGTCAAGCATTATCTTTTCACTTTCAAAAGCGCACATTTTGGAGAGCAAAGGTATCCGACCTTGAATGTACATGTAATAATGAAATCTATCTGCCCCCTAGTTTGTCGAAAATTTCAGCTACAGAAACACTAGTCACACCCTGTCGAACACAATCCGCCATAGTGGTACATTCCTCACACCAGTCCTTGAATCTCTTTACTGAGTCGTTTTTCCCCCTGCAATACATATTTTATGAGAAACAACGGCTTGTGAGGTTATGGAGGTTGTTAACGGAAAAACTCCTTCATTTCTATTTCAAAACAGTCTCAGGATAAAAAGTAAGACACCTCTTGGCAAACAGATCTGACCTTAACAATGGTGACCAGTTGTGAAATTCCGGTCGCCAGTACTCAATTCTTTAGTTGCATTAGCAACCAGGAAGGCGCAATTTCAGACCCCGTAACCTGCCTCCAGAATAATCCCCATTCACCCCTGAGGGAGCTCCAGGGAATGGCCCGGAAAAACCACTACTACCGCTACACAGCCCGTCCCGTTGGCCTACGGAGTGCCCCTTCATTTTTAATCAGCTTTCCATACCCCCTCCCTGTTCGACCTGCTCACAAGTTCACCCTGATCCCTTTTGTTACTCATCTGTGCAATACAGGCTCCTACGGCACGATTATGTTTATCTGGCAGCACTTGACAACCTTCACATTGAGTCTGGCTGTCTCCTGGACATTCTGGCTATGCCAGTCCTTCACAAAGTTTGAGGGGGATCAAGCTCTCCCATGGGAATGCAAGAAGGCTTGCCACCTGATCACCTCATCAGTTCTCCATAGCATCTAAGTATACTAAGTTACAACCTTTTAAGTCTACCAAATGTTGACTCCTTTATGTTATGGGCTGCATTTACCCTTTCATTTTTTGGCTTCTTAAGAAGCAGCGAATTTACCTGCAATGGCAATTTCGACCCTCAGTCCCACCTTGCTAGAACAGACATTTCTTTCCATCCCAACATCCTTCACCCTACTTCATTTGACACTGCAATTTAAAAGTCCAAAACTGACCCTTTCTGGGAGACAGCCAGGCTTAGTTTTGCAAGGTCAAACTCAGACCTTTATGCATCGTCTGCCCTGCAAGATTATATGCTCAAAACTGCAACTCAAGACCCTGGCCAGCTACTCTTCAGCTTCTCCTGTGGACCATATCTCACCCAGACTTCACACACCAACAACTTATGGTCTCTCTTAAACCTCTGTGACAATGACAGCTCCTCCTCTGCCTCTCGCAGCTTTAGTATTGATGCTGCTACAACCGGCAGAATCACTGGCATTTTCAACTGGCTCTTCAAATCCTGGGTCGCTGGAATCCTAACACATACCAAGCTTACATCAGGACTCCAAAGGAAACACTATGTCAGGTTCCTCAGTCATTGGCCTCTTGCTCCTCCTGCTAACAACCCCCTGGAATCCTTGAAAGCACTTGAGTATCTCATTGAAACTTGGATTTTTCTAACAATCAGTAATGATCTATGACAGTTCCTTGGATAACTTAATTCAGATTTTCCTGTATTGTCCTGAACCTATAGTGTTTTCACCTATGGGTACAGCAATCATGTTGGCATCCCCCTGGAAGCCTGCTGTATGCGTTTGCTTCCCCCCCCCACCCTCATTTCTCCTCGATACGATTGCCTTTCATCCCCTTTTCAGCCACATGCCAGCCATCGCATGGGTGATAGCACTATCCTAAGCTTAATGCCATGTTTCTCCTTTAAAACAAAAAAGGAAAAAGGCCCATTCGGTAGTTGAGGGCTTTCTGTGACATTCTCTTTCCTTAGGCTTTCTGCCCTCTCAAGTTCATGTAGTACTATTGGAAATGACTATTTTGACGAAAATGTTTTGCACGAGGGTCCTATCCCCTCCAGCCAAATGTGTTGTGCGAGGGTCCTATCCCCTCCAGCTGAATGTTTTGTGTGAGGGTCCTATCCCCTCCAGTCGAATGTTTTGTGTGAGGGTCCTATCCCCTCCAGTCGAATGTTTTTTGCGAGGGTCCTATCCCCTCCAGTCGAATGTTTTTTGCGAGGGTCCTATCCCCTCCAGTCAAATGTTTAGTGCGAGGGTCCTATCCCCTCCAGTCAAATGTTTAGTGCGAGGGTCCTATCCCTTCCAGTCAAATTTTTTGTGCGAGGGTCCTATCCCCTCCAGTTAATTGTTTTGTGTGAGGGTCCTATCCCCTCAAGTCTCTATGCGATGCCCATTGGCTTTGGTTTTTTATTTTTTATTTTTCTATTTTATTTTATTTTTTTTTTTATCATTTTTTTTTTTTTTTTTTTTTTATGCTCATGTCGTACTTTCGACCCCTATCTCCACTCGTCGGTTCTCTACTTTCACCTTTGGGGCAGGCAATGTTTGCTTTTCGCTATTGCAACTCCGTGGAGATGGGGTCATTTTTTCTCCCTGTCATATTGGGAGCAAAACCACTAAATGGGCTTCGCACAGGGCACTCCTCGTTTATCTCGGCGTTTTGGGCGGGGAATTGCTGCCTGCGGCACCCCTTCAGCCCTGTGCTGAAGCCCCGTTAGGGAGGGGGCATATTGTTACTCTGCTGGACTGGGTTAACTTGGCCCCAGGACATTATGCCAGCAACTATGCCCGCCTTGCAATACGGGCATGAGGCACCCCCTCGGCTAGTTGCCGAGGCCCCTCATCCGGTGGTCCATACCGGCGGTGGGTATTATCCGAGCCTTGCCAGTACATTCCCTGCCCCTCGTTTACGCCCAAGTTGTGTGTATTGTCTTTTATTGCGCACCAAAGCATTAAATGATATTTTAGAATAAAATAGATGTTAATGCTGGTAAGCAAATACTGGGCAGCGCCTGGGAGGCGAGCGTGACTT
>NC_090892.1:22655165-22697665 GCF_036669925.1 Montipora capricornis | reverse complement strand
AAGCGGTTAATTTGGGATCGGTAAATCAATTGCAGATGATAGTTTAAAGAAGAAAGAAGTCTACAAGACCGAGTAAAGAAAAAATAGCAACCCCAGCAAGAAGCGTTCCAAAAACTTCTGAAATTTTATAAACTGAACAAACTTGTGTGTCAGTGGTTTTGCCACGCATGGGCCAAGAACATAACAATTTCAGGTCCAATTATCCACTTACTACTTAAAAGCAAGACCTAGACGCTATCAACTGGATAGCCATGGCAGGGTCTGAGACAGCACCATCAACACTTACAAAGTGTTTCAAAATCACTGGCTTTCCTGTGACTGACAAACAAGAAGATGAAGATGACACTCAAATGTCACATCTTGCTCAACAGTTGAGAGTAGATCAGTCAATCTTGCAAAATATTGACATTGAACCGCCAACAGAAGAAAGCACTGAGAACTGGAAAAGAAAACTAATATCAAGCTTTGTTGAACCGATAGCTGAAGAGTCAGATGAACAGTTTGTCCACAGTGATGAGGAGAAACATGTTGTTGTTCCTGGCAGTAACCTTTCCAGGCCTCAACATAAACACTCACCCGTTTCCCATTGGAGAGTATATTTAACACTTGGAAGGTAAAAAAACAGAAATGAACCAGAATATTCACCCAATTTGGAAAGTATATTTTTCACTATGACAGAAAACCTTCTTCTTTTTAAAGGCCTTAAGCCAAATGTACATGTACAGTATGTAATAAAATGAGCAAGCAACCCCTAAACATTGAGTGATTAGCAAACATTTGCCACAATCACCTTGTTTTCCACCATATCGAAGAGCTCTTGTCTCAGAAAGTCTGAGTACAACAATCACACAAAAAAATCACACGTGCAAACTGAATGCACCATATCGGATTTGTGCTTCTGGGTAAGATCAAATAACACACTGACAGTACCAAGAAACATTTTTATTTCTGCGGTAAGCAACTTTAATAGTGTAATCTATTTTGGAAAGTGAGATTCTGAGATGGAAAGCAAATTTTGAAACCTACAGTACTCTCCAAAGTGAAAAGTGGTGTCAAAAGTTAGTGTCAAGCCCTGCTTTTACATAAAGTGTGTGATATGCTTATTAAGTTAAGAAATTTTTTAGTTCACAAAGATGAGAATTATCTCCAACTGGTTTTAGAGCTGAAAAGTTGAACAACATTGTAATTAGATGCAGTTAACATTAGATTCCTTTTTCCAAAAGCATCTTGGAAATTTATACTGAGAATCTTGAACATTCCATGTTTAACCCATTGACACCCAAGGATTCCCCATTGACGAGTAAAATCGTCTGGCATTAGACGGAGTAAAATATTCTGGCGTTAGACAGAGTAAAATATTAAGGCTGGCCAGTTTAGGCCAGTTTGGGTGTTAAAGGGTTAAATTTATTATAATTTAAAAGCAGCAATCATATTACCTTGCGTGTAACCCTGAATTTTTTTGTAAATTAAATAAAATGAGGCTGAAAAGCTTTCTTGTGATCCATGTTGTTTGTTCCTTTACTGATGTGCTTTATTATGTACCATGTGCTGGTACTTACAGTCAGACAATACAATATGCGGCACAAAATTGCCTTACGGGTAATACCTCAGTACACCGGACATCCCTCTAAACCAAGCCGAGGGTGTCTGGTTTAGAGGGGTTCCAATGTATATAAGCATGTTGAGAGAGCATAATCAGGATTTGAGGAGGGAAAGTGTAACCTATGTACTACACCAACCAAGCATAACTGAAACAAGTAGTAAACATCTTTCTGTCGGTCAAAGCGAGCCCTCTTCCTTCCCTGTTCTGCCCAACGATATAATTCAAAAATTTCACCACAATAACAAAGCAGGTTTATTGACCAATCATGAATAGGCAATGCATCTTACCATTGTCCTCCAACACGATATTCCACTAGCTCATCTTCAAAGTATTTATTCTCCAGGTGTTTAGAGCATTTTTCTCCAAGAGCTTGTAATCCTTCTGAACCTGCAGTAATTTAATTACACAAGGTAAAGAAAGATTTGACCATTACTGGTCAATTTTTAAAAATCAAATAAACCCAACCCCTGCATCTTTCATTATCAAGATAGTTAGATCTTTGGCCATTGTTAAAACCAAGAACGGGCCGGACCGGATTGGATCAGATTGGATCGGAACGACGAAAGGTAATGCCTTGGCCTGGATGCGTTCATATCTCTCAAATCAGTTCAAATACGTCAGAGTCGCGAATGATTGTTTATCTAAGCACAAGCTGGCATGTGGTGTCAGATGCCATCAAGCATCAAAGCATGAGGTTTCACTTCTATGCCAATGACACCCAGACATACATGTCAATCAACCATGCAGATGCAGTCCAAATCATTAATTGAGAGGAGCATTCAAGATGTCCAGCAATGGATGGTTGTGAACAAGCTTAAGCTCAATGGGGAATTAAGACGGAGCTCATTGTCCTCACTGCTTTCAACCGTCCTCCATTATCATTGGTATTTCTTGTATTATTATCAGAAACATCATCAACCTGGGTTTTGTCTAAATTGTTCATAATCCCACAGGATCAAAAAGATTTTGTCACAACTTCTTCAGGGATCTCTCTCCATGCTCTTAACACCCACTTAATGAAATCATACTTAGCAGAGTTGTTTGGCTTAAAATATAGGAATCCCATCACTATCATTTCTGTAGAAGTTAATTCTAACTATTGTCTCAACTGGATACAGAACCCATGTTTTCAGAATGCGCCCGCTTACTCACAAAGAATTATGGGTCATTCACAACTTGTCTCACATGTTATGAGAACTGTTTCAGCGTGTATGATTGACTTAAGCCATATTTACAAACTTGCAAATATGATCCAATTTATAAAAATTTAATATTGACATGTACCATATGCATAGTACAGGATGCGCAGTGTGCAATACTGAGCAATGACCTTAAATTTGTTTTCCATGTGCAATCAACAAGCTGCAGTTGCTATGATTACACATAACAATTTATCGCTGATGAGAGCAATCAAAAAAGAAACCATTCTTAAATTAATTGTTGGTACGTTTGGTCTCAAAATAGTACTGACGCCGGAGGGCCCGATACCTCGCAAGATTGTATCAATTAAAATTAACATTTGAAAAGTTAACAATAATATGTGGAAGGAATGCTTGCTTCTCTATGGGTCACCATCACCGGCAAACATACAAGAAACTGAAATGAAACCTAGAAAACAGAAATGGTTTAGTGATGGTTTGCCACACAAAATAACTGGTCTTGAAATGACAATGTCGAAATACAAAAGGTTATTAGTGTTCTTTTCTGAAGCGGTTTAGTCAAAATTGAAATGGTTTACTAGATTGTTTTGAAATAGTTGAGACACTGATGTTAAAACGGAACAGACTAATTCAAATTGGTTTATTCAACTGAGAATCCATCCGTCGACGAAATGTGAAATGATCAGCTCTGACAACAAATGATCTTGTGCCCCATAGCAGAATGGTTTACTCAAAGAAGGCACGATTCAGCTAATTGACAAATGACTTAACTCACCGACAAATGGTTCAAACAAGTGTCAAATGGTTTAAGACAGGGGCAATCGATTCAGTGCAAAGTCAAATGGACAAGACAAGACTAAAATGGTTTAGTTAAAGAAGGAACGGTGCAACTAGTCTAGTCAACGATGTTTTCAAGAGCAGGGCTAAATATAACTGATTAATGATGTCCACAGCATGAAGATAAACAAAATAAGGTCCTATGTCCCAGTTCAGAGTTGTCTTCTCGATAGCTTTACTCTGTTTTTTCTACATGAAATGGAAACTGTGTCAAAGTGGGAATTCGTAAAGATTGTAGTCTCTTTCGCAGCCGTCTTTCGGGATGTCACACAACGAGCTTTGCATGACATAATATATACGTGACTAACTAAAAAGACTCCATATATACATGACTGACTAAAAAGAAGGGGCCTTAAGGTAATTCCCTTGAAAATGACATCCTATTTAGATTTTTGTCAAACTTGGCACAATAATATTCTTGATATTTATACACAGGACACTAGTAAAAGGCAATAAGAAGATGGTGTCACCGTGCTTGTTTTCCCACTGCATGCCCTTTATGCTTAGTACAACAAAAAAAGCAAGGTGACACAAACACCAACCCGGTGTGGCCAGCACATCACACATGCACACAACCATTTCACCTGGTCAATTAGCAGCCATGGACAGCTGTTTCGGCCTTGATGGGCCTCACCAGCATGGCGTAGCTAACGTATTAGGCGGGTGTCTTAGACACCGCTTTAAGTGGTAGCTCCACACAACAAATGTGGTGAGCTGGGTTGGGAACAGCACAGCCGTTCTCCCAGCGCAAGCGTGTGGGAAGGTGGATCACCAAAAGAGACCAGTGTGTCACGTAATTTTTAAGTACAAGCTTTTTTTGTTGTACTTAGAATAAAGGGCATGCAGCGCGAAAGCAAGCACTGTGACACCATCTTTTTATTCCCATTTTTAGTGTCCTGTGAATGAATATCAATTGTGCCAAGTTTGAAAAAAAAATCTGGATAGTACGTCAGTTTCAAGTGAGTTACCTTAAGGACCCTTCTTTTAAGTCAGTCATGTAGTCAATGGCCAGGATGTCACGCAAAGCTCATTGTGTGACATCCCGAAAGACGACTGCGAAGGAGACCACATTCTTTACGAAACCCCACTTCGACACCGTTTCCATTTCACGTACGAAAACAGAGTAAAGCTATAGAGAAGACAACTCTGAACTGGGACATAGCACTTTATCTTGTTTATCTTCATGCTGTGGACATCATTAATCAGTTACATTTAGCCCTTAGTTGTAAACATTTAGCGCTGCTCTCAAAAAACAAAAAGAATACTTCATCCAAAAAGAAGGAAGACAAAAAAGCCTGTCAGGTTTGTGCCAAGTTTTATCGGGCTCACGACTGATCAATACAGTCTTGACTTGTTCATTTGACCTTGCACTGAATCACTTGCCCGGCTATTAAACTACTTGACACTTCATTAAACCATTTGCTGGTGAGTTAAGTCGTCTGTCGATTACTTCAACCGTTCGTTCTTTAACTAAACCATTTCAGTCTTGTCTTGTCCATTTGGCTTTGCACTGAATCGATTGCCCCTCTCTTAAACCATTTGACACTTGATTCAACCATTTGCCAGTGAGTTAAGTCATTTGTCAATTACCTGAATCGTGCCTTCCTTGAGTAAACCATAATGATTGTGATACAGGGCACAAGATCATTTGTTGTCACACCTGATCATTTCATATTTCGTCGACGGATGGATTCTCAGTTGAATGAACCAATAATTTGAACTTGTCTGTTCCATTTTAACATCGTCGTCTGAACTATTTCAAAACAATCTAAACAATAATATTTCAATTTTGACTAAACCACTTATTTCTTTTGGAAAACCATCGCTAAACCATTTCTCTTTTCTCTCTTCCATTTCAATTTCTTGTACGTTTGGTGGTGACGGCCAACCATACTTCTCACCAAAATGCTGATGATAAAACGAAGGCAATCCCACAAGTTTGAATTTCAAGTCTCCAAATAAAAATTATGCATAGTACAGGATGCACAGTGTGCAATACTGAGGAATGACCTTAAATTTGTTTTCCATGTGCAATCAACATGCTGCAGTTGCTATGATTACACATAACAATTTATTGCTGATGAAAGCAATCAAAAAAGAAACCATTCTTAAATTAATTGTTGGTACGTTTGGTCTCAAAATAGTACTGACGCTGGAGGCCCCGATACCTCCCAAGATTGTATCAATTAAAATTAACATTTGACAAGTTAACAATAATATGTGGAAGGAATGCTTGCTTCTCTATCGGTCACCATCACCGGCAAAAATACAAGAAACTGAAATGAAACCTAGAAAACAGAAATGGTTTAGTGATGGTTTGCCACACAAAATAACTGGTCTTGAAATGACAATGTCGAAATACAAAAGATTATTAGTGTTCTTTTGTGAAGCGGTTTAGTCAAAATTGAAATGGTTTACTAGATTGTTTTGAAATGGTTCGGACACTGATGTTAAAACGAAACAGACTAATTCAAATTGGTTTATTCAACTGAGAATCCATCCGTCGACGAAAAGTGAAATGATCAGCTCTGACAACAAATGATCTTGTGCCCCATAGCAGAATGGTTTACTCAAAGAAGGCACGATTCAGCTAATTGACACATGACTTAACTCACCGACAAATGGTTCAAACAAGTGTCAAATGGTTTAAGACAGGGGCAATCGATTCAGTGCAAAGTCAAATGGACAAGACAAGACTAAAATGGTTTAGTTAAAGAAGGAACGGTTCAACTAGTCTAGTCAACGATGTTTTCAAGAGCAGGGCTAAATGTAACTGATTAATGATGTCCACAGCATGAAGATAAACAAAATAAGGTCCTATGTCCCAGTTCAGAGTTGTCTTCTCGATAGCTTTACTCTGTTTTTTCTACACGAAATGGAAACTGTGTCAAAGTGGGAATTCGCAAAGATCGTAGTCTCTTTCGCAGCCGTCTTTCGGGATGTCACACAACGAGCTTTGCATGACATAATATATATGTGACTGACTAAAAAGACTACATATATACATGACTGACTAAAAAGAAGGGGCCTTAAGGTAATTCCCTTGAAAATGACATACTATTTAGATTTTTGTCAAAGTTGGCACAATTGATATTTATACACAGGACACTAGTAAAAGGCAATAAGAAGATGGTGTCACCGTGCTTGTTTTCCCACTGCATGCCCTTTATGCTTAGAACAACAAAAAAAGCAAGGTGACACAAACACCAACCCGGTGTGGCCAGCACATCACGCATGCACACAACCATTTCACCTGGTCAATTAGCAGCCATGGACAGCTGTTTCGGCCTTGATGGGCCTCACCAGCATGGCGTAGCTAACGTATTAGGCGGGTGTCTTAGACACCGCTTTAAGTGGTAGCTCCACACAACATTTGTGGTGAGCTGGGTTGGGAACAGCACAGCCGTTCTCCCAGCGCAAGCGTGTGGGAAGGTGGATCACCAAAAGAGACCAGTGTGTCACATAATTTTTAAGTACAAGCTTTTTTTGTTGTACTTAGAATAAAGGGCATGCAGCGCGAAAGCAAGCACTGTGACACCATCTTTTTATTCCCATTTTTAGTGTCCTGTGAATGAATATCATTTGTGCCAAGTTTGAAAAAAAAATCTGGATAGTACGTCAGTTTCAAGTGAGTTACCTTAAGGACCCTTCTTTTAAGTCAGTCATGTAGTCAATGGCCAGGATGTCACGCAAAGCTCATTGTGTGACATCCCGAAAGACGACTGCGAAGGAGACCACATTCTTTACGAAACCCCACTTCGACACCGTTTCCATTTCACGTACGAAAACAGAGTAAAGCTATAGAGAAGACAACTCTGAACTGGGACATAGCACTTTATCTTGTTTATCTTCATGCTGTGGACATCATTAATCAGTTACATTTAGCCCTTAGTTGTAAACATTTAGCGCTGCTCTCAAAAAACAAAAAGAATACTTCATCCAAAAAGAAGGAAGACAAAAAAGCCTGTCAGGTTTGTGCCAAGTTTTATCGGGCTCACGACTGATCAATCCAGTCTTGACTTGTCCATTTGACCTTGCACTGAATCACTTGCCCGGCTATTAAACTACTTGACACTTCATTAACCCATTTGCTGGTGAGTTAAGTCGTCTGTCGATTACTTCAACCGTTCGTTCTTTAACTAAACCATTTCAGTCTTGTCTTGTCCATTTGGCTTTGCACTGAATCGATTGCCCCTCTCTTAAACCATTTGACACTTGATTCAACCATTTGCCAGTGAGTTAAGTCATTTGTCAATTACCTGAATCGTGCCTTCCTTGAGTAAACCATAATGATTGTGATACAGGGCACAAGATCATTTGTTGTCACACCTGATCATTTCATATTTCGTCGACGGATGGATTCTCAGTTGAATGAACCAATAATTTGAACTTGTCTGTTCCATTTTAACATCGTCGTCTGAACTATTTCAAAACAATCTAAACAATAATATTTCAATTTTGACTAAACCACTTATTTCTTTTGGAAAACCATCGCTAAACCATTTCTCTTTTCTCTCTTCCATTTCAATTTCTTGTATGTTTGGTGGTGACGGCCAACCATACTTCTCACCAAAATGCTGATGATAAAACGAAGGCAATCCCACAAGTTTGAATTTCAAGTCTCCAAATAAAAATTATGCATAGTACAGGATGCACAGTGTGCAATACTGAGGAATGACCTTAAATTTGTTTTCCATGTGCAATCAACATGCTGCAGTTGCTATGATTACACATAACAATTTATTGCTGATGAAAGCAATCAAAAAAGAAACCATTCTTAAATTAATTGTTGGTACGTTTGATCTCAAAATAGTACTGACGCTGGAGGCCCCGATACCTCCCAAGATTGTATCAATTAAAATTAACATTTGACAAGTTAACAATAATATGTGGAAGGAATGCTTGCTTCTCTATCGGTCACCATCACCGGCAAAAATACAAGAAACTGAAATGAAACCTAGAAAACAGAAATGGTTTAGTGATGGTTTGCCACACAAAATAACTGGTCTTGAAATGACAATGTCGAAATACAAAAGGTTATTAGTGTTCTTTTGTGAAGCGGTTTAGTCAAAATTGAAATGGTTTACTAGATTGTTTTGAAATGGTTCGGACACTGATGTTAAAACGAAACAGACTAATTCAAATTGGTTTATTCAACTGAGAGTCCATCCGTCGACGAAAAGTGAAATGATCAGCTCTGACAACAAATGATCTTGTGCCCCATAGCAGAATGGTTTACTCAAAGAAGGCACGATTCAGCTAATTGACAAATGACTTAACTCACCGACAAATGGTTCAAACAAGTGTCAAATGGTTTAAGACAGGGGCAATCGATTCAGTGCAAAGTCAAATGGACAAGACAAGACTAAAATGGTTTAGTTAAAGAAGGAACGGTTCAACTAGTCTAGTCGACGATGTTTTCAAGAGCAGGGCTAAATGTAACTGATTAATGATGTCCACAGCATGAAGATAAACAAAATAAGGTCCTATGTCCCAGTTCAGAGTTGTCTTCTCGATAGCTTTACTCTGTTTTTTCTACACGAAATGGAAACTGTGTCAAAGTGGGAATTCGGAAAGATCGTAGTCTCTTTCGCAGCCGTCTTTCGGGATGTCACACAACGAGCTTTGCATGACATAATATATATGTGACTGACTAAAAAGACTACATATATACATGACTGACTAAAAAGAAGGGGCCTTAAGGTAATTCCCTTGAAAATGACATACTATTTAGATTTTTGTCAAAGTTGGCACAATTGATATTTATACACAGGACACTAGTAAAAGGCAATAAGAAGATGGTGTCACCGTGCTTGTTTTCCCACTGCATGCCCTTTATGCTTAGAACAACAAAAAAAGCAAGGTGACACAAACACCAACCCGGTGTGGCCAGCACATCACGCATGCACACAACCATTTCACCTGGTCAATTAGCAGCCATGGACAGCTGTTTCGGCCTTGATGGGCCTCACCAGCATGGCGTAGCTAACGTATTAGGCGGGTGTCTTAGACACCGCTTTAAGTGGTAGCTCCACACAACAAATGTGGTGAGCTGGGTTGGGAACAGCACAGCCGTTCTCCCAGCGCAAGCGTGTGGGAAGGTGGATCACCAAAAGAGACCAGTGTGTCACGTAATTTTTAAGTACAAGCTTTTTTTGTTGTGCTTAGAATAAAGGGCATGCAGCGCGAAAGCAAGCACTGTGACACCATCTTTTTATTCCCATTTTTAGTGTCCTGTGAATGAATATCAATTGTGCCAAGTTTGAAAAAAATCTGGATAGTACGTCATTTTCAAGGGAGTTACCTTATGGACCCTTCTTTTTAGTCAGTCATGTAGTCAATGGCCAGGATGTCACGCAAAGCTCATTGTGTGACATCCCGAAAGACGACTGCGAAGGAGACCACATTCTTTACGAAACCCCACTTCGACACCGTTTCCATTTCACGTACGAAAACAGAGTAAAGCTATAGAGAAGACAACTCTGAACTGGGACATAGCACTTTATCTTGTTTATCTTCATGCTGTGGACATCATTAATCAGTTACATTTAGCCCTTAGTTGTAAACATTTAGCGCTGCTCTCCAAAAACAAAAAAAATACTTCATCCAAAAAGAAGGAAGACAAAAAAGCCTGTCAGGTTTGTGCCAAGTTTTATCGGGCTCACGACTGATCAATCCAGTCTTGACTTGTCCATTTGACCTTGTACTGAATCACTTGCCCGGCTATTAAACTACTTGACACTTCATTAAACCATTTGCTGGTGAGTTAAGTGGTCTGTCGATTACTTCAACCGTTCGTTCTTTAACTAAACCATTTCAGTCTTGTCTTGTCCATTTGGCTTTGCACTGAATCGATTGCCCCTCTCTTAAACCATTTGACACTTGATTCAACCATTTGCCAGTGAGTTAAGTCATTTGTCAATTACCTGAATCGTGCCTTCCTTGAGTAAACCATAATGATTGTGATACAGGGCACAAGATCATTTGTTGTCACACCTGATCATTTCATATTTCGTCGACGGATGGATTCTCAGTTGAATGAACCAATAATTTGAACTTGTCTGTTCCATTTTAACATCGTCGTCTGAACTATTTCAAAACAATCTAAACAATAATATTTCAATTTTGACTAAACCACTTATTTCTTTTGGAAAACCATCGCTAAACCATTTCTCTTTTCTCTCTTCCATTTCAATTTCTTGTACGTTTGGTGGTGACGGCCAACCATACTTCTCACCAAAATGCTGATGATAAAACGAAGGCAATCCCACAAGGTTGAATTTCAAGTCTCCAAATAAAAATTATGCATAGTACAGAATGCACAGTGTGCAATACTGAGGAATGACCTTAAATTTGTTTTCCATGTGCAATCAACATGCTGCAGTTGCTATGATTACACATAACAATTTATTGCTGATGAAAGCAATCAAAAAAGAAACCATTCTTAAATTAATTGTTGGTACGTTTGGTCTCAAAATAGTACTGACGCTGGAGGCCCCGATACCTCCCAAGATTGTATCAATTAAAATTAACATTTGACAAGTTAACAATGATATGTGGAAGGAATGCTTGCTTCTCTATCGGTCACCATCACCGGCAAAAATACAAGAAACTGAAATGAAACCTAGAAAACAGAAATGGTTTAGTGATGGTTTCCCTCACGAAATCACTGGTCTTGAAATGACAATGTCGAAATACAAAAGGTGATTACTGTTCTTTTGTGAAGCAGTTTAGTCAAAATTGAAATGGTTTACTAGATTGTTTTGAAATGGTTCAGACACTGAGTTTAAAACGGAAGAGACTAATTCAAATTGGTTTATTCAACTGAGAATCCATCCGTCGACGAAATGTGAAATGATTAGCTCTGACAACAAATGATCTTGTGCCCCATAGCAGAATGGTTTACTCAAAGAAGGCACGATTCAGCTAATTGACAAATGACTTAACTCACCGACAAATGGTTCAAACAAGTGTCGAATGGTTTAAGAAACAGGCAATCCATTTACTGCAAAGTCAAATGGACAAGACAAGACTAACATGGTTTAGTTAAAGAAGAAAAGGTTCAACTAGTCTAGTCAACGATGTTTTTCAAGAGCAGGGCTAAATGTAACTAAAGGCTAAATGTAACTGATTAATGATGTCCACAGCATGAAGATAAACAAAATAAGGTCCTATGTCCCAGTTCAGAGTTGTCTTCTCGATAGCTTTACTCTGTTTTTTCTACATGAAATGGAAACTGTGTCAAAGTGGGAATTCCTAAAGAACCTAGTCCCTTTCGCAGCCGTCTTTCGGGATGTCACACAACGACCTTTGCATGACATAACATATACGTGACTGACTAAAAAGACCACATATATACACGACTGACTAAAAGAAGGGGCCTTAAGGTAAATCCCTTGAAAATGACATACTATTTAGATTTTTGTCAAAGTTGGCACAATTGATATTCATACACAGGACACTAGTAAAAGGCAATAAGAAGATGGTGTCACCGTGCTTGTTTTCCCACTGCATGCCCTTTATGCTTAGTACAACAAAAAAAGCAAGGTGACACAAACACCAACCCGGTGTGGCCAGCACATCACGCATGCACACAACCATTTCACCTGGTCAATTAGCAGCCATGGACAGCTGTTTCGGCCTTGATGGGCCTCACCAGCATGGCGTAGCTAACGTATTAGGCGGGTGTCTTAGACACCGCTTTAAGTGGTAGCTCCACACAACATTTGTGGTGAGCTGGGTTGGGAACAGCACAGCCGTTCTCCCAGCGCAAGCGTGTGGGAAGGTGGATCACCAAAAGAGACCAGTGTGTCACGTAATTTTTAAGTACAAGCTTTTTTTGTTTTACTTAGAATAAAGGGCATGCAGCGCGAAAGCAAGCACTGTGACACCATCTTTTTATTCCCATTTTTAGTGTCCTGTGAATGAATATCAATTGTGCCAAGTTTGAAAAAAATCTGGATAGTACGTCATTTTCAAGGGAGTTACCTTAAGGACCCTTCTTTTTAGTCAGTCATGTAGTCAATGGCCAGGATGTCACGCAAAGCTCATTGTGTGACATCCCGAAAGACGGTTGCGAAAGAGACTACGATCTTTACGAATTCCCACTTTGACAGAGTTTCCATTTCATGTAGAAAAAACAGAGTAAAGCTATGGAGAAGACGACTCTGAACTGGGACATAGCACTTTATCTTGTTTATCTTCATGCTGTGGACATCATTAATCAAATACATTTAGCCCTTAGTTGTAAACATTTAGCGCTGCTCTCAAAAAACAAAAAGAATACTTCATCCAAAAAGAAGGAAAACAAAAAAGCCTGTCAGGTTTGTGCCAAGTTTTATCGGGCTCACGACTGATCAATCCAGTCTTGACTTGTCAGGGCGCGACGAAAGTGCTGTCCGATAGCCCGGGGCTAGTGGAATGACTTGTCGGGCTAGCACTTTCTTATCGTAGCTTGCCCGACGGGCAAGCACCGTTGGTTCCTCTTTTCTGATGATAAATTGAGCTTTTATGCCAAGAAGTGTGTAGCAGAAAGCTCCGGAGAGAAAATGATAACGTTATGAGGCCAAATTAACGTAGCGTGACAACGTTTTGCGCCACATTTTAGTTGCGTCTGTAAATAACGTCATGACTTTTTCTTCTTATCACATAAGCAACCGAAATATAATTATTTGCCGACTGACAGCGTGCAGTGCGAGACAATCAGTCTAATTAAATTCCAGCCAAGTCACGCTGCAGTGGATTTTCTCGGAAGTTTCGGTGCGTTTCGTTGGGAAAATCCAAATCCGGATTCTTGTTTCTATTTTAAAGCCGCCAATTCATTGTTAAAACAAAAAAGGCCCACTTCGCGTCAGATTAAAAAACAAGAAAAAACTCGCTTGAAGAAAAGCTAGCAGACCTGGTGCCGTTATCATCCGATAAAAAAATAAAACAAAAACACGCAACTCGAGTAATTTAGAACATGATGTTTTCTCACTTCTGGAAGAGTTTGTCAGCTTGACAAGCTTTGAAGAGAATGTCGACAGACTTCAGATTACACATGATTACAGTGGTAGTTTAATTGACCGATCGCAACGTAACATTCACCAAAATAACTGTGTTGTGATTTCCGTAAATTTATAATATTTTTGACCGTCAACGGGGGTAACTGCAGATGTAAACATTGAAGGAATGAACCCATTTGAATCCAGAGGTTATTTTTCCTTTACTATTTCGCCCATGTTTGAATAAAATGTTACTCTGAAACAATCATTTGCGATTAATAAAAATTTTCTGGTCTTATAAAGCGAAACAATTTTCATACATGTGCGTTCACTGCGTTGATTATATCCAAATTGCATTCTGTAGATATTCAAAATGACTAAAGGCATTCCCAAACTTTCGGCAAATTTGTTGATGTTGTTCATTCGGAGAACCTCGTTCATGTTAGCAGTACAAACAAGGAACTGAAATATTTCCTATAGCTCACTGTTCAACTGTTTTAGTTAATATATTTTATATTATACTAGGCAAACTATGAACTATGAGGTTGAAGTTAAAACGAAAATCACATTCAAGAATCAATTGAAAATACTACGAAGAATTAGTTTATATCTATGCATGCGGTATCATTACTTGTATTTTGCATAATTAAATAAATCTGATTATTCTTTATAAACAATTTAATTTCGGGCTAGCTCCTCAGACCTTCGGGCTAGTAACCTCCAGTAACAGCTTGCCCGAAGGGCAACCTCATCTTTTCATTTTCGTCTCACCCTGCTTGTCCATTTGACCTTGCACTGAATCACTTGCCCGGCTATTAAACTACTTGACACTTCATTAACCCATTTGCTGGTGAGTTAAGTCGTCTGTCGATTACTTCAACCGTTCGTTCTTTAACTAAACCATTTCAGTCTTGTCTTGTCCATTTGGCTTTGCACTGAATCGATTGTCCCTCTCTTAAACCATTTGACACTTGATTCAACCATTTGCCAGTGAGTTAAGTCATTTGTCAATTACCTGAATCGTGCCTTCCTTGAGTAAACCATAATGATTGTGATACAGGGCACAAGATCATTTGTTGTCACATCTGATCATTTCATATTTCGTCGACGGATGGATTCTCAGTTGAATGAACCAATAATTTGAACTTGTCTGTTCCATTTTAACATCGTCGTCTGAACTATTTCAAAACAATCTAAACAATAATATTTCAATTTTGACTAAACCACTTCACAAAACCACTTATTTCTTTTGGAAAACCATCGCTAAACCATTTCTCTTTTCTCTCTTCCATTTCAATTTCTTGTACGTTTGGTGGTGACGGCCAACCATACTTCTCATCAAAATGCTGATGATAAAACGAAGGCAATCCCACAAGTTTGAATTTCAAGTCTCCAAATAAAAATTATGCGTAGTAGTACAGGATGCACAGTGTGCAATACTGAGGAATGACCTTAAATTTGTTTTCCATGTGCAATCAACATGCTGCAGTTGCTATGATTACACATAACAATTTATTGCTGATGAAAGCAATCAAAAAGAAACCATTCTTAAATTAATTGTTGGTACGTTTGGTCTCAAGATAGTACTGACGCTGGAGGCCCCGATACCTCCCAAGATTGTATCAATTAAAATTAACATTTGACAAGTTAACAATAATATGTGGAAGGAATGCTTGCTTCTCTATCGGTCACCATCACCGGCAAAAATACAAGAAACTGAAATGAAACCTAGAAAACAGAAATGGTTTAGTGATGGTTTGCCACCCAAAATAACTGGTCTTGAAATGACAATGTTGAAATACAAAAGGTTATTGGTGTTCTTTTGTGAAGCGGTTTAGTCAAAATTGAAATGGTTTACTAGATTGTTTTGAAATGGTTCGGACACTGATGTTAAAACGAAACAGACTAATTCAAATTGGTTTATTCAACTGAGAATCCATCCGTCGACGAAATGTGAAATGATCAGCTCTGACAACAAATGATCTTGTGCCCCATAGCAGAATGGTTTACTCAAAGAAGGCACGATTCAGCTAATTGACAAATGACTTAACTCACCGACAAATGGTTCAAACAAGTGTCAAATGGTTTAAGAGAGGGGAAATCGATTCAGTGCAAAGTCAAATGGACAAGACAAGACTAAAATGGTTTAGTTAAAGAAGGAACGGTTCAACTAGTCTAGTCAACGATGTTTTCAAGAGCAGGGCTAAATGTAACTGATTAATGATGTCCACAGCATGAAGATAAACAAAATAAGGTCCTATGTCCCAGTTCAGAGTTGTCTTCTCGATAGCTTTACTCTGTTTCTTTCTACATGAAATGGAAACTGTGTCAAAGTGGGAATTCGTAAAGATCGTAGTCTCTTTCGCAGCCGTCTTTCGGGATGTCACACAACGAGCTTTGCATGACATAATATATACGTGACTGACTAAAAAGACTCCATATATACATGACTGACTAAAAAGAAGGGGCCTTAAGGTAATTCCCTTGAAAATGACATACTATTTAGATTTTTGTCAAAGTTGGCACAATTGATATTTATACACAGGACACTAGTAAAAGGCAATAAGAAGATGGTGTCACCGTGCTTGTTTTCCCACTGCATGCCCTTTATGCTTAGTACAACAAAAAAAGCAAGGTGACACAAACACCAAACCGGTGTGGCCAGCACATCACGCATGCACACAACCATTTCACCTGGTCAATTAGCAGCCATGGACAGCTGTTTCGGCCTTGATGGGCCTCACCAGCATGGCGTAGCTAACGTATTAGGCGGGTGTCTTAGACACCGCTTTAAGTGGTAGCTCCACACAACAAATGTGGTGAGCTGGGTTGAGAACAGCACAGCCGTTCTCCCAGCGCAAGCGTGTGGGAAGGTGGATCACCAAAAGAGACCAGTGTGTCACGTAATTTTTAAGTACAAGCTTTTTTTGTTGTACTTACAATAAAGGGCATGCAGCGCGAAAACAAGCACTGTCACACCATCTTTTTATTCCCATTTTTAGTGTCCTGTGAATGAATATCAATTCTGCCAAGTTTGAAAAAAATCTGGATAGTACGTCATTTTCAAGGGAGTTACCTTAAGGACCCTTCTTTTTAGTCAGTCATGTAGTCAATGGCCAGGATGTCACGCAAAGCTCATTGTGTGACATCCCGAAAGACGACTGGGAAGGAGACCACATTCTTTATGAAACCCCACTTCGACACCGTTTCCATTTCACGTACGAAAACAGAGTAAAGCTATAGAGAAGACAACTCTGAACTAGGACATAGCACTTTATCTTGTTTATCTTCATGCTGTGGACATCATTAATCAGTTACATTTAGCCCTTAGTTGTAAACATTTAGCGCTGCTCTCAAAAAACAAAAAGAATACTTCATCCAAAAAGAAGGAAGACAAAAAAGCCTGTCAGGTTTGTGCCAAGTTTTATCGGGCTCACGACTGATCAATCCAGTCTTGACTTGTCCATTTGACCTTGCACTGAATCACTTGCCCGGCTATTAAACTACTTGACACTTCATTAACCCATTTGCTGGTGAGTTAAGTCGTCTGTCGATTACTTCAACCGTTCGTTCTTTAACTAAACCATTTCAGTCTTGTCTTGTCCATTTGGCTTTGCACTGAATCGATTGTCCCTCTCTTAAACCATTTGACACTTGATTCAACCATTTGCCAGTGAGTTAAGTCATTTGTCAATTACCTGAATCGTGCCTTCCTTGAGTAAACCATAATGATTGTGATACAGGGCACAAGATCATTTGTTGTCACATCTGATCATTTCATATTTCGTCGACGGATGGATTCTCAGTTGAATGAACCAATAATTTGAACTTGTCTGTTCCATTTTAACATCGTCGTCTGAACTATTTCAAAACAATCTAAACAATAATATTTCAATTTTGACTAAACCACTTCACAAAACCACTTATTTCTTTTGGAAAACCATCGCTAAACCATTTCTCTTTTCTCTCTTCCATTTCAATTTCTTGTACGTTTGGTGGTGACGGCCAACCATACTTCTCATCAAAATGCTGATGATAAAACGAAGGCAATCCCACAAGTTTGAATTTCAAGTCTCCAAATAAAAATTATGCATAGTAGTACAGGATGCACAGTGTGCAATACTGAGGAATGACCTTAAATTTGTTTTCCATGTGCAATCAACATGCTGCAGTTGCTATGATTACACATAACAATTTATTGCTGATGAAAGCAATCAAAAAAGAAACCATTCTTAAATTAATTGTTGGTACGTTTGGTCTCAAGATAGTACTGACGCTGGAGGCCCCGATACCTCCCAAGATTGTATCAATTAAAATTAACATTTGACAAGTTAACAATAATATGTGGAAGGAATGCTTGCTTCTCTATCGGTCACCATCACCGGCAAAAATACAAGAAACTGAAATGAAACCTAGAAAACAGAAATGGTTTAGTGATGGTTTGCCACCCAAAATAACTGGTCTTGAAATGACAATGTTGAAATACAAAAGGTTATTGGTGTTCTTTTGTGAAGCGGTTTAGTCAAAATTGAAATGGTTTACTAGATTGTTTTGAAATGGTTCAGACACTGATGTTAAAACGAAACAGACTAATTCAAATTGGTTTATTCAACTGAGAATCCATCCGTCGACGAAATGTGAAATGATCAGCTCTGACAACAAATGATCTTGTGCCCCATAGCAGAATGGTTTACTCAAAGAAGGCACGATTCAGCTAATTGACAAATGACTTAACTCACCGACAAATGGTTCAAACAAGTGTCAAATGGTTTAAGAGAGGGGAAATCGATTCAGTGCAAAGTCAAATGGACAAGACAAGACTAAAATGGTTTAGTTAAAGAAGGAACGGTTCAACTAGTCTAGTCAACGATGTTTTCAAGAGCAGGGCTAAATGTAACTGATTAATGATGTCCACAGCATGAAGATAAACAAAATAAGGTCCTATGTCCCAGTTCAGAGTTGTCTTCTCGATAGCTTTACTCTGTTTTTTCTACACGAAATGGAAACTGTGTCAAAGTGGGAATTCGTAAAGATCGTAGTCTCTTTCGCAGCCGTCTTTCGGGATGTCACACAACGAGCTTTGCATGACATATATATATGTGACTGACTAAAAAGACTACATATATACATGACTGACTAAAAAGAAGGGGCCTTAAGGTAATTCCCTTGAAAATGACATACTATTTAGATTTTTGTCAAAGTTGGCACAATTGATATTCATACACAGGACACTAGTAAAAGGCAATAAGAAGATGGTGTCACCGTGCTTGTTTTCCCACTGCATGCCCTTTATGCTTAGTACAACAAAAAAAGCAAGGTGACACAAACACCAAACCGGTGTGGCCAGCACATCACGCATGCACACAACCATTTCACCTGGTCAATTAGCAGCCATGGACAGCTGTTTCGGCCTTGATGGGCCTCACCAGCATGGCGTAGCTAACGTATTAGGCGGGTGTCTTAGACACCGCTTTAAGTGGTAGCTCCACACAACAAATGTGGTGAGCTGGGTTGGGAACAGCACAGCCGTTCTCCCAGCGCAAGCGTGTGGGAAGGTGGATTACCAAAAGAGACCAGTGTGTCACGTAATTTTTAAGTACAAGCTTTTTTTGTTGTACTTACAATAAAGGGCATGCAGCGCGAAAACAAGCACTGTCACACCATCTTTTTATTCCCATTTTTAGTGTCCTGTGAATGAATATCAATTGTGCCAAGTTTGAAAAAATCTGGATAGTACGTCATTTTCAAGGTAGTTACCTTTAGGACCCTTCTTTTTAGTCAGTAATGTAGTCAATGGCCAGGATGTCACGCAAAGCTCATTGTGTGACATCCCGAAAGACGACTGGGAAGGAGACCACATTCTTTATGAAACCCCACTTCGACACCGTTTCCATTTCACGTACGAAAACAGAGTAAAGCTATAGAGAAGACAACTCTGAACTAGGACATAGCACTTTATCTTGTTTATCTTCATGCTGTGGACATCATTAATCAGTTACATTTAGCCCTTAGTTGTAAACATTTAGCGCTGCTCTCAAAAAACAAAAAGAATACTTCATCCAAAAAGAAGGAAGACAAAAAAGCCTGTCAGGTTTGTGCCAAGTTTTATCGGGCTCACGACTGATCAATCCAGTCTTGACTTGTCCATTTGACCTTGCACTGAATCACTTGCCCGGCTATTAAACTACTTGACACTTCATTAACCCATTTGCTGGTGAGTTAAGTCGTCTGTCGATTACTTCAACCGTTCGTTCTTTAACTAAACCATTTCAGTCTTGTCTTGTCCATTTGGCTTTGCACTGAATCGATTGCCCCTCTCTTAAACCATTTGACACTTGATTCAACCATTTGCCAGTGAGTTAAGTCATTTGTCAATTACCTGAATCGTGCCTTCCTTGAGTAAACCATAATGATTGTGATACAGGGCACAAGATCATTTGTTGTCACACCTGATCATTTCATATTTCGTCGACGGATGGATTCTCAGTTGAATGAACCAATAATTTGAACTTGTCTGTTCCATTTTAACATCGTCATCTGAACTATTTCAAAACAATCTAAACAATAATATTTCAATTTTGACTAAACCACTTCACAAACCCACTTATTTCTTTTGGAAAACCATCGCTAAACCATTTCTCTTTTCTCTCTTCCATTTCAATTTCTTGTACGTTTGGTGGTGACGGCCAACCATACTTCTCATCAAAATGCTGATGATAAAACGAAGGCAATCCCACAAGTTTGAATTTCAAGTCTCCAAATAAAAATTATGCATAGTAGTACAGGATGCACAGTGTGCAATACTGAGGAATGACCTTAAATTTGTTTTCCATGTGCAATCAACATGCTGCAGTTGCTATGATTACACATAACAATTTATTGCTGATGAAAGCAATCAAAAAAGAAACCATTCTTAAATTAATTGTTGGTACGTTTGGTCTCAAGATAGTACTGACGCTGGAGGCCCCGATACCTCCCAAGATTGTATCAATTAAAATTAACATTTGACAAGTTAACAATAATATGTGGAAGGAATGCTTGCTTCTCTATCGGTCACCATCACCGGCAAAAATACAAGAAACTGAAATGAAACCTAGAAAACAGAAATGGTTTAGTGATGGTTTGCCACCAAAATAACTGGTCTTGAAATGACAATGTCGAAATACAAAGGTTATTAGTGTTCTTTTGTGAAGCGGTTTAGTCAAAATTGAAATGGTTTACTAGATTGTTTTGAAATGGTTCGGACACTGATGTTAAAACGAAACAGACTAATTCAAATTGGTTTATTCAACTGAGAATCCATCCGTCGACGAAAAGTGAAATGATCAGCTCTGACAACAAATGATCTTGTGCCCCATAGCAGAATGGTTTACTCAAAGAAGGCACGATTCAGATAATTGACAAATGCCTTAACTCACCGACAAATGGTTCAAACAAGAGTCAAATGGTAACAGAGAGGGGAAATAGATTCAGTGCAAAGTCAAATGAACAAGACAAGACTAAAATGGAATAGATAAAAAAGGAACAGTTCAACTAGTCTAGTCAACGATGTTTTCAAGAGCAGGGCTAAATGTAACTGATTAATGATGTCCACAGCATGAAGATAAACAAAATAAGGTCCTATGTCCCAGTTCAGAGTTGTCTTCTCGATAGCTTTACTCTGTTTTTTCTACACGAAATGGAAACTGTGTCAAAGTGGGAATTCGTAAAGATCGTAGTCTCTTTCGCAGCCGTCTTTCGGGATGTCACACAACGAGCTTTGCATGACATAATATATATGTGACTGACTAAAAAGACTACATATATACATGACTGACTAAAAAGAAGGGGCCTTAAGGTAATTCCCTTGAAAATGACATACTATTTAGATTTTTGTCAAAGTTGGCACAATTGATATTTATACACAGGACACTAGTAAAAGGCAATAAGAAGATGGTGTCACCGTGCTTGTTTTCCCACTGCATGCCCTTTATTCTTAGTACACAAAAAAAGTAAGGTGACACAAACACCAACCCGGTGTGGCCAGCACATCACGCATGCACACAACCATTTCACCTGGTCAATTAGCAGCCATGGACAGCTGTTTCGGCCTTGATGGGCCTCACCAGCATGGCGTAGCTAACGTATTAGGCGGGTGTCTTAGACACCGCTTTAAGTGGTAGCTCCACACAACAAATGTGGTGAGCTGGGTTGGGAACAGCACAGCCGTTCTCACAGCGCAAGCGTGTGGGAAGGTGGATTACCAAAAGAGACCAGTGTGTCACGTAATTTTTAAGTACAAGCTTTTTTTGTTGTACTTACAATAAAGGGCATGCAGCGCGAAAACAAGCACTGTCACACCATCTTTTTATTCCCATTTTTAGTGTCCTGTGAATGAATATCAATTCTGCCAAGTTTGAAAAAAATCTGGATAGTACGTCATTTTCAAGGGAGTTACCTTAAGGACCCTTCTTTTTAGTCAGTCATGTAGTCAATGGCCAGGATGTCACGCAAAGCTCATTGTGTGACATCCCGAAAGACGACTGCGAAGGAGACCACATTCTTTACGAAACCCCACTTCGACACCGTTTCCATTTCACGTACGAAAACAGAGTAAAGCTATAGAGAAGACAACTCTGAACTAGGACATAGCACTTTATCTTGTTTATCTTCATGCTGTGGACATCATTAATCAGTTACATTTAGCCCTTAGTTGTAAACATTAGCGCTGCTCTCAAAAACAAAAAGAATACTTCATCCAAAAGAAGGAAGACAAAAAAGCCTGTCAGGTTTGTGCCAAGTTTTATCGGGCTCACGACTGATCAATCCAGTCTTGACTTGTCCATTTGACCTTGCACTGAATCACTTGCCCGGCTATTAAACTACTTGACACTTCATTAACCCATTTGCTGGTGAGTTAAGTCGTCTGTCGATTACTTCAACCGTTCGTTCTTTAACTAAACCATTTCAGTCTTGTCTTGTCCATTTGGCTTTGCACTGAATCGATTGCCCCTCTCTTAAACCATTTGACACTTGATTCAACCATTTGCCAGTGAGTTAAGTCATTTGTCAATTACCTGAATCGTGCCTTCCTTGAGTAAACCATAATGATTGTGATACAGGGCACAAGATCATTTGTTGTCACACCTGATCATTTCATATTTCGTCGACGGATGGATTCTCAGTTGAATGAACCAATAATTTGAACTTGTCTGTTCCATTTTAACATCGTCGTCTGAACTATTTCAAAAACAATCTAAACAATAATATTTCAATTTTGACTAAACCACTTCACAAACCCACTTATTTCTTTTGGAAAACCATCGCTAAACCATTTCTCTTTTCTCTCTTCTATTTCAATTTCTTGTACGTTTGGTGGTGACGGCCAACCATACTTCTCACCAAAATGCTGATGATAAAACGAAGGCAATCCCACAAGTTTGAATTTCAAGTCTCCAAAGAAAATTATGCATAGTACAGGATGCACAGTGTGCAATACTGAGGAATGACCTTAAATTGTTTTCCATGTGCAATCAACATGCTGCAGTTGCTATGATTACACATAACAATTTATTGCTGATGAAAGCAATCAAAAAGAAACCATTCTTAATAATTGTTGGTACGTTTGGTCTCAAGATAGTACTGACGCTGGAGGCCCCGATACCTCCCAAGATTGTATCAATTAAAATTAACATTTGACAAGTTAACAATAATGTGGAAGGAATGCTTGCTTCTCTATCGGTCACCATCACCGGCAAAAATACAAGAAACTGAAATGAACCTAGAAAACAGAAATGGTTTAGTGATGGTTTCCCTCACGAAATCACTGGTCTTGAAATGACAATGTCGAAATACAAAAGGTGATTACTGTTCTTTTGTGAAGCAGTTTAGTCAAAATTGAAATGGTTTACTAATTGTTTTGAAATGGTTCGGACACTGATGTTAAAACGAAACAGACTAATTCAAATTGGTTTATCAACAGAGAATCCATCCGTCGACGAAAGTGAAATGATCAGCTCTGACAACAAATCATCTTGTGCCCCATAGCAGAATGGTTTTACTCAAAGAAGGCACGATTCAGCTAATTGACAACATGACTTAACTCACCGACAAATGGTTCAAACAAGTGTCAAATGGTTTAAGAGAGGGAAATCGATTCAGTGCAAAGTCAAATGGACAAGACAAGACTAAAATGGTTTAGTTAAAGAAGGAACGGTTCAACTAGTCTAGTCAACGATGTTTTCAAGAGCAGGGCTAAATGTAACTGATTAATGATGTCCACAGCATGAAGATAAACAAAATAAGGTCCTATGTCCCAGTTCAGAGTTGTCTTCTCGATAGCTTTACTCTGTTTTTTCTACATGAAATGGAAACTGTGTCAAAGTGGGAATTCGTAAAGATCGTAGTCTCTTTCGCAGCCGTCTTTCGGGATGTCACACAACGAGCTTTGCATGACATAATATATACGTGACTGACTAAAAAGACTCCATATATACATGACTGACTAAAAAGAAGGGCCTTAAGGTAATTCCCTTGAAAATGACATACTATTTAGATTTTTGTCAAAGTTGGCACAATTGATATTTATACACAGGACACTAGTAAAAGGCAATAAGAAGATGGTGTCACCGTGCTTGTTTTCCCACTGCATGCCCTTTATGCTTAGTACAACAAAAAAAGCAAGGTGACACAAACACCAAACCGGTGTGGCCAGCACATCACGCATGCACACAACCATTTCACCTGGTCAATTAGCAGCCATGGACAGCTGTTTCGGCCTTGATGGGCCTCACCAGCATGGCGTAGCTAACGTATTAGGCGGGTGTCTTAGACACCGCTTTAAGTGGTAGCTCCACACAACAAATGTGGTGAGCTGGGTTGGGAACAGCACAGCCGTTCTCCCAGCGCAAGCGTGTGGGAAGGTGGATTACCAAAAGAGACCAGTGTATCATGTAATTTTTAAGTACAAGCTTTTTTTGTTGTACTTAGAATAAAGGGCATGCAGCGCTAAAACAAGCACTGTGACACCATCTTTTTATTCCCATTTTTAGTGTCCTGTGAATGAATATCAATTCTGCCAAGTTTGAAAAAAATCTGGATAGTACGTCATTTTCAAGGGAGTTACCTTAAGGACCCTTCTTTTTAGTCAGTCATGTAGTCAATGGCCAGGATGTCACGCAAAGCTCATTGTGTGACATCCCGAAAGACGACTGCGAAGGAGACCACATTCTTTACGAAACCCCACTTCGACACCGTTTCCATTTCACGTACGAAAACAGAGTAAAGCTATAGAGAAGACAACTCTGAACTGGGACATAGCACTTTATCTTGTTTATCTTCATGCTGTGGACATCATTAATCAGTTACATTTAGCCCTTAGTTGTAAACATTTAGCGCTGCTCTCAAAAAACAAAAAGAATACTTCATCCAAAAAGAAGGAAGACAAAAAAGCCTGTCAGGTTTGTGGCAAGTTTTATCGGGCTCACGACTGATCAATCCAGTCTTGACTTGTCCATTTGACCTTGCACTGAATCACTTGCTCGGCTATTAAACTACTTGACACTTCATTAAACCATTTGCTGGTGAGTTAAGTCGTCTGTCGATTACTTCAACCGTTCGTTCTTTAACTAAACCATTTCAGTCTTGTCTTGTCCATTTGGCTTTGCACTGAATCGATTGCCCCTCTCTTAAACCATTTGACACTTGATTCAACCATTTGCCAGTGAGTTAAGTCATTTGTCAATTACCTGAATCGTGCCTTCCTTGAGTAAACCATAATGATTGTGATACAGGGCACAAGATCATTTGTTGTCACACCTGATCATTTCATATTTCGTCGACGGATGGATTCTCAGTTGAATGAACCAATAATTTGAACTTGTCTGTTCCATTTTAACATCGTCGTCTGAACTATTTCAAAACAATCTAAACAATAATATTTCAATTTTGACTAAACCACTTCACAAAACCACTTATTTCTTTTGGAAAACCATCGCTAAACCATTTCTCTTTTCTCTCTTCCATTTCAATTTCTTGTACGTTTGGTGGTGACGGCCAACCATACTTCTCACCAAAATGCTGATGATAAAACGAAGGCAATCCCACAAGTTTGAATTTCAAGTCTCCAAATAAAAATTATGCATAGTACAGAATGCACAGTGTGCAATACTGAGGAATGACCTTAAATTTGTTTTCCATGTGCAATCAACATGCTGCAGTTGCTATGATTACACATAACAATTTATTGCAGATGAAAGCAATCAAAAAAGAAACCATTCTTAAATTAATTGTTGGTACGTTTGGTCTCAAAATAGTACTGACGCTGGAGGCCCCGATACCTCCCAAGATTGTATCAATTAAAATTAACATTTGACAAGTTAACAATAATATGTGGAAGGAATGCTTGCTTCTCTATCGGTCACCATCACCGGCAAAAATACAAGAAACTGAAATGAAACCTAGAAAACAGAAATGGTTTAGTGATGGTTTGCCACACAAAATAACTGGTCTTGAAATGACAATGTCGAAATACAAAAGGTTATTAGTGTTCTTTTGTGAAGCGGTTTAGTCAAAATTGAAATGGTTTACTAGATTGTTTTGAAATGGTTCAGACACTGATGTTAAAACGAAACTGACTAATTCAAATTGGTTTATTCAACTAAGAATCCATCCGTTGACGAAATGTGAAATGATCAGCTCTGACAACAAATGATCTTGTGCCCCATAGCAGAATGGTTTACTCAAAGAAGGCACGATTCAGCTAATTGAAAAATGACTTAACTCACCGACAAATGGTTCAAACAAGTGTCGAATGGTTTAAGAAAGAGGCAATCCATTCACTGCAAAGTCAAATGGACAAGACAAGACTAACATGGTTTAGTTAAAGAAGAAAAGGTTCAACTAGTCTAGTCTACGATGTTTTTCACGAGCAGGGCTAAATGTAACTGATTAATGATGTCCACAGCATGAAGATAAACAAAATAAGGTCCTATGTCCCAGTTCAGAGTTGTCTTCTCGATAGCTTTACTCTGTTTTTTCTACATGAAATGGAAACTGTGTCAAAGTGGGAATTCGTAAAGAACCTAGTCCCTTTCGCAGCCGTCTTTCGGGATGTCACACAACGACCTTTGCATGACATAACATATACGTGACTGACTAAAAAGACTACATATATACACGACTGACTAAAAGAAGGGGCCTTAAGGTAATTCCCTTGAAAATGACATACTATTTAGATTTTTGTCAAAGTTGGCACAATTGATATTCATACACAGGACACTAGTAAAAGGCAATAAGAAGATGGTGTCACCGTGCTTGTTTTCCCTCTGCATGCCCTTTATGCTTAGTACAACAAAAAAAGCAAGGTGACACAAACACCAACCCGGTGTGGCCAGCACATCATGGATGCACACAATCATTTCACCTGGTCAATTAGCAGCCATGGACAGCTGTTTCGGCCTTGATGGGCCTCACCAGCATGGCATAGCTAATGTATTAGGCGGGTGTCTTAGACACCGCTTTAAGTGGTAGCTCCACACAACAAATGTGGTGAGCTGGGTTGGGAACAGCACAGCCGTTCTCCCAGCGCAAGCGCGTGGGAAGGTGGATTACCAAAAGAGACCAGTGTGTCACGTAATTTTTAAGTACAAGCTTTTTTTGTTGTACTTACAATAAAGGGCATGCAGTGCAAAAGCAAGCACTGTGACACCATCTTTTTATTCCCATTTTTAGTGTCCTGTGAATGAATATCAATTGTGCCAAGTTTGAAAAAAATCTGGATAGTACGTCATTTTCAAGGGAGTTATCTTAAGAACCCTTGGTCTTTTTAGTCAGTCATGTAGTCAATGGCCAGGATGTCACGCAAAGCTCATTGTGTGACATCCCGAAAGACGACTGCGAAGGAGACCACATTCTTTACGAAACCCCACTTCGACACCGTTTCCATTTCACGTACGAAAACAGAGTAAAGCTATAGAGAAGACAACTCTGAACTGGGACATAGCACTTTATCTTGTTTATCTTCATGCTGTGGACATCATTAATCAGTTACATTTAGCCCTTAGTTGTAAACATTTAGCGCTGCTCTCCAAAAACAAAAAGAATACTTCATCCAAAAAGAAGGAAGACAAAAAAGCCTGTCAGGTTTGTGCCAAGTTTTATCGGGCTCACGACTGATCAATCCAGTCTTGACTTGTCCATTTGACCTTGTACTGAATCACTTGCCCGGCTATTAAACTACTTGACACTTCATTAACCATTTGCTGGTGAGTTAAGTCGTCTGTCGATTACTTCAACCGTTCGTTCTTTAACTAAACCATTTCAGTCTTGTCTTGTCCATTTGGCTTTGCACTGAATCGATTGCCCCTCTCTTAAACCATTTGACACTTGATTTAACCATTTGCCAGTGAGTTAAGTCATTTGTCAATTACCTGAATCGTGCCTTCCTTGAGTAAACCATAATGATTGTGATACAGGGCACAAGATCATTTGTTGTCACACCTGATCATTTCATATTTCGTCGACGGATGGATTCTCAGTTGAATGAACCAATAATTTGAACTTGTCTGTTCCATTTTAACATCGTCATCTGAACTATTTCAAAACAATCTAAACAATAATATTTCAATTTTGACTAAACCACTTCACAAACCCACTTATTTCTTTTGGAAAACCATCGCTAAACCATTTCTCTTTTCTCTCTTCCATTTCAATTTCTTGTACGTTTGGTGGTGACGGCCAACCATACTTCTCACCAAAATGCTGATGATAAAACAAAGGCAAACCCACAAGTTTGAATTTCAAGTCTCCAAAGAAAAATTATGCATAGTACAGAATGCACAGTGTGCAATACTGAGGAATGACCTTAAATTTGTTTTCCATGTGCAATCAACATGCTGCAGTTGCTATGATTACACATAACAATTTATTGCTGATGAAAGCAATCAAAAAAGAAACCATTCTTAAGTTAATTGTTGGTACATTTGGTCTCAAAATAGTACTGACGCCAGAGGCCCTGATCCCTCCCAAGATTGTATCAATTAAAATTAACATTTGACAAGTTAACAATAATATGTGGAAGGAATGCTTGCTTCTTTATCGGTCACCATCACGGGCAAAAATACAAGAAACTGAAATGAAACCTAGAAAACAGAAATGGTTTAGTGATGGTTTGCCACACAAAATAACTGGTCTTGAAATGACAATGTCGAAATACAAAAGGTTATTAGTGTTCTTTTGTGAAGCGGTTTGGTCAAAATTGAAATGGTTTACTAGATTGTTTTGAAATGGTTCAGACACTGATGTTAAAACGAAACAGACTAATTCAAATTGGTTTATTCAACTGAGAATCCATCCGTCGACGAAAAGTGAAATGATCAGCTGACAACAAATGATCTTGTGCTCCATAGCAGAATAGTTTACTCAAAGAAGGCACGATTCAGCTAATTGACACATGACTTAACTCACCGACAAATGGTTCAAACAAGTGTCAAATGGTTTAAGAGGGGAAATCGATTCAGTGCAAAGTCAAATGGACAAGACAAGACTAAAATGGTTTAGTTAAAGAAGGAACGGTTCAACTAGTCTAGTCAACGATGTTTTCAAGAGCAGGGCTAAATGTAACTGATTAATGATGTCCACAGCATGAAGATAAACAAAATAAGGTCCTATGTCCCAGTTCAGAGTTGTCTTCTCGATAGCTTTACTCTGTTTTTTCTACACGAAATGGAAACTGTGTCAAAGTGGGAATTCGTAAAGATCGTAGTCTCTTTCGCAGCCGTCTTTCGGTATGTCAAACAACGAGATTTGCATGACATAATATATATGTGACTGACTAAAAAGACTACATATATACATGACTGACTAAAAAGAAGGGGCCTTAAGGTAATTCCCTTGAAAATGACATACTATTTAGATTTTTGTCAAAGTTGGCACAATTGATATTCATACACAGGACACTAGTAAAAGGCAATAAGAAGATGGTGTCACCGTGCTTGTTTTCCCACTGCATGCCCTTTATGCTTAGTACAACAAAAAAAGCAAGGTGACACAAACACCAAACCGGTGTGGCCAGCACATCACGCATGCACACAACCATTTCACCTGGTCAATTAGCAGCCATGGACAGCTGTTTCGGCCTTGATGGGCCTCACCAGCATGGCGTAGCTAACGTATTAGGCGGGTGTCTTAGACACCGCTTTAAGTGGTAGCTCCACACAACAAATGTGGTGAGCTGGGTTGGGAACAGCACAGCCGTTCTCCCAGCGCAAGCGTGTGGGAAGGTGGATTACCAAAAGAGACCAGTGTGTCACGTAATTTTTAAGTACAAGCTTTTTTTGTTGTACTTACAATAAAGGGCATGCAGCGCGAAAACAAGCACTGTCACACCATCTTTTTATTCCCATTTTTAGTGTCCTGTGAATGAATATCAATATTATTGTGCCAAGTTTGACAAAAATCTGGATAGTACGTCATTTTCAAGGGAGTTACCTTAAGGACCCTTCTTTTTAGTCAGTCATGTAGTCAATGGCCAGGATGTCACGCAAAGCTCATTGTGTGACATCCCGAAAGACGACTGCGAAGGAGACCACATTCTTTACGAAACCCCACTTCGACACCGTTTCCATTTCACGTACGAAAACAGAGTAAAGCTATAGAGAAGACAACTCTGAACTGGGACATAGCACTTTATCTTGTTTATCTTCATGCTGTGGACATCATTAATCAGTTACATTTAGCCCTTAGTTGTAAACATTTAGCGCTGCTCTCTAAAAACAAAAAGAATACTTCATCCAAAAAGAAGGAAGACAAAAAAGCCTGTCAGGTTTGTGGCAAGTTTTATCGGGCTCACGACTGATCAATCCAGTCTTGACTTGTCCATTTGACCTTGCACTGAATCACTTGCTCGGCTATTAAACTACTTGACACTTCATTAAACCATTTGCTGGTGAGTTAAGTCGTCTGTCGATTACTTAACTAAACCGTTTCAGTCTTCTCTTGTCCATTTTGCTTTGCACTGAATCGATTGCCCCTCTCTTAAACCATTTGACACTTGATTCAACCATTTGCCAGTGAGTTAAGTCATTATTTTGTCAATTACCTGAATCGTGCCTTCCTTGAGTAAACCATAATGATTGTGATACAGGGCACAAGATCATTTGTTGTCACACCTGATCATTTCATATTTCGTCGACGGATGGATTCTCAGTTGAATGAACCAATAATTTGAACTTGTCTGTTCCATTTTAACATCGTCGTCTGAACTATTTCAAAAAAACTAAACAATAATATTTCAATTTTGACTAAACCACTTCACAAAACCACTCATTTCTTTTGGAAAACCATCGCTAAACCATTTCTCTTTTCTCTCTTCTATTTCAATTTCTTGTACGTTTGGTGGTGACGGCCAACCATACTTCTCACCAAAATGCTGATGATAAAACGAAGGCAATCCCACAAGTTTGAATTTCAAGTCTCCAAAGAAAAATTATGCATAGTACAGAATGCACAGTGTGCAATGCTGAGGAATGACCTTAAATTTGTTTTCCATGTGCAATCAACATGCTGCAGTTGCTATGATTACACATAACAATTTATTGCAGATGAAAGCAATCAAAAAAGAAACCATTCTTAAATTAATTGTTGGTACGTTTGGTCTCAAAATAGTACTGACGCTGGAGGCCCCGATACCTCCCAAGATTGTATCAATTAAAATTAACATTTGACAAGTTAACAATAATATGTGGAAGGAATGCTTGCTTCTCTATCGGTCACCATCACCGGCAAAAATACAAGAAACTGAAATGAAACCTAGAAAACAGAAATGGTTTAGTGATGGTTTGCCTCACGAAATCACTGGTCTTGAAATGACAATGTCGAAATACAAAAGGTGATTACTGTTCTTTTGTGAAGCAGTTTAGTCAAAATTGAAATGGTTTACTAGATTGTTTTGAAATGGTTGAGACACTGATGTTAAAACGGAACAGACTAATTCCAATTAGTTTATTCAACTGAGAATCCATCCGTCGACGAAATGTGAAATGATCAGCTCTGACAACAAATGATCTTCTGTCCCATAGAAGAATGGTTTACTCAAAGAAGGCACGATTCAGCTACTTGACAAATGACTTATTTCACCAACAAATGGTTCAAACAAGTGTCGAATGGTTTAAGAGACGGGCAATCGATTCAGTGCAAAGTCAAATGGACAAGACAAGACTAAAATGGTTTAGTTAAAGAAGCAACGGTTCAACTAGTCTAGTCAACGATGTTTTCAAGAGCAGGGCTAAATGTAAGTAAGGGCTAAATGTAACTGATTAATGATGTCCACAGCATGAAGATAAACAAAATAAGGTCTTATGTCCCAGTTCAGAGTTGTCTTCTCGATAGCTTTACTCTGTTTTTTTCTACATGAAATGGAAACTGTGTCAAAGTGGGAATTTGTAAAGATCGTACATGTAGTCTCTTTCGCAGCCGTCTTTCGGGATGTCACACAACGAGCTTTGCATGACATAATATATATATGACTGACTAAAAAGATGGGGCCTTAAGGTAATTCCCTTGAAAATGACATACTATTTAGATTTTTGTCAAAGTTGGCACAATTGATATTTATACACAGGACACTAGTAAAAGGCAATAAGAAGATGGTGTCACCGTGCTTGTTTTCCCACTGCATGCCCTTTATGCTTAGTACAACAAAAAAAGCAAGGTGACACAAACACCAAACCGGTGTGGCCAGCACATCACGCATGCACACAATCATTTCACCTTGTTAATTAGCATCCATAGACAGCTGTTTCGGCCTTGATGAGCCTCACCAGCATGGCGTAGCTAACATATTAGGCGGGTGTCTTAGACACCGCTTTAAGTGGACGTAGCTCCACACAACAAATGTGGTGAGCTGGGTTGGGAACAGCACAGCTGTTCTCCCAGCGCAAGCGTGTGGGAAGGTGGATCACCAAAAGATAATTAAGTACAAGCTTTTTTCGTGGTACTTAGAATAAAGGGCATGCAGCGCGAAAACAAGCACTGTGACACCATCTTTTTATTCCCATTTTTAGTGTCCTGTGAATGAATATCAATTGTGCCAAGTTTGAAAAAATCTGGATAGTACGTCATTTTCAAGGGAGTTACATACCTTAAGGACCCTTCTTTTTAGTCAGTCATGTAGTCAATGGCCAGGATGTCACGCAAAGCTCATTGTGTGACATCCCGAAAGACGACTGCGAAGGAGACCACATTCTTTACGAAACCCCACTTCGACACCGTTTCCATTTCACGTACGAAAACAGAGTAAAGCTATAGAGAAGACAACTCTGAACTGGGACATAGCACTTTATCTTGTTTATCTTCATGCTGTGGACATCATTAATCAGTTACATTTAGCCCTTCGTTACATTTAGCCCTGCTCTCGAAAAACATCGTTGACTAGACTAGTTGAACCGTTGCTTCTTTAACTAAACCATTTTAGTCTGGTCTTGTCCATTTGACTTTGCACTGAATCGATTGCCCGTCCCTTAAACCATTTGACACTTGTTTCAAACATGTGCCGGTGAGTTAACCCTTTCAGCCCCGATAGTGCCAAATGGCACTTATAGATTTTACTCTGTCTAACGCCAGACGATTTTACTCGTCAATGGGAACCCCTCGGGCTTAAAGGGTTAAGTCATTTGTCAATTAGCTGAATCATGCCTTCTTTGGGTAAACCATTCTGCTACGGGGCACAAGATCATTTGTTGTCAGACCTGATCTTTTCACATTTCGCCGACGGATGGATTCTCAGTTGAATAAACCAATTTGAATTAGTCTGTTCCGTTTTAGCATCAGTGTCTGAACCATTTCAAAACAATCTAAACCATTTCAATTTTGCCTAAACCACTTCACAAAAGAACACTTAACCTTTTCTATTTCAACAGTTTCATTTCATTGCCACTTATTTCTTTTAGAAAACCATCACTAAACCATTTCTGTTTTCTCTGTTCCATTTCAATTTCTTGTACGTTTGGTGGTGATGGCCAACCATACTTCTCACCAAAATGCTGATGATAAAACGAAGGCAATCCCACAAGTTTGAATTTCAAGTCTCCAAATAAAATAACATCAGTCTTAGATGAAATAAGATACAATCGAACCCTTTTCCAAAACCAAAAAAATTTCTCACACACACATACAGTATTACAGCCCGGATAACAATGAGTGTTTTGTTGGTTGGATAATACAGCTGTCCCTTACACTGTAGTTAACAGTATCTCAGTCTGTATCTATAAAGAAGTCTTCAGTTTTACACTATGCAAAGATTATAAAATTTGAGTCCTTAAGTAAATCGCGCCCTTTTTCATTTCTTGCATTACAAATCGATTCTTCATAGCATGAGATCTAAAACACAAATAAAAATATATCTTCGTAAAGTTAAATAACTCACCGTGGTGGACAATCTGTAGAACTGGTTTCTCAAAATACTTTGGGAAGCTTTGCAAACTTTCCAGTGCCTGGTTTTCACTTTCTACAGCTTCAGCATACTTCAAATTTGTTCTTCCAGTGAACTGGCAGCTCCATACTTGAAACCCATACAAAATGATGCGATTGACATATTCACTTCAGCATGCATTAAGAAAAACAATCCAACAGGGATATGAACAGTAACAATAATATTACAGAATCAGTTTTTCTCTAAAATTTAATTAACATTATTTTTAAATGATCAAGGTGAGTAACTAAGGCAGTTACAAAGACCTCAATAGAGTGCTTTCACGTGACGTCACGAAAGCCATCTTGGTGTTCCTAAACAATTCACTACTTGCACAATCCCATAATACACCTCTATTACACCCCAAAACTTTTGCATAACCATTGTTTGCAATTTCTCCAGGGACATGAAGTTGAAAACAATGCCTATGCAGATTTTTGGGGGGTAAAAGAGGTGTACCCAACTAATTATCCGGGAATTGAACTCTACTGTGAAGCAACAGTTTTCTTTTGTTTCGGTGGAAAAACAAGGTCACTGATCATGTGAGCGAAAACACTCTATTGGGACCATGTTTGCTTTAAAACAAACTGCATAGAATATCCAATTCAAAGTAATGTACCAGCCCCCAAAAAGTCAAGAATCTTGAAGCTGGTGAAAGTTCCAGATCTGCAAGAGTAAGGCAATGTAATGCCCTACTGCTGTGTTGAACTTAAAAGAATTTTACTCGGCAGTGGCACGGCCATACAATGTAGCACAGAAGTGGTTTCAAACGTTGAACTTAATTGAGTCGCCCCAAATTCAAATTCAAAGGCGGAACCAATAAAACAAACCTTTCATCCAGCGGTTTCACATACCAGACAGCAGCTTAAACGAAGGTTGGAGGAAGCTTGCTCTAATGAAGGCGATTTTAAATGTCAGAGGGTAACGACAACTGATGCAGCAGTCCATGTTACATCATTTTATTCCAAGGAGAAGATCACTTCTCAAAGTGTGTTCATTAAATGAATAAATATTCTTCTTCTGGTTTCCTTCCACAAAACCCAGCAAGTTGCTGTGGGACAATCATGCCGGGGTCTGCAAAGAAACGTTGGCTGGTGGAACACTAATTCGAACGCACATACAGTGAGAGCAGATTCAAAAGAACTTTTTGAGTCCGAAAGGCAACTTTCTCAGGGTCCGACATTGCAACCAATACAGTCGCACATGACTGAATTTTTTCCCTTTGCGACTAAAATATCTGGAGAAGTCGCAAATTTGCAACTTGTCTTCACCTTCGCTATTTCAAAATAAAAGGATTAGCAGTTGCCACTTTGCTGCTATGTTTTGCTAAAATAAATAAAGAAATGACAAAATTAATTTGTTTCTTGCCTTGAATTTTCTTTCAATCTGAAGGTAGCGTAATTGTAGCATAATTCAGCTGCGATATTACGTGCACAATTCCATTCCTTCGATCATTCACCATTTTCAGCAGTTTCTTTACACGCAAGTATTGCGCGTTCATATTTTGTTTTGCTAAACCTGTGATAACACAATGCAGTGCAAAGCAGTCGTGCGGAACTAAAATTTGCGAAATTGCGACTAAATTTTCGTATCTTGTAGCAGAATTGCAACTGGGTTTTTTCATTAATTTCAAGCCCTGTTTCTGGTTGTTCCTCCTCTGATTCACTGAAATGTATATCCATAGAACATCTACCAGAAGATGATGAATATATTACAGACACTGGCAATTTCTGAATCGCTGATTTCTTTGACTTCTTCTTCATCATCATCATTCTAGGGTAAAGCTGGATTTGCAATCACCCAAACTTCTGTGCAATAGCATTTTGTTTTTTAGTATATAACTGGGACGCATGCAAACAAATTGCAAAATAACCAAAACTACAATCAGTAAAATAATTCATGAATTTAGTTCAGCATGAAAATAGCACACCGTTTGAAACCAAGTTGAGCTACTGCTGTGCGGCACGACAGTGTCTTCCATGCTAAGCAGTCATGTGAAACTTAATTCAACATGCCGAACTGAATTGTTTCAAACATTGTGGTACTGCCGTGCTTTAGTCAAATACAATTATTTATTTAGTTTGGCACAGCAATAGCGTGACGTTTGAAACAGGCCTAACTGGCCCTATAGTTAGTCAATAGTTAGTCAAAAAGAGGTGGTTTGCAACCAATCTCCAAAGAGACAGATAACAATGATTTGTTATATACCTAGACTTTTGCTCAACAAAACAAGCACTGTGGTTGGTTGATTCTTGGTCACATGGCCCTGATCAAATTCAAATGAATCCCGGCCGGGATACAATTTCGCAGTTGTTGCCCCCTCCAGGTGTTTTGCTGCGATTGTTGCAGGAAAAGTCTAAATATATAACAAAGGACTTAATGTCTGGTCCCTCGGGAAACTAGTTAGTTTTGTTTTTCCTCGAGTCCTGATGTTTCCCTCGACTTCGCCTTGGAAAACATGAGGACTCTCGGGAAAAAAAAAAGTAACTGTTTCCCTCAGGACCATACATTAAGTGTATAGTAATGTGCAATTGCTGGTGGACGAACAAAAGGAGCTCATGGGAGATCTTTTGTTTTCATCCACCAACATGGCAGAAGTGACGTAACTTGAAAACCAACTATTACTTCAATGCACATGCTACTGCAGGTGGGTCTAAAACACAGGTCACATTCCACAGGTCAAGACTAGAAGTACCTGCTCCACTGATGAACAACTGAAACAACATTCTTGTACAATGCTTAGGGCTGGGAGACATTCTTGGTATTGTTTATTTATCTGTACGAAGGACAGTGACATGTACATGTACACCCGACGTGCTACAGCTCCATCTTTTGAAAATCACACGTGTTTGTTTGGATTTATCCTCTTGAAAATCTTGATAATTCGATAATTCACCTTTACAACCAAAACCCTTGCTTCATCGACCTCAACTACTGAACTAGTTATGTTCCATTCCCGCGCGCCTGATTACGTTTTTATACCTCAAAAATAATTATACTAATGTCTTACTAACCTCGTTTTTCTCGATCCGTACTGTAAGTTATGGCTCCTCGTTTTTTCCTGTTAATTTATGAGTCTCTTCCGTTGATTTACGGTCCAAGCGCGAAGCGCTTACGGGTACGGACATCGAACTACATGTAGCTCGGTTAGTATAAAGCTAAGAGGTATGTACAAGCCTTAATCGTAAACTTTCAACATAAAGAAAAGTACTTCTAGACAATCTATTTACAATAGCCTTATGTACGTTTTACTTTGCCTGAAATCTCAACATTAATCGATGAAAAGCTTGACAACCAAAACGCTAAAGTGCATTAATTAAAGCACAGCCTGAAAATAAGATTGCACGCGCTTTCAGTGTGTTTTCAAGGATACTCATACGATCTGAACACTTCTTTCGTCTCTTTGATGACAAATACCTCATCCTCGGGTTTAAGGTCTTTCGGAAGCGGGCTTGGCTTGTAAATTTTATTCCCTAAGAGGGGCATCTTGACAAAGATGTCTCCCTACCTGCACTGAAGAGAACCTTTGAATTCGGCGGGAAAGTGAACAAAGAGGCTTTATGAATGTATTGCGGGCTCAAGTATTGTTCTTGCCATCCTTCCTTGGTAATGGAGACTTTTAATTACAGGTATTCCTATTTTAAGCTTACAGGACCCCTAGCAAAAGGAAACTTTACTTTGAAAGTATAATGTTGATTTTCTCCTTGTAAATATAAAAATTAAAGCATTTTGAGCGTTTTGTGAGCCTCAAAAGGATGGTGGCTCCGGTCTATTTTCTGAGCATCAATTATTTTCGTTCATTAGTAAATTTTAAAAATAAACTAGTTTTATCAATGTGCGTCTTGAAAATTGATTTTGTAACAGAAAAGCGCCAAGCCAAGAGCTTAAAATATTTGTGAAGTTTTACTTCAAAAGCGTGGTTGACACTGAGTCTGCGCGAGGTCTTTGTTCAGTGCGCATCAACAATGCCATCGAGAAAAGTTGGCATGGCTTAGAGTTAACAGCTCCCACACTCGTCCTTGTGAAAAAATTATCCGTGACTGGCATTTGCTTAGGTCACTGGATAGCCTCGGAGCTTGGCAAAGGACCTGAAAGCTTAGAATTGAAACTTCAACGATGGAAACGAAGGAATCTGTGGTTGAAAATCAAGTCGAACAAGAAGTTGCAAAGCCGGCTGAAATCGCGCCAGTTGAAGTTTTTGAAACTCGTGTTCAAACGCCGGAAATGGAAAAATCGCTGGACCAACCTGTGAACAAATTTGATGTCACAAAACTGAGTTATGAAGTGCAGCATGGGTATCGCGTTTTTGTGGAAATGACAGGCGATTCTCACAAAAATGTGACTTGGCCATTTATGGAGCCTGTAGACGCCGAAGCGCTTGGTTTATGGGACTATCATGAGAAAATTAAGGAGCCCATGAGCTTCAACCAAAGTTTGTAAAACCATTAACAGTTTAATTTAATTTGACCATATTTTCTTAACATAGCTTATCTGAATACGTACCATTTAAGCTTTATTTCTCTTACAAGAGGCAATTACTTTGACCTTTTCTTCGTAAACTCTATAGAGGCAAAAACTCAACGTACAACTATATTGTAATGAGGCAAGGGGCTCTCGTCCTTATGATCGCCAATCTTTGTTTACAAGTTTCAGCACCTAAAACAATTACAAATTTACCCTTGACGCGATTTTTCATTGTTGAATTCTTATATTTCCGTAGCTATGACATGCTGTGGATTACGGTACTTACTTCCAGATCATTGCCAGATCAGCGAGTTTTCTTTTTTTTTTCATTTACTTTAATTGATCATTCAGCCGTTTGCTATTTTATACACTAATTTCCCCACCTTTACCACCTTTGTTTCCCTCCCTCACGAATTTTCAATTTCTTGTGCAGCAATGGATATTAGATTTCTTATAGTAGTACTATGGTCATGAAAAGAAGTAATTTATTTTGAAGGGTATCAAAAATTCTTGCAAAAGCTTCTTCCTCTGGAAATAGATCCCCCTATCAAGGGAATCCCCACAAACAAAGTCTTTGTTAAATTGATGATTGAAAAAAGTCACGACCTTTACCTAATGGGGAAACTTTTACCTTTTGCCTTGTCCTTAGCAATGTAAAAAAATTAGGCATGAAAAACTTAGTTGTTTTCTCTGTTTCTCCACTGTGCATACCACTAATACTTTTATTGTATTTTCTTTTAAGTTGGTTGCAAGTTTAACAACTACGAATACAACAGTATCACAGAAGTTATTGCAGATATGCGCCTTATTCTGGAAAATTGTTATCGTTACAACGGAGCAAATCATTGGGTCTCAAAACTTGGCCATAAAATGGAGAAGATTTTGGAGCAAAAGTTGGCTTTACTGAACAGGTGCTTCTTAATATTATTTACACTTGTCCATTCAAATTTGTTCTTCTTGCTTGTCTTTTTTTTCTCACACATGATACAGGTAAATCTTAGTTCAGAGAAGAATTATTTTAACTGAGCTATTATTTATTATCTCGAATGAGCAATTCCACAGTGCTGTTTGAATTAGAATAAGAAAATGGCATGAAAAACAACTCTTTTTTTCATGTAAATTCATTCTATCATGATAATATTGTTTTTGTCTCAATTGTTTGATTACTTTTGCGATATATCTTAGACTAAGTCATTTCATTGCTTTTGTTATATTTATCGCAAGAACCAAAATTGCCGATGTTAAAAAAACAGAAAAAAATCGGAAGTCATCATCAACTTTTATGGTATTGCTCCTAGTTCCTAACTATTTTCTTTTCACTTTTTACCCACGTTGGAATTGGTTATTCCTCAACATAAGTGACATTTATTGTGCAAAATGCAAACAAAAAATATATTTAAAAATTGAACACTCAAAAGTCATTAAGGGGCTTTTTGCCCAGTCAGCTTTTCATTATCTGTACAAAGAGCAAAAGAAGGAGATGCAATAATTGGCCATTTCCAAGTTCATTTCTGCCTCCTCTTCAAATTGAGTCTAAGTGGGAAGTTTTTCTTATGAAAATCAGTTTTCAACTAATTACTATCACAAAAGCTTTGCAATTAGACTCGCTTTGAAGAGAAGGTAAACCTGAACTCAGAAATGGCCTATTCCCTCTCTGTTTTGCAGTTACATATACTTGTATATAGAACAAGTTGACAAAACAAAAAAACCTAAAAGAGAATAACTGAAAGGCACATTAAAACTCAAATATTAATAAGAAGAATTTATTGCTTACTGGTATACTTCAAAATATATCTGAAAAGTTACTTGGAAGTGAAGGCAGAACTGACCCACTTATGGAAAAAATTACAAGCTAAAAAAGGAAAAAGGTAAAGAAATCAAAGGAGAACTGTGAAAAAGTCATGGATGCATTGCTTACAAAATGGGAGTTCTGTTGCGATCAGTTGTTTCTGATCTTGTTAGGAAAGAATGACTGAATTTCTGTTTGATTGGTATTATTTAAAAAGAGTGTGTTATCATTGACAGGCTACACCAGGTAAAAGTGTCCTCAACCATGTAAACAGCTACTAATGTCTCAGTTTGGGATAAGTAAAAACAAGCATTGTTTCCAAATCTTTTAGCCTTTCATAAAATCTGGAATAGATCATGAAACATTCTGTATTTAGTTGCATTTTATAGATGCAAATTGAGCCAAGTGAAAATAATCACCAACACGTTTTCGGCTCCTTTAAACTTTTTACGAGGTTGTTAAAAACCTATGAAGTACCAGAGGATAGCTATTTAGCTAGGAAAGAGTGAATTCGTGTTTGATTCTTATCGTAAAGGAATGTTTCTGTTCAACTATAACAAGGTGATACCAAAAATATTTGGATATTTTTCAGCTTTGTAAACACAGCTTTTGAGTGGTTTTAACCCTGTCTTTTACATTTGAGCGCCTTTAGCTTTCAAATATGTTACAAGTACACCTTATAGGTATCGAATATAACCAATAGAATGATGAAGTAACATACTAAAAGAGCAGTGGTTTGCTTTTGGTGAACACAGTTGTCACTGTCCACAGCAATCTCACAGTGTGCTCCTTTGCTAATACGAGTGGACCCGTGAACTTGGCGGATCGACGAGAAAATGTCTCTTCACATTCATTTTCAACACACATAGCACAGTGACACCTTTAGTCTTCCACTGAGCAATTATTTTAGCTTGGTGACACGTGCTAAATGCAATAAGTATCAGTCCCGTCAGAACAAAGAAAAATCGAAGAATATTTCAACTTATTAGGTTGCGGCATTACTGTGGAAAGTGAAACGTCGGAAAATCAATATTGATCATCTCTATGTCAATTTGAATTCTACTGAGTGAGTGACAAATTGGTATACCATACTTATTCAGCTATAAGCCGAGCGATTTTTACACAGATCCTCACTCAAGTTGGGCAAATGTGAAGCCTTAGAAGGGGTCTCGGCTTGTAGCCGAGTATTTTTGATAAAAAAAATTTTCTCAGCAAATTAAAACAGTAAAAATGAACGTGTATTCACTTACAAGCCGAACTAAATTACTTGTAAAATGAAGAGAAGTTGTTGTTGGTGTAATATGGACTTTTATTACTTGGTGGCTCGTAAAGGAGCCACACGTGTTGTTGTGTGATCGGGATCGATCTTATTGCTCGTCTTTTTCCTCGTTGTCTGTCTCGAATTCGTCGTCCATTTCCTCATCTTTACTTTTTTTTTGTTCTGGAATATTCTCGTCGAAGACTGCTTCGTCTTCTGTACCGTCGAGTGCGTTATAGAGGTATCACAAGTCCCGAAAGCACAAACGCCTCACCATCTCTTCGGGAATATCGCCCCAAGCCTGTTTTTCTCATCGAAGGAACGAGGAGTCTGGGAACAAGATTGCAACATTTGTCGACACAGATCGTGTAAACAAGCTTGTGACATGACACTAGAGCAAACTTGAGACAAAAACGCAAGTAGATTTCTTCTTGTAGCGACATTTTCTAAGCAAAAAAACCGTACGCATTAAAAGGAAAATCTTACCTTGAATTCTTTGCTCTGAAAACCACGCCAAAGGTCGGTGTTTCTTATCTTTCGTGTTCATTTGATTGCTTTGCGTATAATTTTTCAGTCAATGTCAATTTGTATTTTAAATTACGAAAATTCCATAGTCGATAATACACGTACATCAAGACCTAAAATGGGTCTCGGCTTATAGCCGAGTATTATGCATTTACAATTCGTGTCAATCAAGTTGATTTTTTCCGTAAGAAGTTTGGGGTCTCGGCTTGTAGCCGAATAAGTACAGTATCTTGAAAAAATCTATATTGGTCGTTGACTTATCAGGTGTTACTCACAGCTAATTAACATCTAATTAACATCTAGCTGTGGTGCTGTGCTCTGACATCAAACATGGACTGTATAGCGGCAGCCAGAGGCACCTTTGTATGCTTTCTGCCCAATGTCGTGAGCCGCACCCTTCGCAATTCAGTCCTCAACTGCAAGTAAGGGTGATTA
>NC_090892.1:22637665-22650165 GCF_036669925.1 Montipora capricornis | reverse complement strand
ACACTGCAGAGCAGTTTTTTAACTCGGTTTTTTGATTACCATCCGTTATTTTCTTTGGAATTCTATTTTCTAATCTCGAACTTATATATTGCTTCATTTAAGAATATATACGGATTCCTAGCTAAAATAGGCATATGCAAACAAACATGACGCGGAGCTTTGGTTCTTCAAGTTGTTGTTTTTCATGAACTGTTGACATGCTGTTTAGCTAAAACATCTAACTGCAGAGTGCTCAAATAATAAGATATGAGAGCAGAGACAGATGTTTGAGTATTTTTCACTAAGAATTTTCCTCCTGTTTTAAGAACTTTTGTTTCATTTTCAACAAGACAAAGAATTTTAATACGTAGAACATTATTCTCCTGTTTGTACGAATTGTTCAAGCATCATTGTTTAGCTTGTTTCTCTGTGCTTGCTATGAAATATAACAGTTTGTTTTTTACATTTATATATTTATCTCACCAGGAGTCTATTTGAAGTTCTGTTTTATGGTTAATCTATCATTTTTCTCTGAGCTTTGCGAACGGAACCCTTTTTTTAGTTATAAGTTAATTTCAACTGTGACAGTGCGACGTAGAGCACGTAGAAAGACTTTTTGCAAACTAGTTTGCCTTGGTTCATTTTCAGGAAAAAAATAGCAGAAAAAATAAATATCAACCATGAAATGATATATGAAATGGATCATATATGAACTGCGGATATGAAATCAAGTGAAGCTATGAAATTCCTCACAGTTATTAACGCAATTTTTGCAATTGCGTAAAGAAGCCTGAAAAATTCAGGACTTCAACGGGGTTTAAACCTGTGACCTCGCGATACAGGTGCGACGCTCTAACCAACTGAGCTATGAAGCAACTGACGTTGGGAGCTGGTCATTTGTGGGTTCTAATGTTCGCGTGAGGATTGAATCAACGATGAAATGATATATGAAATGGATCATATATGAACTGCGGATATGAAATCACGTGAAGCTATGATCCTCGCAGTTATTAATGCAATTTTTGCAATTGTGTAAAGAAGCCTGAAAAATTCAGGACTTCAACTGGGTTTGAACCCGTGACCTCGCGATACCGGTGCGACGCTCTAACCAACTGAGCTATGAAGCCACTGACGTTGGGAGCTGGTGATTTGTGAGTAATAACTGCAAGGATCATAGCTTCACTTGAAAGACCTCTGGCACAGTTTTGTCCTATATGGACCTCCCAGCCAGTGAATAACATATATATCTCTTTACTGCCATTTGATTTGATTTACAGCTGTAGTTACTTTAAAACTGTAAACATGTTATCCTACAACTAAAGAAAATAACTATTATTATAAGGCAAGCAATTCTCAGGCTAAATGTAGCACTCTGATTGGCTGGTTTTTGGTAGGGGTTTTACATTACAGACCATCACCATGGAAATGTCTGTTTCCCTATTTTTCTTTCTCCCAGAAAACTCAAGTTGAGCAAAACGCAAAACATTTTGTAAAAGTGAAATTTAATTTTTTCATCACAACTGTACAATTAGTATTATTATAGCAAGTGGAATTTGGTTTTGCATGTAAAAGGTTACCGGTCAAAGTTCGCTGATAGGAGATGAAGATTACAAACATGCATTAATTAAGCAGAGAAATGTCCTATCACTCAAAGAAACTATGCCATATAAATTATAAACAACAGCTCTGGACTGTAGTGGGGAATATTGGCCCCGGTTCGTTTTTTGTATTGACCTCGCCGCACTTGGTCTGTACTGCCACAACCTTAGGCCAATATTCAAAAGCACGACCCTCACGCTTGGTTAGTAAGAGGTTAACATACATGTAGTAAAGAGGAACCTCTGCAAAAGGAAATACAGCACTAGTACAACTTAAATGACTGTACATGTATATTCTCTGTCATTGTCATTCATAGCTTACTCTCCACTAATAAATTGTAACTTCAACCAGAGGTTTCAGTAGAAGCCAGTTACCAGCGGTATATGACTGTCTGTGTTTTCAGAAATTTTCCTCTCACTGCTGGCTCAGGGTGAGACAAAATTCCAAACATCAGATCAGCTTGCCCTGTGGGCAAGGTGTAATTTTATCTTGCATGTACTTGTACTAGCCTAAGTATCTGGGGAACTACAGTAGCCCCAAATAATTTTAGTTTGCAGGCTGTCACAAAAGGCTGTCTGGTAGTCCACGGCTAGTGGAATGACGTTCCAGGCTACACTTTTTATCATCATAGTTGTGCATTGTGTTTCTATCATCTGTTCCTTGACTGTGATATAGGAATATTGTCATTTTCCTTATTATTAAAATTATTCATGTTTACTTTGATATTGTTCCTGAACAGCCTGTTTAAGAAACCCCCGATGAAATTCAAAGTCTGGGAATCTAAGTTGTGTGACAGGATGAACATATGGTATAAAGCTGCTGAGAAGGATGGTCAAGAGTTGGTAAGTATTACTGATAAGAGTTTGATGTTTTATAGGAGCGCGGATGGCACAGTCGGTTAGTGCGCGGCCTTGGTGCAAGAGGTCCTGAGTTCGATTCCCGGATCTCACGTCCTTGTTTCGACTTCTTTCCGTTCTGCATAGCTTAAGTAGCTTTAAATACCCGTAAAATGGAGCACTGATGGCGAGGGGGAAGTAAAATGAGTGCACCAATTCTGAAAAACTGGGCACCCGCCCATGGCCATACACAACACAGATGCCACCATTACACAAGTGAACTGTAAGGAAGAGAAAGCCTGGTTGCTGCCATACTCAGGAGCAGGAAATTAACAAGATAATTTTTTCTTACTTGTTGTTTAGACTTGTCACCAGTATGGATTAGATATGGCCTTATTTGAAGTACTAGGTGAGTTGTGCATGTTGAAATGGTTGGGGTATTGCTTTAAAAGTGTCAAAACAGCTGTTATCTATATGTATGCCCCTACTTCATATCATACTGAGGTATTGCTACACATTCGATTAGTTTGTTGTGTTAGTGTCAACTGATCATTACCATGGTCGTGAATTGTATTATCATCTTTACCTTGATAGTGATATGTTCATAGAGGGATATTGTCATTTTCCCTATCTAATAATGTGGTGTGCCAAGTGACTTGGTCTTCTTGCATGGCAATCCCAGGATACTACATCATCCTGGGCTTTGTTCATTAGCATCAAAATTTTAGTGTTTGTGATGTTGCAAAATCAGCAAGTCTTCTTGAAAACAAAATTATACAGGTAATCGTTCAGCCTGCGCTAACATCATCTACTGGCCATCACACCCACTCACACTTTCAAACTTTCTTGTTTAGGTGATGTGAATCCTCTGTTAGAAAAGTCGTACATGGATCTAAGCCTTTATCAGCGAGTCTGGATTCTCAAATGCCTTTGTGACAACAGTCTTGTGAGTTAATTGGTTTGAATCTTTCTGACAGTTTCTGCTGCTACATCTTAGCAAGGAGACATAAGTGCAGGGACTAAACAGTCTTTTACCAATACTAATGTATAATTTGTATTTTTCCATTTTTTCTACAATGTTTCTTTTAATTTATGCCTAATAGCCAAAGTTATATGTTGTCTGAGTCTTGTAGCTTTTCTGAAAAACTTGCATGGAGTTAGCCATTTATTGGTCCTCTGTTAGACATTGGTTTGCTTCACTTTGTGTTATGATGTTGCAAACTCATCTCCCTTTGTAAGATTATGATGTCGTAAAAGGTACATGTCCTTTGCTAATTCGCTTTCTATTTTAAAAAAAGCTGGCAATCCAAAGAAAAGCCAAGTAATGCAATGTGGACCTTACTTACCCTCCAGTCTCCTTATTTGAGGCAACACTACCTTATTTTCCATCTTTACTCTGATATCTCATTCTAGGTCAGGGACTATGATTTCCGCGAGCATCTTGCTAACATTCCTCCAACTGACCAAAGGGAGCTGTTTTTGGGAAATGATGCTGACAACTGGTCCTACTTGTACTTTCCCATTTTCTCAGCCACTGATCTGCGCATTTACAAACAATGTCCTTTGGATTTTCCAGCATTAAGTAAAAGAAAGAGTAAGGTATAGAAGCAGATGATACAGTTGTATTGACTTTACCAACTGTGCCACGTGTATCAATCAAGCCAGCTGGGAGCTGATCAACATCATTGCTAGTTCAAGCCTAGATTGTTCAAGCTTGCTTGGAACTGCAGCTTAAGTTGCTAACTGCAATGATGTTTCTAACTTTCTTTTCATGTCCATTTGGAAGTTCAAAATCAAATTCACGTATATGAAATTTCATGTCTTTTAGAATCATTGTTAGAAATGTTGTACATGTATCAAATGAATGCGATTTCAGTTTTAAATCCTGAGCTAATAAACCTTTTTTTAATTGTACAGGTTGTGTCATCTGTGCCACCTCCACCGCCAATGCTGAAATCTAAGGTTACTCCAGCAAGGCCCGATACACCCACTCAGTCCAAGAGGAATACAAGATTAAAACAGGTGTTTAACAGAGATGTTACCAGTTTAGTGTCAATAGGTCATACAGTATTATTAATTTTGGGTGTTTCTGAAGGAGATTGCAAACAAAACTTAATATATAGATTTAGCCAAGCCTAAAAGCGGAGCTCCCTAGTTATTTATTCTTACTGCCCGTAGGGTTAGTGAAAATAAAAGGTTTCGAATTGTCCGCGTTTTGATGTTTCCGGTTGCTGCTTTAAATAATTAAATCATTTTCTTTGCTTTCTATAATAGAAAAATTCATTGCCTAACTAGTAAATTCCAAGGTAAATTTTAATCTCAAAACAGATATATATCTCATGAATAACGAAACTATGAGTACGATATCAGTTTTGCTACTGAAATTTTCTTTGGAATTCACCAGTTTGGCAATGAATTTTTCTTGCACCACATGAGTTTTAAAAGAAAACAAGCACACCCTCAGTGAGTGAGTGGAAAAGGAAAAAAGCCATTTCAGAGTCAACTGTCAATAGCCGGCGATTAGGAATCATGCTGTTGAGGCACATCGAAAACCAGTTCGGCAAACGGATTAAAAAGCACTCAAGTTGTTTGATCGCATTTTAGAGCAAAACAAACAAACAAATGAACTTTTTGTTCATGTCCAAAAGATTACAAATGATTTTTATTTACTTTCAGTTGACAATAAAAAATTGATTTTCATTCCTGAACAAAGGAAAAACTGATTAAACCACTTTTTGAAAATAACAAAAGGTTTAAAGGAAGGAATTTGTGGAGTAACTTCTTGCACTAAGTATGAGCTATAACTAGTATTCTGTTTTGTCGTTGCCATTCTCTTTCGCTCTCCTTTCGTTTCTGTTCTAGTCATAAATCCTCCAGGCATCATGTAACCTTATCCGAGCTTCTAAAGAAATGCCAAAAATTGCAATACAGCAGCTCTAAGCAAATTAACAATAATTACCGGTAGTTCATGCATCAGCGTGCATATGTCGAGATATTGAGCTTGCGGGAAGTTTGGAGAGCACGAAAGAGGCGTAAGAGTTGCACGAGGCGCAGCTGAGTGCAACTCTAACCTCTTGAGATTATATCCCTCCGATGCTTGACTTGAATAACTGCGTAGCCTCCAGTGTGGACCACAACTATCATGATATGTCAAACTGGATTGAAACCAGTGAAAAATGCAGAAAGAAAACATTTTCCAAACCGTTTTCTACCTGAACACGAAAAGCATTGACTGTGTAAGAACTATAGTTGATGTAGTATGGCGGTGTATCCGCGTCGAGCCACAAAAAGCACGCAAAAAAAGAAGCCTTGTTTATGTTTAGGTGAGTTAACCTGAGTTGAGCCTGCAATCCAATCGAAAACCAGTACCTGGTCAACGGCCAACTTCCAAAAAACAGCTGAACTCGGTGAGCTCTAAGCTTGAGCCCGCAATATGGTCACGTGGCACTGGTCAGCGGATACCTTGTTTTGACAGGTGTCAATTGATCAAAACATGGATGTCCAATATCAAAGATGTATGCTGTAAACTAGTATGATACTGTTCACATTGGTATACATGGAGGGGTGGATGTAATTACGTACGGACAATCGATGACATCATGGCTAAAAAACCAAAATTTCTCGCATCGATGGGTTACCATATTTTCTAAATAATGGTGCGCGCCTTTGGCCCGTGCGGAGCTCCGCTATAAATCACAATAGAGCTGTACATACCAATGCCAGAGTCCACAGAAATACAATTAACATTTAAACAGTGATTGGAAATGCTCTTTCTTCCAAACTGCATTTGAAGTAGAAGTTTACAACATGCGTACCCAATCTTCTGGTTGTATAAAGTGTGTGTGTTTAATTGGTGGTTACTCAATCGCTTTTTCAGTTAACCTAAAGATAAAATGTTGTAAAAATTCTCTGTGTATTTTTTTTCTCCTTGTATAGTTGAGAAATGTGACACCATCACCTGATCCAGAAACACCATCTCCTCCAGATCTACTCCCCTTCCAAGAAGAAGAAGAAAACATATCAGAACCAAAAAGCACAACAATTATTGCTGAAGGATTCGAACTTGTTGCTTATGACATTGAAACTCTCAAAAAGCTTTGTGAACAATTTGATGAGCCATCCCCTCCTCCCAAGAAACGTGGAAGAAAGCGTAAACCCCCTCCTCCAAGAAAGAAATGTGAAATTAATCTGCATCAGACTCTTTTAGCCTTGCTTGAGGAACTAGAGAAGTATGAGGTGTCATTTAGCAAGCTGCTGAGCAAGGCAAAGATTAAGATCATGAAGGAAAGCCAAGAACCTGAACCAGAGGATGAGCCAGGTACATCTACCTCTAAGTTTGTACTTTTAGGAACCCAGATGTCTTGTTGAAAGGCCAATGCACTTAAATCCATCAAAAGATTCTTTTCCTGCTCTGGATGCATAGTGTGATCCAAAAATTACGTAATGTATTTAAAACCCGTTGACCCCAGGTAGTGAGACTTGACAGATTTTACTCTGTCTAACACCAACAGATTTTACTTGTCAACTGGGGTCATCCTAGGACGTTTGAGGTGTCAATGGCTTTTTAGGGGATGTTTTAGAAACCCCCCTTTAGACCACGCATGAAAACGAGGCTACATAATAAAACACATTTTGGCTTTGTTTATTGTGGACAAATTGTCGCCAAAATAGCAGGAGAGACGTAAATCAATGTTACCCTTGATATCATGAACACATACCTAACCGCTATTTGTCACATGATTGGTCACGTGACTGAATGAGCATGGAAGTGAGGTTAGTTTACAAAAATAGCTTTTATTGCTTCATAAACCTTTCACATCATGAAAAATACTAATTTTTAGTTCCTAGCATCCTAGGACGTTTGAGGTATCAATGGGTCAAGAGGAGACAGGCACACTTGACTGACGTGACAACGTCAAATTATTTCTGTATACACATTGGCTTTGAGTCAAATTTTTTTTGGATCATGTTACTAAGTTTGCTTTTTTTACAAAAATGGCAGAAATCAACTCCAATAATTCAAATTATTCAACCCCAGCTCTCCATGCAAAGTATGGCTTTCCATTTATGGGAAAAATTCATTTTGACGTCAAAGAGTTTTCTTTTTAAAGGACGCAACTTGTAAGGTCCTGGTTTCTGATAGCTAACACGTTTAATTTTATTCCATGTGTGTTCAAATAGAAATACAGTATTTGACAAATACTATAATATTATTTTGTTTCTATGTTAAACTATTGAACCCTCAGGCACCCTAGGACGCCCCCAGTTAACGAGTAAAATCTGTTAAGTTCGTTGGGTTAAAACAAATAATATTATTATTGTTAACATTTTTGTGCATGTGCTTTTTTCCAGAAGAGATTATACCAGCTGCAGAAGGAGAAGAGTGGGGAAGTGAAGAAAGTATTGGAGATGAAATTGAAGATGCAGGTGCTAAGAACATGTCAAGTGATGAAGATTTTGTTTTGGAAAATGAAGAGCAAGGAAGGAAAAGCAAAACACCAACACCTGAAGAAAAGAAAGATAGTGAGCCTGACAAATGTAAGGGAACCACTGGACCGCCAGTTATGCTTCCACTAAAGAGAAAAGCAGAAGAAGAAAATTCTCCAGAAGAGAGTAAACTCTTAACAGAAAGGCCCCCTCTTAAGAATGATAATGATCCATGCTCAATTTCCATCCAAACAGCTCCTCTAAAAATGAAGAAGAAGCAAAAGAAGTTAACAGATGTCAAAACCACTTCTGCAGCAGTGTCTCAAGTAAAAGCTACCGGTGTCCCTCAGGCTTCATCAGTGATCCATGTCCCATCTGGTCTTCAGGCAGTCAGCTCCATTGTTTCGTCAGTTAATACAAAAACAGTGGCTGGTAGTTGTGTTAAAACTTCCTTTGCACCCGGTGGAGTATTAGTAGTGGGGTCAACAGGTCCTTCTAGTAACATTACAAAGGCTAACACTAGCAGCGTCAGAATACATCCAAAACTCCCAGTTATCTTGAGCAAGCCTAGCTTCACAGCCATGCCAAAGCCCAAATCATTAGATGCACAACATACATCTTCATTCCAAACTGTGTGCTCAAGTGTTGCAAGCACAGCTTCTAACAATCCTTCATCTACCACTTCTGTTACTCTCCAATCCCCCGCTCATTTAGCTGCCACATTACCTGGCATTGGAAAGGTTATGTTTGTGACAAGTAGTGGAGTCCCTTTGCAGGTCTTAAGAGCAGTTCCTGTGTCAAAGCAGTCTTTGCTTCAAGGAAGGACTGTGACTTTGGGAAGTACCATCAGCACATCTCCATTGCAAGTGGTTACCTCATCATCCTCCCACTCAGTGCAAGTAGAAGTCCCTAAATCTGTGTCTGTGTCACGGCAGTCATCTAGTCCTGCTGCAGGGTCAAGCACCAGTACCTCTAGTCCCAGATGTTCGGTTTCTTCATCTTCGTTACTCTCGTCTCCAGTTCTATCACAAGTTTTAAATGCTACGCAAGAATCACATCCACCTTTGGCTCTAGGTAACACTTTGAATACTACTTCAGCTGCAAGCAGTAGCCCATCGTCTTCAGTGTGTGGTGTTTTGTCCTCTCCATCACTTTCAACATCAACTGGAGTAGAAGTTCCTGTGCAAGCCTTGAAAGCCCAGGGAAAGATTTTGAACTTGGCTACTGTAAAGTCAGATAGTGAGTCATCTCCGTTTCTCACTGTCTCTTCAACCTCATTGCCCTTGGCTCCAGCAGGGACTGTTCAATCTGTTTGCTCTTCACTCTCTGTTGTATCAACTTTGGGTGGATCTCAGATACCAAGCTCTTCCATTCAGAAGGATGAGCTTTCTGCAATAACTCCAGGTTTGGCAAATATACTATCAACATCAAAGCAAACAAGCAATGTTATTACCACAAATGCATCACCGGTCAACAACCCTGTTATTATAATAAGACATCCAGGTACAGGAGGGGTCGTGCCACTCATGGTGAAGGGAGGGTCTGTAGTAGTACCTACGTCATCTACTTCACAACAACTGGTCTTCTTACGATCATCAAATGTTATGACATCTTCTGTCACCACAAGCACGGCAACTGTGGTATCTACACTTGGACATAAAGTAGTACTGTCTCCATGCATCAGTTCAGCTGGACAAAGTTTGTCACATTTGAAACCAAAGACTATATCTATGGTCCCCACTAATGAGCCATTAGTGCAGGCGTCCATGCCTTCTCTGTGTGAACAAAATACAAGTGCTACAAGTTTGGCAAGTGCCTTGCCAATAACTAAAGAACTAACTGCTTCTTCTCCTCTTGGAAGTAATTCAACAGAATTGAATGTGACAGATACTCAATCGAGACCCTTGTTCTCAGCTTCATGTATAAGTGATAAACAAGTTGTTCAAAAAGAAAGAACACTTTCAGAGAATTCATCTTTGAACAAGCAGCCCACTGATGAGGAATCAAATCCTCTTTGTACCAAGAATGAAATGACTTTAACAGGTGAAGACAATCAGACATCACCTAATACAATCAAAACAGCAAGCTTACAGACAGAGACTGGAGCTGCAATGGACTCTAAATTAAAATACGTTAATCCAACGAGAATAGAGGAAAATATGTTACCTTCAACAACAATACCCTTGGACAATAAATGTGAACGAGGAAGGTCACCTAGAAGTCTCGACAATAAGGACAAAGTAGATTTTAGTGAAAAAGAGATTGACACTAAGAATTGTCCAGAACTGTCTCTAGATTTAACATGTTATGAGGCAAGTGTTGGTGAATCAACAGGTTGTGAGGAAAGTGATGATGCTAACCCAAATGGGCTGTGTCAAGATGTGGAGAACATTGCTGATAAGCTTTGCAATGGAGCTGCTCGTGAACTTGGCCTGGCCAAAAGCAGAATTAAGAACAAGGTATATTGTGCGGAACAAAACCATCCTGTTGAGGCTGATCAAACTTCTAATGGAGATCTGGTCACTGAAATTTGATTTGTTAGAGCTTATATTAGTGATAGTTTTTAGCATTATCTTTTCACTTTCATTAATTCTGTTTAGGAGAATTTCAAGAAAGGCTACAACTCCTCATATGCCTCTGGTTCTTTTTAGTTACCGGTAATTAAGGGACTTTGTCTTTATCTAATAAAATGGGTACTGTTAGATCTGCCCAACAGCAGGCAGCAAGTACAGAAGGATGACTAATGAGATTTCATAATCACTTATTGTGAAGCGTTCTCAGTGCGTTATAAGGAAGGAGAGAATAAGAATCTGCTAAAAAAAAAAAGGGCAGCATTTCTTTGGAAAAACCCAAATCCCCATTTTTTAATCCTATTTCAAATGTAGAAGATGGTTTGGATGTAATCAAGATCTTTACTATTCTTAATGCAGTTAAGGTCTTGGATGAAGAATGTCAAAGTCAGTGGTCGAGGCCATTGTGATGGAATTTTGTTTGCATGTGGTTTGGTTGTTACTGTAACAAAAAGCCTTTTTCAGGCTCAGTATTTTTTTTTTAATCTGGATTTGGATTTTCCCAAACAAATGCATCCCGAAATGATGTATTTACGGCAGACAAGTGATATTTGAAATTTTAGTTGTAGGTATTTTTTTTCATTGCTGCATCATGGTTTGAGAGAAATTACAGGTTGTGGTGACGCCTAGTCAGGTCAAAACGTATTTTCAAGGCAACTTTCTCATACGATCCTTTCTTCAAAGCCCAAAACAACACTTTAAAATGAAATGGACCATTAGGCTCAAATTGAACGGTATATGTTGTTATGTACCTTTGCAACTATGTAAAAACATTAAAATGTTTTTAATGTTTGGCTAAGGAAACAGGGTGCCAATGTGCCAATGTTGTCGACTGTTGCTAAGTAACAAGAACACAGAGATATTGATTTCTTGCAGTGTGGTACAAATTTGATTTCTTTTATTTTTATTTTTTTCTTGCAGATGTAACGGAAGCTCATGACTTTGAAGCGTTTAATTCTGTTTCAGAACTGGGGTTTTATGAGTTTAAAAATTTATTTATTTGGATGTAACATAGCTCGTGCATTTTCCCGTGCGTGCAGCTTCGATCATATTTTCGTCCATATTTGGGCATAAAATTGGCGTCCTAAATTCCCCAGCTTTGTTCCAAGGAAAAGAGTTGCAAATTACACGCTTCAAGTCATGTGCTTGTGGATGTAATCAATAGTCCCCTCTATAGACAATTTCACAGTCACAAGCTATTAAAGTGATGTGGTCATTGAATGGCATTAGGGAGCTTAAGATTTACGACGACGACGTCGACGAAAACACCACAAAACAGTGATATCATTTGTTACAAGAGCATTAATAATCGTGCTGCACGTGCGGCACGGATTTTAGCTCATTTTTCCCTTTCTCTGCGTGACGACGACGTGAAATCACTAAATTTTTGGTTTTGACGGCAACGCGCGTGAGCATGCAGCAGCGAATCTTTCATTCTCTATTTTCAGTCTGAAACCGCTCGTACCAATTTATTGTTAGGATGACGATTGAGCTACAAGGTAAGACGGTTAACTCTGTTTAAAATATAAGTGCTTCACGGCCAACGTTTGCATAAACGTAACCTTTCCTTGTACTTGTACATGTTCATTGCCGTGACTTTAACATCTTCAGTTCCCACGTTCTGCTCCTGTCTGACCTTGTAGCTCAGTCGGTAGAGCGGCGGAGACCTAACCCGAAGGTCGTGGGTTCAATTCCCACCCTGGTCAGAGTTTTTCTCTGTCCTTGTGTGGGCCCATTTCCATCAGTAGGGCTAACGCTCACATGGTTCATATGGCATAGAAATCTAGCACTTCACATTACATTCTATTCAGTTAACTCTGTTTAAAATGTAAGTGCTACACGGCCAACGTTTGCATAAACGTAACCTTTCTTTGTATTGTTAGGATACTTCACCCACATTGTACGACGTGAACGAGATGAAATAATCGCGAAAGACTTTTACTAGAGCAAAGTTCTATTTTGAGATGACGTTTTCGTCGACGTCACCGTCGGTAGATCTTAAGGTCCCAATTGCCATGACCTCAGTGCTTGCATTTTATATATCCTATTTTATGACAACTACCCTGCGAGCAGAGTCTCTTTCGAACTT
>NC_090892.1:22607665-22632665 GCF_036669925.1 Montipora capricornis | reverse complement strand
TGTCAACAGAAATAGTGCTTAAAATTTATTTATATGTGGACAAAAAGGAGTTTAATCAAAGTCAGTATCTGGAAGAAAAATCTCTTGTAACTTCACTTGCTCTGGAGAAGCAACTGTTAAGGACGGTGCCTACTAATTAAAGATATTTTAGCCCCGGTGTGTGATTTTGCAGGAAATGTAGATCTTAACAAGTGTTATTGAAATCTAAAAAGCAAATTGGGGGTAACCATGCATTTTTCAGGGATAATTCATGAACAATATTTGTAAAAAGCTTTAAAATACAAAGCAATGTATGGCGTTCATTCTCAAATTGAAGCTTAATTATCTCTCAAAAATGCATGGTTATCCCCAATTTTTTTTTTGGATACCAAGAGTACTTACTAAGATCTACTTTCTCCGGATAGTTTTAAGCAGCGCAAAAATATCCCTGTTTTAGTAAGCATCACCAGTAGGAAATCCGAGTATCTCGAGATGCGCAGAATGTATGCGCAATAACAATAGTAGGCACAGTCCTTAAACCAATCAGGGTCTAGTAATCATGCCCTCTTGATTACCAATAGTGCCCTTGTGATTTAGAAAAAAATGCCCTCCGTCTCAGCCAATCAGCATTCAGCAATTTTGTCCTATATGGGATAAATACCTAAATAACCTGCTTATTTACAAAATGGACTGTGAAATTCAAAATGTACATGGTTAATTAATGTAGCGGGAGATGAAGGTAAAGGGAAACTCTGATGAAGCAATAACACTAGCTTTTATTCAATATGGGACACACTCTTTACATGAGGGTTTAGAGGGAGTTGCTCCCATTGCTGTTGCTTGGGGTATCTTTGTGGTCAGAAGCCTTAGTGATGTTCTTGGGTCTGCCTCTAGAGTTGTAGTAGAGTAAGCATTAGAGAGATGGCAGGGCCTGGCATAGTTGTGGCCTCTTCAGTCTGAGTGTTTTTCTCTTAGGCCATTAAGGCAGAGTGGTTTCGTCAGTGTGTTTCAGGGCTTCTCTCCTTTTTCCACAAGAAAGCCATAGTGATTTTTATCTCTTATCCAAACTATGTTGCCCCTGTTCTAGTGTCACAAGTTCCTTTGCTCTGTGATGCTTTTCAAAGTTGTGCTTCTGTTTTCCTAATACAGGTGAAGTAGTGGCTGGTGGGGCATTTAGGCTGGTCACCCATGACTGCAGTACCCTCTTACAAGGGAGCATTCTTCATCTAACTTCTGTACAATACAATAAAATTGTATTGTATTGTATTGTATTGTATTGTATTCCATCCTTTATTTTTGCAATCACTTCGCTGTGGCAGGAAGGTAAACCTGTATCTGTACTCTTTCACAGTGCAGTGGAGAGGCCATGTCGCAAAGGTTTGCTATTGCCAAACTGCAACTGACTGATGTAATCGGTGTTGCTTTGCAGTGCTTTCCCATGGACAGCTGTACGGTTTTGTTTTCTGGCTTCAGCTTGACGGCCTAGGTGAACAGTGTTAGCAAAAGTGACGTCTGATTTGGCCTGCAAGCAATCTGACAATAATTCCCTCTCTAATAAGTGCTGAATTTGTAGTTGTCAGTGAGATGATATTATCCTGGATTATTAAAACCTGAACTACAGATATCAAATTTCCAGCATTTTTATCGGCTCGCGTAATATGGTCAAGGAATACGTCAGTAATAAAAACATTTTTGCAGCTCTGAGAAAAAATGGCAGACAAAAGCCATTTTGGCCTGGAATTGACCGAGGCAGAAATTCATGCTTTAGTTTTTGATCCTGGAGTTTTTAATAAAACAACATTATTCTACTCATGCTTGCTGGATATAAAGTGATTATAACCAACTCGGTGAGCACTACACTCCTCATTGGTTATCTATCATTTCATATCCAACACGCCCTCCTAGAATAGTTGTTTATTAACCAGGATCTTGTTTTTGTCAATATAAACATGCTCAGTTAACATTATGACATTGCGCCTGGCTGCAAAGTGGCTATTAAGTGCTGTTTTGGCTTCTTCATAAGAAGCAGTTTTTTTCATTTAAACCGACTTGTGCATCCTAACCCTAAGCCATATTTTCTACACACACTTGAATCGACAGCTCATGCCTCCCTTGATACTACTCTTTGAGCTAACATCAGACATCCACAGACTGTGATTCACTGGTTCCTCTGTGTTGTTACATACATGTAGTCTAGGGTCGAGTTGTACCTCATTGAACGGGCTTCAGGATTGGCCAAAAGAACAATAGAGCAAGCAAAGAATGATAACAATGGATTTAGCACAGAAAACAATAGGAATTTTATAGTGTTCAACAAGATGTACGACCCTACCCACAATTTTGAACCAACAGCGTCTTTCTCATTCTTCACCTTTACGGCATTATAATGCTTTGCAATGCCCCATCCTTGCATGCAGTTAACAGAAGCCTTTTGTCTCCTTTTGTCAACCACATCCAAGCGATCTTGATTATCAAATCACACATTGTCTTAGAAATGAGCTACCATTCTTTCATTTTGTCATTCTTGTTTCTGCAGTATAGGGTAATTTTTAGCTCCCATCTGAAAACATGCAGCCTTAACAATTTTGAGACAAGATACGAAGATTTAGTTGCAATTTCGCAAATTTGTTGTGCTGCATTGTATTGTCAGCCCACAATACTTGTGTTTAAAGAAACCGCTGGAAATGATATCGAAAGAATGGAGTTGTGCATGTGCCCCCCCCCCCCCCCCATAAGGATGGTGGATTTTTGCAACTGAGACTTTGAATTTTTTTTTCAAAGAAGCTGACAAAATTTGGATCCCTCTGACATTTTTTTCAAAGGTGTCGACAAAATATCAACCCTTGTGATATCATTTTTCAAAGGATTTCTGCCATCCTGAGGGGGGGACGGGGGTGCGGATAGAAAATGGAGCAACCCCATCGCAGCGAAATTATGCTACAATTACGCTATCTTCAGATTGAAAGAAAACTCATGGTGAGAAACAAAATAATTTTGTCTTTTCTGTATTTCTTTTAGCAAAAGTAGCAGCAAAGTGGAGACTGCTAACCCTTTTGTTTTGAAAGAGCAAAGGTGATAGCAAGTCACAAATTTGCGACTTCTCCAGATAATTTAGTGGCAAAGTGAAAAAATTCAGTTGCAAATGCGACTGAATTGGTTGCAATTTCAAGCCCTGTTGAACCCATCGACTCCTGGGAGTCCAATGCCAGACAATTTTACTCATCTTTTGGTTTTATCAACGGAGTTGATAATGTAAATTGGCCACCGTACAGAGATTCTAAAAGCTGACGTTTCGAGCGTTAGCCCTTCGTCAGAGCTCTGACGAAGGGCTAACGCTCGAAACGTCAGCTTTTAGAATCTCTGTACGGTGGCCAATTTACATTATCAACTCCGTTGATAAAACCAAATTTTTGTATACTACTTCCCCACCGACGCAGCACCACAGTTTCTTTAGAAACTACCCCTTCATCAATTTTACTCATCGACTGGGTGTGTCCTGGGGCTCCTGAGGAGTGAATGGGTTAAGCAGCATTTTCTGACTACGCTGAACAGTGGTGGACAAAACACTGACCCCCAGTCCATGGACTGCCCCCATGGACTACCCAAAAGGACTACCCTAAAAAAACTATTTCGAATGAGTACAGTTGATCTATGTGTAAGCAGCATCTCAAATAGTGCTTACTTAAGCCTCAACACCCATTTTAAACAGCATTGTTCAACAGTATTTAAGTCTAAGCACCCATTTTAAAAAGGTTAGCTTTCGATTATTGTTGTGACGGCTGATTACTTCATGTACGGTAAGTGAAGTGGAATCATGGCCATATGGATGAAAATTATCAAGGTATGTGCAATGTAAGTATTATAATCAATTCAGTTCTTTCAATAGCACTCATTCGAAATGGTATTTTTAAGAGTTAGTCCATTTTAGGGTAGTCCATTTGGGTAGTCCATGGACTAGGGGTCAGTGTTTTGTCCACCACCACACTGAACATACCAATCCATACTTAGCCATTCAATTGTCAACAGTCGACAGCACTAATCAACCCAGGCCCACCATCCTTCTCTAGGCAGGTATATCCTACTGTACTTGCATTTGCCAAAGGACTTAAAGCACCATAGATTGTGATCTATTCTCATCTTCATCATCATCATCATCATCATCATAATCATTCTTGTCATCATCAAGACCTCTAGTATTTTGCTGTCTAGGAATTAATTGCAAACCTCACTCTGGTAATAAAACAGTCTTTTAACCCACTAATCAATAATATTCTTTATTAGTATAAAATTATACTAAAACAGTGGATGGCATTGAACGTGCACGCTGATTGGCTACTCAAACTCTGGATATCCTTTGCTATTCACCTCCCAGCAATTCACACAGACTTTGCACCCAAAAATGTTGTAATCTTTGCAGGAATAAATGAGTTAAAATCATCTTGTGCTATATTATCTCACTGTTTAGTATATACTAAAACAACTATTCACCTCAGTGGCTTGTGGTGGATATTTACCTTCACGGCTTGTTAATATCCACCACTAGCCACTGACACTGAGATGGTAATAGTTGTTTATTATTGATAATTTCATATTGCAGGTTATTGAAGGAGGTGGAGAGCTGGACATTAACTTTCAAATAGTCTCCCCTCGTGGAGTTATGCTTTTGAATGATGAGAAGAAAACAGATGAAGTTCATACAATTACTACTCCTCATGGTGGCATTTATTCATTTTGTTTTGATAATTCGTTCAGTACAGTGGCAGAGAAAATTGTGTTCGTGGACTTAGATCTTGCAACTTATGACGAAGAAGCTTGGATGAGGACACTTGATGCCTCTGACTTGACAGAGAAGGAGTTGCAAATTGACAGCATTAGGGTGTGTAATGAACTTTAAAGTCACAGTTCTATTGGGATCATTATTGCCTTTTGGCAGGTTGGGATACAATTGGCAGGACCAGTGATCCAGTCGTGGTGTGCATGGAAGAACGTGGGCGCACAAAACGGCTGGTCAATGGAGCCTACAGACGAATGTAGCATGGCTCGAGGTGGGCCTGTTCATGAATACTGTGAACAACACATAGTAGTCTCATGATGACTCTTTGAAGTCATTGTAAATGCTCAAAGTATTATATGCTGGGAATTAACTTGCAACTGCTTGTACCTAAACTGGTTGAGCTTAAAACAGACAAATAATGGGGTTAATTTGTAAAGAAACTTCGGTGCTGCATTGTTGGGGAGTTAAAGTTCATCAAACAACTTGAATATAAAGGTAAATAACCAAGTGTTAGCCCATCGTCAGATGGAATGGATGAATTACAGTGAGAGCAAAGGGCAAATCCTCCAAACATCTGCTCACAAATCTTTTGTTGGTTAATCTATGTTTATCAGTTATTGTTGAAACTAATTAAGCACCAACCAAGGCGCAGTTGTTTGAACAAAAACAAGCTTCTTTCCCTCTTGGTCATGTGGAAATACCAGTTGTACAAAAATTAATTATGTATAATTTAATAGAAATAGAGAGAGGGGACTGGCTACCTGAAATAACTGGAGAGTTAAAAAAGGCAGGCAGCCTACCTGAATATTTTCTGATGAATTATGATTTCACAGTTTCATTATGTAACTTACGTTTAGCCAAGTCACACTTACAGTATGTCCAGGAATGCGTCTAATTAGATGCACGCCCAATTTTGACATCCAACACAAAGCGTACCTTTGAGTTTAAGCCAGCCCTTTATCTCCCAAGTCTTGAAATATAGAAAACCCCAACAGAGCTTGTTTAGCTGTCACTCTGTCTTTGAGTACTGCCTACAGCAGTAGGAGCCTGAAAACATGACTGACTAAGCAACTAGCAAACGTGGGTTGGGTTAATTCGGAGGATACAGCTAGTGTTGTCTACCATTGGGAACTCAAAAAAGGAAATAATTGTAATGCAGCACCTCCCCCCAAAGGGACCATGTCCCCCAAAAGGAGGTTTTTCTCTTTTTCCTTTGTAATAGTACATGTATTCTTTTTCTTTCTCTCTTTTGGCAGGATAAACTTGATACCATAAAAGAAGCGCTTGAGAAAGCCCAACAACACCAGCAGTACTTGACAAAAAAGAACTTTAAGAATTATTTTCTGGTCAGTAGAAGCTCAAGTCGTGTTTTTTGGTGGTCACTTATACAAAGTATTGCTCTCATTGGAGTGGCCATATGCCAAGTCCTTATTGTCAGGAATTTCTTTGCAGAAGGTAGTACAAATCAAAGAATTTAAAAGAATTTGCCATTTGTAAGCCACATGACTTCAAACAGTTTTATAAAATAAATAAGTTCTGTGTTTCAAGAACTTTTTTTAATGAATTATTGAGGAACTAAAGATTTTTGCATTTTTCCCTTTTGTTGTGTGCTTTTTTGTGTGGAGGGGTAACATGTCCACTTGGGAATTTATAGCAAATTTGTTATTTAGTTTTTGCAAAATTTTGTCCAAAGTTACTGTGATTTCCATAATTCTGCGGAATCTCAACTTCAAGTGTAAAGCACCAAACTGCATTTCTGCTTCCATCAGTCAAATTTCTGAACACAGGGCTTCAGGAAGATCAACTCTTCCTCTGAAAGTGAATTGGAGGTTTTGTTTACTTCACAGCTTGAATACCATTATGATATCTTTTTAGAGGTTCTTCAGCAATAAGATTGGTGCAGATTCCATTGCTTTCCATCTGCATCTAGTTTGAATGTACGAATGCAACATGGAAACCAAAGATACCGATTGGTAGACTAAGTTTATGTCACACATCCATGGGATCAGGCCTACTCTCGGCTTGGTGTCAGAACTTTGATTGATGGAAGCCAATGGATGCCTTCATGATAGGACGCATCAACTGTTGTTCAACAGTCTTTATGGACTACCAGCCATTCATATCAATAAGCTGCAACTCGTGCAAAATGCAGCTGCTAGGCTGATTTGTTCAACTCCACGCTTTAGCCACGTAACTTCCGTGTTATAATCTTCTTCACATTAAGAATCTTGCCATGTATGGTCCTCACTCAAATTCTGGACTTTTTGTTAGTACTCCATTCTATCAAAACGAAGAAGATGCTTGGTGACAGGGCTTTCACTGCTACTGCACCATCACTCTGGAATGAATTGCCAAGTGTAACAAGGGAGGAGGATAATTTTGAACATTTCAAGTCCAAATTGCAAACATTCTTATTTATTTCAATCAATGACTTTCATTGACCTTTTTGCTTCTTAATGTTTTTAGCTTTGTTAACTTTGTAAAGTGCATTTCATCATATTTAGATGCTAATTTGCACTATAGAAGAATTAATTATTATTTATTTGTTATTATTAACCCATTCACACCTCAAACACCCGAGGACAACCCCCATTGATGAGTAAAGTCATGTGATGTTAGACAGAGTAAAATCCAGAAGTGTCATTCTCAGGGGTCAATGGGTGAAGCCAAAACAGTTTGGCCGTTGGCACTTGAAAATGAGATTCTGCAGAATTATGAAAATAGCATTGAGAAGAACAAGAGGTTTATCGACACAAACATTTTAGTTGACATCAACTTTGTTGCTTTACATGTAGTTGCAAGAAAGTTAAAGTTGGTTCCTCTGACACTTATCAAACCAGTCCTACAAGGTGCTGGAGTCCATGGTAATAACACCATAAGGGCCACTGAGACTTATAGATTTTACTCTAACACCGCACGATTTTACTCATCAATGGGGAACCCCTCGGGAGTGAAAGAGTTAACAAGATCTAGGTTCACTCAGAAACTATGTCCCCATTAATGGTATTTGTAAACTCCCTTGCCTTAATTCAAATCACTTTCAAAGGTATCTGCAATCATGAAAGATGAGCCAAAAAAAGCTTGTGTTTAGGGTAGCAGGAATGGTGCAGTGGTGAGAGCACTCGCTCCCCACCAATGTGGCCCGGGTTTGATATACAGATCCGGCGTCATATGTGGGTTGAGTTTCTTGGTTCTCTACTCTGCTCTGAGAGGTGTTTGTCCGGGTACTCCGGTTTTCCCCTCTCCCTAAAAACCAATTACATTTGATGTGTATTAGTTTGATTTGATTTCTTTTGTGCACAAACCCACAAGCTATTCTTTAAACATTATCATGTGAAAATAGAGTACTATTATTATTATTATTATGGACACTTCTTGATATCGCGGTTTTACATGATCAATAGCATAGCGAGACTAGTGCTAGGCTATGCTATATAATTTATAAATATGAATGTTCGGTTAGACTATTTCTTTCAACGCTCTGCTCCGTTCTTCCTATCTCTTATAGGTATAAAAATTATTATTATTTTAAGTCCTTTAAATTTTGTCGTTTTTAACTTAAGGTGCCGAGTTCAATCCATGAGCCTAGGGCAGCTATAAGTCTGCTGGCCATGGATTACTTGATGGATAGGGTCCTCCTAAGTATGTGAGCAGTTCCAAAGAGGACGGTCTTCTGTAGCTCTGTTATTCTTATATTGCCTGGGATCTTGCTGATGTAGTTTTCGGTTCCCTTCTTGATAAGCCCAAAAGCTCCAATGATTACTGGGACAGTTGTTGTTTTCATTCCCCACGTTTTCTCCATTTCAATCTAAAGATCTTTGTAGTTTGTGAGTTTTTCCATTGTTTTCAAGGAGGTGTTCCTTTCTGTGGGGATAGACATATCGATAAGCAGGCAGGTTCTTTCCGTCTTGTTTTTCACCACTATGTCTGGTCTGCTTTTATCTCTTTGTCAGTTTGGATTGGCATGTCCCAGATTATAGTCGCTGTTTGGTTTTCTGTCGCAGTAGCTTGTTCATGTTCATAGTGTTTATCTTGTACTTTGATGTTATAGTGTTTGCAGATTGTCCAGTGGAGATATGCTGCAGCTTTATTTTGTCTTTGTAATGTATGTACTTTGTCTTGGCAAGTTCAGGGCATCTAGGGACAAGGTGGTCAACTGTTTCTTCAAATTGCCCACAGATTCTGCACATTGGGTTAATTACTCTATTTTGTTTGGAGAAAATATTAAAAATAAAAAATAAAAATAAAAAATAAATAAAACATTGGGTCGGTGCCATCTTTAGGATCTTGTTCCGGTAGTAGTTGGTCTTGATGGATTGATCTTGGGCAGCAATTATAATAAAAACCTTCTGTTTCTGATTTGAGGCCAGGTGTACATGTACTCAGCCAATTGTGGGTTTTGTCTTGGTCTACATCCTTCTCTTTTGTTTTTTTTGGGTACTGACCGTGCAAAGGCTTTTCTTCCCATTTGCTCTTGAGTTGTTCTAAAGCTTGGTATTTGGCTTTTAGCTTGACCCTTTGGGCATAGCTTGCGTCTGGCTCGTTCTCTACCACTTCAGCTTCTGTTAAGCTGAGTTCATGCCTGTATTTTGTGGCTTGATGGTGTATGGACATAGTTTTCTTGCCATGGTCATGATCCCTTGCAATTTTGAGGAGGTAATTATCTTTATTGTTGAGATATATGTTTAGGCCAATTGTGGTTGTTTTGTAGGTAATTTCCAGTTGTACAAGACCCCTTCCACCTGCCTTTCTAGGGATATATAGCCTGTCCACATCAGCTTTTGGGTGGTGTGTTTTTGTCATCGTCAAGAATTTCCTTGTTTTTCCGTCTAGCTTCATAAGTTCTTCCATTTTCTAGTTTATGATGTTGAAACTGTAAGTAACGACTGGGACAGCAAGAGTGTTGATTGTGTCAATTCTGTTGGCAGCATTGAATTCGGATTTGAGCACTAGCCAAATTCTGCGGTAGTACTCTTTCCGAGTTTTCTCTTTCATCTTTGCATGTTGGATCCCATCACTGATCTGATCACTTATATCATCACTGAAGCCGTTGACAATTTTAATTTTCATATTTTTAATTCAATTATTATTATTATTATTATTATTATTATGGCTAATATTTTATAAAGGGGCTATGTCATGTTACATTGGGGTGTTCCAGGGGAATCTTTACAAAATAAATGTAGTTAATCAGTTTGAAACTCGAAAATGGTAATGTGGAATTCCTTTACTGATAAAAACAGAAACAAGATGATTCTGAGCAAAAGTGACCATTATCAAGGTGATTTGCCCAAAACTTGAAAAACATTGGGCCATCTTTTTTCAAGATTACCCAAATGCAAGTCATTTCAATCTTGGCCATTAAATTTTGTGTCCATGAAACATTGAAAAACAAAAGAAATACAACAAAAGGAAAGAGAAGCATGGATACACCCAAGACTGAAACAGATTGCATTTGGGTTATCTTGAAAAAAAAAAAAAAAAGGTCGGCCCAACGTTTTTCAAGTTAAGGGCATAATTTTATCACCTGCATAATGACCGTCTTTGCTCAGAATCATCTCATTTTATGTTACCAGTAAAGGCATTTCTTATTACCATTTTCGAGTTTTAAACTGAAGATAAACTAATTAAAAGATTCCCCCTAAACATTCTAAAATAATGTGACATAGCCCCTTTAACCTGAAGTGAGTCCCTCAGCACTTTATTTAGTGATGGTTCAACTGTGCAGTTGGCACAATGCACAATATCCCTTCATCTGTTTACTGCCGCAGCGATAAACATTTTATCATCTTTTTTGCCACCAGTGAGAGAATGCTCGATTATAATTTCATTCCCCACAGTAAAGTGCAACAATTTATTGTTGCCTGAACCTGGTTGATGGTTTAGTTTCCCATTGCCCAATAGTAGAGAATCCAAAATAATTGAAAATCTGAAGATTTTAGGTTTGACCCCCATGAGAAGCATGCAATGATTTTTTAAAAGTATATGTGACACATAAGAAAAAAAATATGTTTCTGTAGTAAAATCTGTCGATGGTTTTTATATCTTTTCAGTATGCACGTTAGGGTAGCATTTAAAAATAAAAAGGCCACCGCGAGTGCATGTATCTCTAATTTAAGGCAAGTCAAAATTTTCAAGCAAAAAAATGTAAAATGAACTGATTTTCTATTATCATTGCTTTAGCCTCTAACTAATGCAAGTGACTATTTTTTGGCCTCTTTGATATGTACCATTCCATCCAAGTGGGGTGGGATATGCCATAACTACCAGGGTCCGTGCTGGATTTTGTACATAAAATTCCAGGAGTATTCAAGGGGTTTTCAAGAACCAGAAACTGAGTTTTCAAGGAGTGTTTGTAAGGAGATTTCTATGCCATACATCGTGTTTCAGTGTTTTCTTTGCTGAAAAAGCCTACATTGATATTCTTTCCCACATCCTGCAAGTTAAGTGCACCCAAAGGCATTTTCATTTTTGCATTAATCTTTCCCCAATAGTCAGTTTTTGAGATGTCTTGTCTTTAACTTAGTGTGATCTTCATTTTCTCTTGGCATGATGCAATCTCTACAACTTTCACCCGAGCAAAAATTAAAGCAGTTTCCCACAAATCCTTTTTTCAAGGGCTTTTCAAGTGCCCTTGAAGTCCAAAATTACATTCGAGGGCTTTTCAAGCACTTCAAGGAGTAGCACGAATCCTGAACTACATTGTCTTTTTTTCGCTGGATGGTATCTTGTCTTACTCATTGACTTAAAGTGCTGAAGGAACTTCTTACTGAACTACCCTCCCAATTTTAAGTTCTTGAGGTTTGATTATCAGCAAAATATTAGTTATCAAAAGCTGACAAAAATTTTTTTTCGGAAAAGAACAGAGTTTGTTTATACATCCTTGTGAAATTTCAACTGTTTCAAAGGGGACAGTTTTTGAGTGGATTTAGTGGTTGTTAAACCAGAATCAGGCTTTAATTTTCATCGGGTGTGAAAGGAGGCAGTGTGGCCCAGTGGTTAGGGTGCTTGCCTTGCGATCCGGAGATTCCAGGTTCAAGACTGGCTCTGACCACTCGTTGAATTTGTTCCTAGTAGTCCCTGGTTCAACTTCTCAGCTGCACTTGTAAACAGCCAAATGGTTTGCCTCCGGCCAGTTAGGATTCTTCACAGTTGTAGTTTTTGTGATCTGTTGTTTCGTTGATTGTGTTTCATTGGCCCTGAAAAACCCCTATGGGAAGCGGTCAATTAAGTATGTATTGTATTGTATGGTATTGTATATCTCAATGGTATTCTGATTCTCAGACAGTCCAGATTGATTGCACAACCTGGACTACCTGAGAATCAGGCTAATATTTTGGAGGACTGTTTTGAATGTGTTGGGTTTATGCTAATGAGGCAAAATTTGCAATACCAAGATCTGATGCAGGTCTTTTAACGATAAGAATTCAGGAAAGATGAGATGTTAAAATCTTCTTTATTGGCAGCTGTGAAATTACTTTCACAAACTGTTTTTCAGCCAATAATGCTTTACATATTCCAGCAGTTTTTTAATCTGAAATAGTTGACTACCAAATGATGCTATTTACAACTGGTACATTAACCATTATATTATCTGAATTTATATCCACAGTGACTTTGAACTGTTTCATATATTTCATGTACAGCTCTAAAGAACTAAAAGGTTTAAAATAGGTCTTCTACTTCCTCAAAATTGTTAAAAATCACAGGAAATGTACGTTACAGGAAACAATATGAATATAAAAAAATTAAATTACTGGTTGTCTGTGGTCTCTATTTACAAATTTTGAATCTAAGGGCGCTTTCCTTTTGTCAGAACTGGCCGGCCAGACCCGTCAGTTTGCAAAGAAAATGCAACAATTTGAAGAACACTTGCATGGAGGAGTATATATCGTCCTCGAAGTGTGTTAATTTGAATATGTTGTAGAGTTACTCCTTCCAAATGACCGGTCTGGCCGGTCAGTTCTGTCAAATGGAAAGCGCTCTAAGAATCTATGTGTGAAGTGTGATGGAGTGAATGGCTATGTTACAAGCGATTAACTGATCTATGGTCTAGCAGGACTGGCTGAAGGAGCTGGACGTAAAGGGAGGCAGTAGAACTCATTGATAAGGGTACCAAGATGCAGCTGTCATAGACTCCTTGTCTTTTCAAGAAGAACATATAAAGCCCTGCTATTCATTACTCCTTGATTCTAAGTAGCCGGCCAACAAATGCCAATTAATGTTCACCGAGAAACATCATTGTGAAATACTAGACATGTAGTTTACTTTACAACTTAGAACTGACAGAAGAGAGGAAATATTTGGAGACTAATTTTTCGAGACTTTACTACTATACGCTTAATGTATGGTCCCGAGGGAAACAGTTAATCTTGTTTTCCAGAGAGTCCTCATGTTTCCTGAGACAAAGTTGAGGGAAACATCAGGACTCAAGGGAAAACAAAACTAATTACTTTCCCGAGTGCTTTGTTATATGTTTAGACTTTTCCTGCAACAATCGCAGCAAAACATCCAGAGCGGGCAACAACTGGGGAATTGTATCCTGGTGGCGTATTTGAATTTGATCAGGGCCATGTGACCAAGAATCAACCAATCACAGTGCTCGTTTTGTTTTTGCAAAAGTCTAGGTATATAACAATGTACCTTCAATGTGGGGCCTGCTCCTTAGATGACAGCGCTAGCCCTGCCACAATATAGTTACATTTTTCGTTTAAAAAAGCTTTGTACAGGCATTATGTTTCTCTGTATGTATACCCAGAGAATAAACTTTCAGGTTATTTCTTGACCTTATGTTTGGATTGCTGAGCAGCATTTACAGTTCCGTAGCAAGTTTGTCATGAAAAAATAAGCGTCAAGTGTAAATGAAGCTCAACCATTATAAGATTAAATAAAGTACAGAACATAAAGATGGACAACAGATACCTTATATATTAAATGTTTATCCAAGTACACAGTTGCATAACTTTTTACAACGGTTGACAAGAAGGCTTAGTGTTAAAATGATGCAAACTTTGAGTTCACAAAAAAATCGTTATTAAGCCCCCTTAATAATACACCATTCCCTTAAAACTACTACAGCACTTTTCACAGGCTTAAAAGGAAACAATTCACCAATAACCACCACAAGGCCTTCAAGTTGCACCAAATATTTGAACCCCGAAGTGTTGCAGTCTTACGCTTGGATTATTTTAAAAGCCACACAATTGCTTTTTGACCATTTTTTGTTTGACTTTGTCATCAACTGCTATCCACAGTGAGGTTTATAAAAATAGCCTAAAAACTCAGGATCATTTTTAAGAGAAATGAAGTATTTAATATTGATATTGCCACCAATAACATGGAAAGGCTCATCTCAAGGATTCAATTGCTGGAGTGTAAAAATTGGAAGGTTCTGCTCTTCACCTGTGAAAATAGTTGCAGTGGAAAAACCATCACATCACAGTGGCTGACAGTACTGTAAGTCAACACTTGTGCTACTGTAACTCCCAAGCCAAATAAATCTTGTACCACTGCGAGTACAATTTGTTAAAAACAACTTGACCTTATTACAAGGCTCGTACCTTGAATTACAATGACAATTTCTTTCTGTACACCAAAGAATTTTTTACTATTTTCTAGCTAAGAATGAATACTCTGTTAATCAAAAGCCTACATTGATGTGTTGTTGTGGTTGCAAGCTATAGTAATGTGAAATGTAAGGAGCAGAGATGTCAAAATCTTGGCCGTCACTATTGACAAAGTAGTGTGTTGAGTTTTCCATTTCCACAGTAGTGGTGATGGGGTCACAACCGTTTATTCCATTTATGTGCTGTGTCGAGATTGGCAAGCTGGTACAAGTACTAAGTGTTGGATCGATTGGTAGATCAGTGCTTTGAGAAATAATGTCATCCCAGTCAAGGACTTCATTGTGTTGAATTTCCTGGATTAGGTCATTGCCAAAAAGTTCCTTGGCAGCATCTGCTGCAGCTCTGTCCTCACAGTTTTCTGTTTGGGTCATTATTTGCTCTGGAGAATTGTCTAAATCATCGCTTGAAATACTAAGCTCATCTACGATAAAATGACAAGAAAACACTTCATTCAGAATTATTTTTTTTGTGATGGGTAGCAATGGGAATTTCTGTACCATTAATGAAATTTGAATCTACTGTTTTTGTAATTAAAACACCTTTTCTAGACCCTTCCTTCCCTGAACTTGCCTCCATTGATGACTAAAAATCAACTGGCATTTGACAGAGCAAAATCTTGAAGTGTCACTTTTTGGAAAAAAAGGGTTCATAGTAGCTCCATTTTCAATAATTATGGTTGAAATTCCTGAGTATGGGCATTTTCCTTAAAGTGTATTGAGCTTTAATTTCCCTGAACAAAATTTGAAGATGAAGTTTTATTGGTTATATGCATGACTTCGGAAACGTACCCTTAATTCTGAGCAGCAACTAGGGGAAATTAATTACTAAACAATGAAACAGTGAAACAAAGCACCAAAACACCATGTATGACCCCACCATACATTGAATACTAACCGACAAAGGTTGGATTTGAGATTAAACATCGTCTTAGGCCCAAGAAGTTATTGCTCCTAACTTCAGTCTTAATCTGAATCCTAATTTTAATTTCAATGAATTAGAAGCAATAACATTGTAGGCCAAATTAGACCTACAATGATATTTAATCTTAAATCAAACCTTTGTCGGTTAGTATTCAATGTATTGTGGGCTCATACATGGTGTTTTATAGTGTTTCGTTTCAGTGTTTCGGTGTTTCATGGTTTAGTAATGCCAGCAACTAGACTCGTGAAATCCCTCTGTTGAGTGGTATCTTTATCCTTTTGTTAAATATTGACAAAATTCCCATGCCTATGTCATCAATTTACCACCAGAACAAGGGTAAGTGGGTGTTAGTGATAACAAACCAATTGCTTCCTTCATGATCACCTAACCTTCCATACTGGAAATTATGATTATTTTGTTGTTGACATTTACATACTGTTTCTAAGTTACATGTAAGTGTTTCAATGTTTTCAACACAAAGCAATCAAAAATTGCTTTGTTTATTAATTTTTTCTTGTCATTTTCGATTATGATATGATATTATCTTAATGACAAATTTCACACACACCTGGATTTGCCATACTAGCCCTGATTGCTTCAGCATGTTTCTTTTTCCACTTTCTGATCTCTTTGTCCATTTGTTCACGCCTCTCAGGTTTAAGCGACCATAGACATCCCTTCCTCTGGGATGCACCTTGTGGTCTTTCTAACTTGCAGAATGCCTTGTTCAATGATAAGTTATGTCTGACTGAGTTCTATGAGGCAATAAAAAAGTAACAATAGTATTGAACCATTAAAAGCAATATTATTGCACAATATAATCTGACAAGTAATGGAAAGGAAAGGTTGTGGTTCTATCCAGTATGCCCCTTATGGAGGAATTAAAGGCAGTGGTATAGCAAAACAATGGCTATGTGTCTATTCCTTCTAAAAAAGGAATATTCCACTTTTTCCCTATTTGGTACAAATTAAAACAGTATTTAGTCTGGTTGGTTGGTGAATTTGGTAAATTGCTTACCATTATGCCTTGGTCATCCCAACCTGAATTTTCCAGTAAAATTAATGATAAGCATTCCTGGTTATATTCATCCAGAAAGTGCCTCCTTCAAGGTGTATAATACTTAATCTCATCTCACAATCCTTTCAATCAAAATTGTTTAATCAGAGGTTTTGATGGGGATGATGAGGGAAGGGCAAGCAGATTTAATAGACCACATTTCAGTAGGATAAAGAGCCACACCCCATCGCCCATCGGATGCTTATTGCAAAAACATTGCTTCACAACCTTAAAGGTAAAAAGAGTAAAGTCTGCTTACAAGCCAACTGGCCCATTAGGCCAGAGCTTATCCTGGCTCCTGTAGCATGAAGTGACTAGGAGTATTTCTACCCTCCCCCCCCCCCCCCCTAGATGGGATGCCAGTCCATCGCATGGTTACCCCTGGCATTAAATTCGCCAGTACCAAGTTATGTACCTAGCTGGAGAGAGGCACCCTGAGAGTAAAGTGTCTTGCCCAAGAACACAACACAGTAGGAGCCGTTACACTAGACCTCTTGCCCATGGGGAACCTTGGGGTTACGGCTTGGGTTGGGTTTACCCTGGGTTATGATCGACTCTCCATTTGCGGTTACACACTTGTAAATTACCCAAGGGGAAGGTAAGCGTTGGCCTGTTTTGGTGGGAAACTTACCTTTAAGATAAGACAAGATGAGATTTATTAGTTTTTCCACTAAATGGTTTTTGAAAAACTAATTACAATACAAAATACATTAAAATTAAGGATCTAAAAAAAAGTAAACATCGAAGATCTACATCTGAACGACAAACTTTTCTTTGGCTTATTTTCGGTAATTGTCATGATCGGTGCTTCTCTTAAACTGTCCACCTCAATTAAGTTCAGCGATTCATCGCTTCATTTTAAGAAGGCAACAAAGACGTCGACTTCAGTTACGCTTTCTCTAGTCCTTGCAACTCTCCAATTTATAATTTAGACGTCGACTTGCTGCTGGCCAGAAAAGGCGTGCTTGGGTATTTCCACGTCCGCAGTTGTTTACGCAGTTCATCACAGCATGTATTTTCCTCACGTTCGGCAATCTTGTGATTGGTTGAGCCGCTTTAGGGTTTTGTTAACCATAAGACTTACATCTGGAACTGTCATGGCAATTCTTTTGTTCTTTTTGACATATCCATGGAAATTTCCCACAGGAAATTTCCCTTAGGGCAGATCGGTCACACATAAAAAATTGCTTCCCCGTGGGAAAAAGCCACTTACCCAAGGGCAAAATGGCTAGTGTAACCGCAGCTAATGTCCCCAGCCAGGACCCGAACCTGGACCACTCAATCTGGAGTAGAGCACACTAACCATGAGGCCACCATGCCTCCCACCGCTTCACAACCTTAGTGGCAGAAAACTACCGTACATACTTAGATGCAAAGTTCACAATCTACAGCTCAATCATTTCCAAAGTCATCAATGGTACAGTAATTTTATGACATGAAATCGGAAAGATTTTGTTTTGTATTTATTACAAAAATTTCCATTGACTGATGGTTTTTTTCTGGTATGATAATATCAATATACATCTTCCTAATACTCACAGTAAATTTAAAAAGAAAATATTATTAACAGAGTAACTCGGTGAGGAAATTATTGTTATTGACACAGAATATTTTCTGTTTTACTATTAGACAATAGGAAAAAAATCAGTTGCAGACCCTGATGAAGAAATTTTGTTTTACTTTACCTCAGGAACTTTTATTTTCATTTACAAATTAACATTCATAATTAGTTGTGCGCAACTTTCGTTTAGGTCCCACAAATCACAGTGATGTATCTGCGAAAGGGTGGTTTAGAAGGCTTTTAAATAATTGATGTCAACTTGAAGGTAGATTAAATTCCTTAGTTGAGAAAAATTGAAGTATTATCAGTATTTCAAGGTTTGCCACTTAAAAGAAAATAAATTGTCATATTACATCTCTATCAATTCAGAGTGGTTAACTCTTTAGTGGGAAAATAGAATGAAAACAGGGACTGCTTTCTGAACTTTGTATTGGAAATAATTATATGACTGATATAGAGAACCTATAAAAAACCCATTCATAGTGTACTGCTACCAGCATAATTTTTCTCAAAAAGTGTTTGGACAAATTTGGTGAAAGAAAGGGTATTATCAGTATAAACTAGACAAATCAAAAAAGTATTCTTTCCTGTGTTTCTTTTCAAAACAAATTCGACTAAAGTAAATAAATCATTTTGAACAAAAGAAAAGGAGAAATACATTGAAATTAATCATGTCAAAAAATCTACTTTAGAAATGTCACCATCAAATGTACCACAATTCTTTGAGCTTGGAAATTTTAAGTTGACTTTTATGTGTCTTAGAGAAGAACGAAAAATTAGTAAGGTGAAAAGCAGGAAATTATTTCTTTGCATTACCCATAGAAATTTAGATAAATTTGTATAATTCAACCTGAAAAGAACCCAAAAAAATCTGTAACTCGCAACTTAAATTATGCCGTAGCAACACACAAATGAGAAACCAGTTTAGTCATTTAATCACGTCGACAGAACCTTTTTTTCTCTTGCCTTAAAGATTCAGAAAAAGGAAAAAAATATGCAGCTACTTGTGTGCAATATGGCCCTTAATTAGAATGACATCAATTATTCAAAATATCAACCACCTGTTGTAGGAAGAGAAACCTACAGGAAGAAATAAAACTTTCCCGTAAAAATAACATTATTTCCTTTTTATGTTCATTGTCTGTATTGGTCTCTAACTTGTCGAATCTGTGGAATTATACACATCGGCAAATCGAGGAAAAGTTTGGGAATCTTCTCGTAGCAACTGATATAAAAATTTCAGGTGTAGCTTTGTTGTCGCATTAATCGATATCGTAACTTTGATGTGGCATTGAGACCTACAATTTGTATTTCAAAGCTCAAAGTCAGTTTTTGACAAAAAAAAATATTATGGCAGGCCACTCTCGAACCGAGCGATTTAAAGAATTCATACGGAGTTGTCAAAACGACCTCTGAGAAATTCCGACCCCACCCTAAGTATTTTGCTGTTCGTTTTAAGAAAATCTTTGGAGCCATCTCTATAAGCGTTTATTGATGTTTTTTCGAACTAGAATTTGAAACTCGTATTTAGGTTTTTTATTTATCGTAATTATCCCAGTGCAACGATTCGAAATTAGCGATTACGTTTGACTGCACGTCTTATACGCAAAATCAGTTCGCGATTTATCTCCCAGATGCTACTTCTAAATCTTTGGCTCGATGATTCGTCAAACACCTTACAACGGTACCTTGATTCATTGTATTTTTAAATTAATCAAGGAAACAGAACACATGATCGTTCGAACGAAATATTTGTCCTGTCGTTGCTTTCAGTACCTCTTATTCGGCTAACATCGAAGCCATTGTGTTACATCCGATTACGAATATAGCCAAATGTCATGAAAGGGAATGAAAAGCAATGAAAAAACCTCCGGTCATGATATGTACCTGATTCCCACTTTGCGGCAAGAAACGTTCTCTAAAAAAATTTAATCTCCGAAAAAGTAAGCAAGCTCGTGAAATTCTGCAAGGATTCGAACTGCTCTCAGCTGGCCAGAACCCAGCCATTGTAATGCAGCGAGGAAACCATAGTTCAGGAAACCGTTGATAAGAAAACAAAAAAATTTTTGGAAATGTCTTCAAAGCTTCCGAAGATTTTATCAATCGAACGAAACGTGTCGCAAGAATGGCAAACTTTTCCTTTAAATCTCCAACAACACTGAGACTTCACCAAGAAAAGCCCAAACCGTTAGAAAAGGGGTATATTTAAATTCAAACTTCACCAGTCATGCGAACAACTGATTCGATTACTAAATTTTTTCGCTTACCTTCCAGCCATCCGGAGCAGTCTTAAAATAAGGGAACTTTCCCCTGCAAAACGCAAAGAAAAGCAACATTTTTAACCTCCAGTTACGCTCCAAATGCAACCTGATGGCAAGATTCGATTTCAGCGCCAATTGCAACTTACATCATGAACTTGTAAATTTCACTGACGGGGAGTGTGCCTGAATCGCTGTTCTTCAAGGCCATCGCAATGAGACAGGAGTAAGAAAACAGCGGCTTAGGATAGGCTTTGTCTTGTGATTTTAAGCTGCCTTTGATGCCGTTTTTAGGTCTATGATGCGACGATTTCGGTTTAGTTTCCCCTGCACGTGCCTGCAGAATCTGCGGAGTTGCAACAGACGTTACGTTCACTTGCGTGTGGGACAAGGGAACTTGTTGCTGATTCGGCCACTGGACAGGTAACGCAGTATTTGGATCAACCATGACCTGCTTCTCGCTTGATGCGTTTTTCTCCATCGGTATACTAACGCTTTGTAGCCACTGCAAATTCGTCAAGTCCCCTACAGGCGTACAATCCGACCTCAGCCTTTCTTGTTTCATCGACATCATGAGTTGCTGTGTGTCATGAAATATACTGCTCTCGTGCAATTGAAAAAAGGGATCGTTCAAATTGAAGTCCATTTCATGGCTATCGCACTCCACCATCTCTTGCAGTGATAGCGAATCAGGTGTATCGTAAAAAGTCAGCCCTTGAGGACTGCTGTTCATCATTTTGGAATAACTAGTTGTGATATTTTGCTGAGCAAATGACGAGAACATAGGTTTTATTCGAAGTGAATCAGTTACTGGCTATTTGGATCGAACCTTTCATCGACGCTGATTGGCTAACAAATGGCGGTCTAGCCTTTGATTGGTTGCCACGAATAACAACCCCCCAGGGCTTAATCCATATAAGGCCAAGTTACTACTTTCGGGACTTACATCTATCATACAAATTCTTTCTGCATGATCTGTCCAACCACCAGTAATTCTTCCCACTTAAAAGAGTTAACGAACCACCACAACCTCTGTCGATACCTGAACTGCTATCCAGTTAACGCGATTGAAATTTTACGCACGATTCTGCGGTAATTCCATCGATTTTAGAGCACACAATTCACGGAAATCCGTGTTTATTCATGCGAATCGACAATACTTATTCATTGTGGTTGAAGAGCTGACAATGGATGACCCCACCCCACGTTTTCGTTCGCGCCTCTGGTAATTTGCATAAAGACGACAGTTCAAAAAAATATGCAAAGCAAATAAAAATTTTAAAAGAACTCGTCATCCACCTCCGCTTTGGATGAATCATCAGTGAAATCCCAGGTCTTTGTGTTTTTTTTAATTCTTTTTGCAAGTACAAAACAACAAGAAACATTTTTGCGAGGATAATTTCTGTCTGCTCGCTACTCTGCGCGTAAACAACGAGTGTAGGAAAAGAGTGCGGTTTCCTTCGCTAAAAGCGGTATCGTCAGTTTTCGGAATTTACGTCTAAAAAGAAGGCGGTCGGCGGTTTCGAATAAAGTCGCAATATATTTATTTGCGTTTTTATGCGTTTATTTATTTTAAATCTCGAGACCGACGTGAGCGTTTTCTTCCAAAACCCTTTGGGAAAAACGATTTTTTTCTTCGTGACCATGTCTACAAATTAGGGAGCAGGGAATCAATGAAAAGAAGTGTGTTCCTTTCAGATGGCGCTTGTCTTGGAATAAATAAACGCGATCGGGGGCCCCTGGGCCTTTATGTCAATGCCAGGTTTATAATACCTTACTCGTGTGTTCAAAAATAAACCGCAACAAAAGCGAAGACACAATACCTCGAGCCAAAACTGGACAAAAATTCAGACCTCTACGAATCTGAGTGTTCTGTGAAACAGACGCTCAATTTGACAGTAAGCCTTTCATTATGAAAAATTCAATTTAGTTTTCCTTTCAGAGGCTAAAAAGTTGCGTACGTTTTTCTCTTTCCCAACGAATTTTCGACTGTGTCGTCTCCAGGCCAAAGTCCACGATCAACAGGTGTTTTTTCAAATCTTCCATATATCTTATTGCGATAACTTTGGACCAATATGCCAGTACACTTTCATTGTCTCAGACAGACTCTTCGACGTTTCGAAGAACTGAATTTATCATCTAATCTCAACCTGCAAGCTAAATGTTATTCATATACAGAATAGCTCGATAAAACTTCTCTTTGCCGGTCGAATAGGTAATAATTATTAAATATCGAAAAAAGGTAATGTGAATATCCGTAGCTTGTTCTGGGGCAGTATTCGTGTCATGGAGTTGCTTTTTCCCTCTCCTAATTCTTATCCATTAATTTATTCTACCAACAAGGTCTCCGTACTGTACTATAGCGATTCAATTTTTTAAAATTATTATTTTAAGCTACACTAGCTGCGGTGGCAAAGAAATAATAAACATAAAAACCGAAAATTGGCAATGTTCCTAATTTTGACTTCGGCCTCCATTATTTTGCTGGTACCTTTCGCCAAGCAATACATTTTCTAAATTTTCAGGTTCTTATGGCACCCTGGCGATTTCCTCTGAAATGTCTTGTTAGAGAGCTGTTTCGAGAAATTAACCGCGAATACGTACGTTGGAAGGTGAGACTCGATGTATTGTTGCTTGCAACGATCACGAAAAAAACAAGGAAACGTTTCTTTAAGACATCGGATACAGAAAGAGAAATAACCGGATCGGCTCCCAGCAGCGTACAAATTACCCCACGATATACCTGTAGATATCCCATTCTCAAGCCAGCTAGGGTGTTAATAAATTATATAAGAGCTGTTGATCAAAACCTGTTGAATACTGGAGAATTATTCATTACGGAACCAAAGGACTCGATGGATTCAACAGGTGATTTTCGAGCAGGTGGTACGTCGTGTTAATTGGGTTTCCTGATTCCGCTTAAGTTGCGCTCTGGCGATTGAAGCCACAATATTCATTACCTCGTTTCAGTTAGTTGTCCGGCAGGGCATTCATTTCACGAAACGCGATGGTTTCGTAACTGCGTCAGTATATATCTCACAGTTCGCCTGTCGCTTAAGTTCAAGGGAGAAAGATATCGTTGACAAAGTATTTAATATTCTGTTTTTCCTTTTCGATAACCTTCAAGTTTTTTATTGCACAAGTTGTTGGTTTGTTGACTAAGAGTTCTGACGTTTTCCTGCGCCCATCGATCTTGAATAAACAAGTTTTTTTAATTGACCAGACATCCGTTTTCGTGATGTTGTCAAGCTTTAAACATATTATACCTTTCTCGACCGAATGCCGGTAAATTCTTGTTCTCTGTCAACAAAATTGTCGTTTTTTACCATGATAAATTAGTCATCATGCCGCTGATTACTTTTAGGTGGGAGGATAGATCCACAGTAAGAAGCAAAAGAGGTTTTAAGATCTCGCAGACCCATACACTCACACAGTCATAGATCCCTCTCATAATGGGCGCATTGGACAAACTCATTAGAAAGCAAATAATGAATTTTTTAAAGCTACATTTGGCTCATGCAGTTGGCTGTCCATCCAAAGAAAAACCGGTGTAACGAGACTCAACAGTTTTGGGCAACAGGAAACGCAGGATGATATGTAATAAAAAGTACGTTTTGTCTAACCAACGGTGATATCCGTTGAAGGAAAATTACGCACGTTTATTTCAAGTCTTGTACCATTTTTCTTGTGCTATGGAGGTTTGCGTTAAACTAAGTCTGGACAACAGCATTATTGAGGCGACAAAGTTGATTGCAGTACACTTGTATAGTTCACTGACAAAAAAACTTCAACAACGATATAACGACGCGAGAGAGTTTGGATCACTACAAAAAATTCCTTTGGTGTTGGCTGGGGGACACCAATCGCTTACTCAATGCGTTCGACAAAACGCGCACATTCTTTTTGCATTGCATTGTCAAATTGCTATCCTATGGCTAAAATGGTGATCAATATTGAAACAAAATCGCTTACATAAAAATAGTTGTGAATTCTCTAGTGGACAGGTATGGATGGAGCTTTTGACTTTCATTTCCGTAGCAAGAGGTCATTTGTTCCATTTTTTTTTTTGGTTTTCATCTTCAACAAATTACAGTTACAGCGGCTATCAGTAACACGCGCCCCTCAACGGTAATTTTTCATATTCAAAAATAAAATTTAGGTGGACGTCAATCAAATGTTTTCATGACGAATTCAACTGCCGCCAAGAGAACAGAATTATCGCCATTGAAACACTTGATTGACGTCCAAATAAATTTTACGTTCGATATATGAAAAATAGTCGTTGAGGGGCGCGTGTAACTGAACCGCTGTAAACTGAACCGACGCTTTAGTCTGCCAGTGATGCAGCCTACGATAAAACAAACCGCGCCGATGAACAGCCCTTTTGGCGGCTACGCTTCGGCAAAGGGTAGCTCTACCCAACCAGTGGCACAGTTTCGGATTAAGACACTCCTTTGCAAGTTTAACTTTCTGTGTTTACGGTAAACAGTAAACTTCGATCTTTCTTAAGCCAAAGACAAGGTCGAATTGGAGTTAAGCGTTCAACTGAATTTGATTTCGGTGTTTTTTTCACTCTGGAGCTTTACAAGTGCACGTGTACATTAATGAATCAATCACGTGTGCCACTCACATGAAGCAACTGCTAAAGTGTCTAATTCGGGCCTAGGAAAAAAAAAACCTCTTAAAGTTTCCCAAATTGGCAATTTCCTTTTTTCAGTGGCATCCAATCACATCTTAGGGAGCGTTTCTTTGGGATGATCCGAAAAAGATCATTGATCCAAGATCACTTGGAATCCATCACATTGCATATGCATCAAAGGAACC
>NC_090892.1:22596050-22603550 GCF_036669925.1 Montipora capricornis | reverse complement strand
AACCGGAATGGTTTGGCTTGGGTATTTAGCAGGTATATGGAATATGAGATTTAGATACAAAAGTAATTAGACTAGGTTAACTGCACCGACCGGCTCAAGATACTTTCTGCATCTCATTCTGCTAGATTTGGGAAATTCTCATAATCCTCTATCATCTTGGGTCTCGCAATACTGGATAGTTTGCAATTACTTCGGACCGGATAATCTCCGCGTGATATTGGATAGTTTACCATGAATTCCGCACTTACGTTACTTATAAAATTCTTGTGGATTTTGTTTTATCTTTCCTAAAGGAGCACGAGTTTTTGGCCATGCAACAAGTCGAGTTCGAGAAATTTTGCAAAGAGCTGATTGAATTGCACCGTGAAAGGATGTACAACTTAGAGATGCAGTTTCTTCAGGATAAACACCAGCTAAAGAGAGGTTTGTGTTTCAGTAAAAATTAAAAAAAAAAAAGAAAAATTTACAATAAGCCCATGCGTTATTGAAGTGAACTTATTTTATTAATGTCTTTACTACTTAAAGCACATGAGTTCTTTCACTGCTTCATTCATGTACGAAAATGAATTTGTGTCCAACCACAAAGCTGTCTTTTGGCTCTCGTCAATCAATTTTTAATAGTAGAGTAACGAGTGTTTTTACCATGAAGACGTTGATTGGTTGATCTTTAAGAATAAACAAAAAAGTCGTCCACTAAGTAACAGGTAACGCGCCGTCGCTTTTTTCGCATGGCAGAATTATCAGCGTGTAATTTTTCAATACTGAAACTTGGATCCCACTGAACAAATATCAATAATAGCATGCGAAGAGCTGGGCAAATGGGACACTTTTGTATAGTTTCTGCTCAAGTCTCGTTATATGTGGGTTGCGTTTGTTGGTTCGAGAGGTTTTTCTCCGGGTACTCCGGTTTTCCCTCTCCTCAAAAACCAACATTTGATTTGATTTCACTTTACAGTGTCCCAATTAGTGCTCCAGCGCTAGAACGACTAGATACTTAAATAAAGTTCCTTTCCTTTCCTATCGGCGTGGCTTTCAAAGTCTGATTGATCGTAAGCCAAATCGCATTTTGGCGAAGGCGCTTGACGGTGAGATTGTTCACACTAATTTGTGTTAGTCTTAGTCTTTTTACCATAACTGTTTATCTGCGTTCGAACAGGTCACGAGGGGGAGAGATGGGAAATTGAACAGCGTCAGTTGCACGAAAGACATCAGTTGGCCAGGACACAGTTGAAGGAGACTTTCTTTTTACAAAGATCACAGATGGTGAATAGACATGAAAAGGTCCGTCATTTCTCGTCCCTTGTTGACAACGAATACTCGCTGTTTGCTCAGACCATTAAACGTTACTAAAAAAAAAAAAGAACGAACGCGCGAGAAGTAACCTCAAATTACTTGTATGCCTTACTTCTGTACTTACTATTATGCCAACGACAAATGACAGGTGATCCTCGCACTTCACTAGACGATTCAAGAAACTGGCTCTTTATAGACACCTGGAAATTCAGGCTGCTTCAACGATATCAAAACTGTGATATGCCGAGTTAGGCGAAAATAATATACACTTAATGTATGGTCCCGAGAGAAACAGTTAGTTTTGTTTTCCCGAGAGTCCTCATGTTTCATCAGGACTCGAGGGAAAACAAAACTAACTAGTTTCCCGAGGGACCAGACATTAAGTGCCTTGTTATATATTTAGACTTTTCCTGCAACAATTGCAGCAAAACATCCGGATTGGGCAACAACTGCGGAATTGTATCCCGGTCGGGATACATTTGAATTTGTTCAGGGCCACGTGACCAAGAATCAACCAATCACAGTGCTCGTTTTGATGAGGGAAAGTCTAGGTATATAACAATAATTACTGATAGTCCAAGGGCGCTTACCACTTAACAGAACTCACCGGCCAGACCATGCATTTGGAAGGAATAACTCTACAACGCTTTCAAATTAACACTCTTTGGTGATGATATACACTCCTGCGGAAGAATGTGAGGGATTATCGTGCAAGTGTTCCTTCATATTGTGGCATTTTCTTTGCAAACTGCCGGGTCTGGCCGGCCAGTTCTTACAAAAGGAAAACGCCTCAAGTTTCTTGTCAAGAAAGCGATCATAATTGTAGAGCCGATTTTAAACTGTTGCATGCGACTTTTGTACCTGTCGCCTTACTAGTTACAAAATACAGACTTGGATTCGTGCGAATTTTATTGACGGTAGTTAATTATTCTTTTCATATGAATGAAACTGATTTACATCAGAAAGGTAAAGTCCGCTACGAACCTATAAGGCCCACCAGGCCGGCACTGATCTCTGGTATCTGTCGCATGAAACGACTAGGAGTATTTCTACTCCCCCCTCCCCCTCCCCCCTGCAGCTGGATGGGATGCCAGTCCATCGCAGGGTTACCCCCAGCATTTTCGCCGGTACCCATTTATACCTCTGGGTGGAGAGTGGCACCGTGAGAGTAAAGTGTCTTGCCCAAGAACACAACACAATGTCCCCGGCCAGGACCCGAACCCGGACCACTCTATCCGGAGTCGAGCACACTGACCATGAGGCCACCGCGCCTCCCACTACAAGAAAGAGCTCGCACTAAAAGAGTGCAGTGAATAGGAAATGTCAGCTTCCGCTTTTGCGGCCGCGCACTTGCTTCTAAGCTTACTATAAGCTTAGCTCAATAAGTAGCGTCGGAACACTATGCGGGGTGGTCTTAGGTTCCAATCCGGCCACACTAACTCTCGGGGAAGTCTGAGAAGACTAGCTCACAATCTTTTTAGTACCACTTGTGGTGCTCTACTATTAATTTTGCTTTGGGTGTATCTGCGATTCCCACTGTTTATTCAAATGTTTGGGAACTAGAATGCAGCCTTTGCAATTGAGAATTGCTGCTCCTTATTCGTCAGGGTCGTTGCACCCTCTTCCGTCGACGAAATGACCAATGCGTTTTGTCTCTCTTTCTATTTCTCTCTTCCCAGGAATGTGAACAGCACACTCGACTGACAAAGCTTAAAGAGGAAGAGATGAAACGAAGGCACGAGATAGAGCGCAAACGGCTTCCCAAGATACAACGCGACGAAATAAAGGCTAAATCACAGCAGTATCGCAAATCATTAAGGATCGATAAGACAGTGTCGGTGGATGTTGAGCGGGAATTGATCAAAGAGGTATTTAATAAAAGGAGGTGAACAATAAATGGGGTAAAGAAGTGGGTTGTGACATGTCACTTGTGAAATGCCATTAGTGACATTAGTGACTGCAGCTTGATTTCTGTCATACAGCTTGGACTTTAAAAAGAACCTTTATCTTTTAAACTGGTGTGGATTTAGTAGAATTCTGGGTTTTTGACCGTGTTTTTTACACATCCCTTTAAAACCCTTAAATCTGATTATTTGATGATTCAAAACCATTTGTCCTGCTCGACCTAGCGCCATTATTCCAACAATTTGCGTTTATTGCATGCAATCAGTTTTTGTTTCCAATGTGATTGGATCGCAGAATGTTTTGTGTCCGTTTTCATTACCTTTTGCTCGGTTTTGATCGTTCGACACTTTATTAAAGTTCACTTTATAGAATGTCCTTTGATTTTCTTTACAGTTCGACTTACTGGAACGCAAAAAGGCGCGGTCAGAGTATGAAAAGTTGTTGTTTAGACAGGAGATGGAAGCTGAGGAGCTTCGTGTATCTACAGAATCCGCATTGAAGGAACTACGACAGTTACAGGTAGATGCACATTGACGTCTTCTACTGAGTTCTGATAAAAGGGAGAGGCGAGTGATTTAAGGCTTATTTAAGTTTCAACATAAATGAAAGTTTCCATTACGGCGTTCGATGAGGTTAAAACTTGACTAGAGTTGGTTGTTGGAGAATCGTAACTGGAAATTTCGAACGAAACCAAAGACGAATACGATCAAGTTGTTGCTTTGGAAGTATTCTCGTAATACATCCATTTAACAGTACAATCCACTCCAATCTCGTCCCCGAGTCCTCTTTTTATTTGGTCAGCACCAAGAACGCGGACTCGAGCCACAGCCAAAGCAAGAAGACCGCGAATCACGGACTTCCGGCTCTTCTGCGCATTTTCACAAATTGAAACAACGGTTGTCAACGGTTACAAAATTATACCATTACCGTGACTGCGCGTATTTTTTCAGAGTCCGTGTTTTTGGTGCTGACCAAAAGAAAACCGGACCGTGGGACAGGAATGAATCCGCTCCACCCACTTAAACATAATTGCGCATGCGCTTACCAAGGAACGGATGATGTACTGAAGTAAGTCCATCAATCGAGCTAAACTTCTTTTTTCAGAACGAAAAGCGTCACATGTTAATGGAGAGCGAAACAATGAAACTAAAGGAACGGGATGAGAAACATCAAGTTCAGCTTGTCGCGTGGAAAGCTGAACTTGTACCAAGAAAGAAGGTAAGGCAGCTGCAAGGTGCCCAGAATTATCATTTTTAAAAAGACTCTTGGTAAGCCATTTTCACCCTAATATCCGCTCTGAACGCCAGCTTTGTCTTTTTCCCGTGGTGATAAATGTACTTTTATCAAGTCAGTCGATACAACTAAATTTCCGTGCTTGATTTACCCAAGGAGTCACCCCCTTCGCGTTTTCACCCCAGGAGACATTTCAGTGGCAATTTACCACCCTCCCCACCCGCTTAATGTTGAGTACTGGAGTGCCTCATCCGACTATCGAGGATTCTTCCACTTATTTGAGCAACAGTGGTCTATAAAAATACTTTTAATTATTAATTAACCATTTGTTTGCTTTCTGCTTTGGCACTTTATCCATTTATTCCCACTTTTTTCCACTTTCTTTGGCACTTGTATATAAGAGGAGGAGGCGGTAGAATGCTCCAGTGCATGGTTAGGGCATTGGGTTTGCATGCGGTTGCCTTGGGTTCAAAACCGTTGTAACCTCTGGTTTGGATTTCTTTCCGATTTTCCCGGATTCAACTCTACCATGCTTTCTAAATGTCTTGTCTGGCCCACAAACGGGCTACAATGTCATACCAGACTATCCCCAGCAAGGGTTTGCAGGTCGGCTCGATAAAAACCATTACTTTTTCGGAATACGTGTTTGGTAGAAAACCTCATTCCAGTTATTCGTTTATATCAAATTGAAGTCAAGACTCTGCTATTATCATTTAGTATCTTTTGCAAATTAGGGATATGTTTGTGGGTGCACGTGGTGTGTTAGTGTGTTCCGTTTGGGTGTGTACATGGGCCTCTTTCATAATGGCGGCCAAATAAAATATTCTTCTGTTTTAATGCTAATAAGCCTTTCTAGCCTCGCTACCACGAGCAAATTTCAAAAGAATTTTTGTTTCAAAATGAGGGCAGTAGGTCTAATTAACATAAATAGAACGGAATGTAAAGGTGGTCGCAATTTTTAAAAGTGCTCTGTGTTGTGTCCCGTCCAATCTTTAATGGTAACCAGTAACCAATTTGCAGTGGTAATCGACTCCCAGCCATTTGTAGCTTATTAGTTATTTCTGATAGTCAGGGCTTAACTTCAGTTAAAATTTGTCTTGGAAAGCTATCAGAGGCTTGTGGTGATAAGGAAATTGCAAGGAAACTTGAAAATGATCAACACGTCGGCCTCGAAGCCAATGTTTCTCCATTCCCTTTTATTTTCTTCAATCTTTATTGGTTTAGTATTTTACTAGTAACCACATGTCTTCTCAGAAGGCTATTTACCTACGACATCTGCTATGGCACTACAATGATATACGGTACCAAAGCAATATCGTGTACTATTAGAGCTACATATTACGCAAAGACAACTTGAATCTCGAGCTCCTCGAAAACAAAACGCAGCTCAGTTGACAGTTATGGAATAAAGCGCTGTGTTACTGCGCTATCACACGTACGCAATGCGCGCGTATTTTTTTGTTACTTTCAAGACGTTCCGGCTAATACTTGAGTCTTCATCAGTTTATACATGTTAAAGTTTTATAAGTGATTTATAGAATGTCAAAAAGGCGTCGTTTGTTGAAAGAATACAGTGCAGTCCCAAAAGAATTTTGCTTTGTCTCTTAAGGCGCCCACAAACGAGGAAACCAAGCCTGTCTCTCCAATGCTGTCCATTAATGATTTACCTCTAGAGGCTTTGTCATCTTACAAAGTACTTGGTCTGACCCTGTGTGACACCCTAAAGTGGAACGATAATACCAACGAAGTCGTTTCCAAGGCGTCTAAGCGACTGCACATTCTCAGGGTCCCTCCAGTGGACCTTGTCACCATCTATAGCGCCCTGGTTCGCTCTGTCCTAGAATACTCTTCTGTTGTCTGGGCTACTTGCCTTCCTCGCTTCCTCATTGACCAGATTGAAGCTATCCAGAAGAGGGCCCTGCGAATTGTATAGCCTGACCTTCACTATCAACAGGCTCTTGAACAAGCCAACATTACCAGCTTAGAGGATAGACGCACCCACCTGTGTCTTAAAGTGTGGCACAATATCAAAAATAACCCGGACGGCCAGCTGCACCGCCTTCTCCCTCCCGTAAGATCCGAATGCCACTCTTACCATCTTAGGAACAGTAGCAGTTCTAGCCGCTTCCAGTATAGAACAAAACGCTTCGGTTCTAGTTTTTTCCCAGCAATGGCGAAAATGAACTAATCTTACGAGTCTAGTTATCTCTAGTATTGTTTTTTATCTATATCTGAATTGTAAATAACTTATATAAATAGCCTGTAATCCCAGTCCCTTTGAAACAAATGTAATTTTATCTTTAGTTGTAACTTATGTAAGCACATTGTATTTCATAGTTTTTATGCCACCATGTGTATTTAATAAACCATTATTATTATTATTAAACAATGTTGCGGAAACATTGTTGCGGAAGTAAATGTTTCACTGTTTGCGGCCCCAGAAACATTTGTTGCGGAAGCAAAATTTGCTCCCCGGGAAGCAAAAATGTTTCTGAATTTGTTCGGAAACGTTTTGTTTCCTCAGCAAATGTCTCCTCGTTTGCGCGCCGAGCAAACCTTTCGGGAAACCATTGCTTGAGAATTGACTCAAGTTACTGCTGAAATGTTCTTTACCTGTTCAGTGAGGATTGAATCGGAGACTCGGTCCCATTTCTACTTTTTCACGTCATGCGAAGTGCGGGCGGCGTTGGGAAAATACCATAGTTTCAATCTGCGTTGCTTTTAGTTAGTAGATTTTACCGCAAAGAGCATTAAAATTTTGTTGACTTCGCTTTATCAAAAGCTATATTTTTTTTTATCTGACAATTGACATTTGATCTTTGGAGGACATCATCATTTATAGGTGCTCTTTTCAAACTGTTTCCTACAACTCTTGTCTGTTTCTTTTCTCCTCAGACACTTGAAGAAGAATTCGCTCGTGAGGAACGCGAACAGCAGTTGTTCTATGCGCGAAACTTAAGCGAGTTCCCTCGCTCAGATTCCAAAGAATTTGATGGGGATACTGGTGAAAACCAAGTGGATGGCTACAAAACGCCAGAGGATAACGTTTCCAGTAAATCGTCTTCGGGG
>NC_090892.1:22573550-22586050 GCF_036669925.1 Montipora capricornis | reverse complement strand
AATTTTATCACCTGCATAATGACCGTCTTTGCTCAGAATCATCTCATTTTATGTTACCAGTAAAGGCATTTCTTATTACCATTTTCGAGTTTTAAACTGAAGATAAACTAATTAAAAGATTCCCCCTAAACACTCTAAAATAATGTGACATAGCCCCTTTAACCTGAAGTGAGTCCCTCAGCACTTTATTTAGTGATGGTTCAACTGCGCAGTTGGCACAATGCACAATATCCCTTCATCTGTTTACTGCCGCAGCGATAAACATTTTATCATCTTTTTTGCCACCAGTGAGAGAATGCTCGATTATAATTTCATTCCCCACAGTAAAGTGCAACAATTTATTGTTGCCTGAACCTGGTTGATGGTTTAGTTTCCCATTGCCCAGTAGTAGAGAATCCAAAATAATTGAAAATCTGAAGATTTTAGGTTTGACCCCCATGAGAAGCATGCAATGATTTTTTAAAAGTATATGTGACACATAAGAAAAAAAATATGTTTCTGTAGTAAAATCTGTCGATGGTTTTTATATCTTTTCAGTATGCACGTTAGGGTAGCATTTAAAAATAAAAAGGCCACCGCGAGTGCATGTATCTCTAATTTAAGGCAAGTCAAAATTTTCAAGCAAAAAAATGTAAAATGAACTGATTTTCTATTATCATTGCTTTAGCCTCTAACTAATGCAAGTGACTATTTTTTGGCCTCTTTGATATGTACCATTCCATCCAAGTGGGGTGGGATATGCCATAACTAACAGGGTCCGTGCTGGATTTTGTACATAAAATTCCAGGAGTATTCAAGGGGTTTTCAAGAACCAGAAACTGAGTTTTCAAGGAGTGTTTGTAAGGAGATTTCTATGCCATACATCGTGTTTCAGTGTTTTCTTTGCTGAAAAAGCCTACATTGGTATTCTTTCCCACATCCTGCAAGTTAAGTGCACCCAAAGGCATTTTCATTTTTGCATTAATCTTTCCCCAATAGTCAGTTTTTGAGATGTCTTGTCTTTAACTTAGTGTGATCTTCATTTTCTCTTGGCATGATGCAATCTCTACAACTTTCACCCGAGCAAAAATTAAAGCAGTTTCCCACAAATCCTTTTTTCAAGGGCTTTTCAAGTGCCCTTGAAGTCCAAAATTACATTCCAGGGCTTTTCAAGCACTTCAAGGAGTAGCACGAACCCTGAACTACACTGTCTTTTTTTCGCTGGATGGTATCTTGTCTTACTCATTGACTTAAAGTGCTGAAGGAACTTCTTACTGAACTACCCTCCCAATTTTAAGTTCTTGAGGTTTGATTATCAGCAAAATATTAGTTATCAAAAGCTGACAAAAATTTTTTTTCGGAAAAGAACAGAGTTTGTTTATACATCCTTGTGAAATTTCAACTGTTTCAAAGGGGACAGTTTTTGAGTGGATTTAGTGGTTGTTAAACCAGAATCAGGCTTTAATTTTCATTGGGTGTGAAAGGAGGCAGTGTGGCCCAGTGGTTAGGGCGCTTGCCTTGAGATCCGGAGATTCCAGGTTCAAGACTGGCTCTGACCACTCGTTGAATTTGTTCCTAGTAGTCCCTGGTTCAACTTCTCAGCTGCACTTGTAAACAGCCAAATGGTTTGCCTCCGGCCAGTTAGGATTCTTCACAGTTGTAGTTGTTGTGATCTGTTGTTTCGTTGATTGTGTTTCATTGGCCCTGAAAAACCCCTATGGGAAGCGGTCAATTAAGTATGTATTGTATTGTATGGTATTGTATATCTCAATGGTATTCTGATTCTCAGACAGTCCAGATTGATTGCACAACCTGGACTACCTGAGAATCAGGCTAATATTTTGGAGGACTGTTTTGAATGTGTTGGGTTTATGCTAATGAGGCAAAATTTGCAATACCAAGATCTGATGCAGGTCTTTTAACGATAAGAATTCAGGAAAGATGAGATGTTAAAATCTTCTTTATTGGCAGCTGTGAAATTACTTTCACAAACTGTTTTTCAGCCAATAATGCTTTACATATTCCAGCAGTTTTTTAATCTGAAATAGTTGACTACCAAATGATGCTATTTACAACTGGTACATTAACCATTATATTATCTGAATTTATATCCACAGTGACTTTGAACTGTTTCATATATTTCATGTACAGCTCTAAAGAACTAAAAGGTTTAAAATAGGTCTTCTACTTCCTCAAATTGTTAAAAATCACAGGAAATGTACGTTACAGGAAACAATATGAATATAAAAAAATTAAATTACTGGTTGTCTGTGGTCTCTATTTACAAATTTTGAATCTAAGGGTGCTTTCCTTTTGTCAGAACTGGCCGGCCAGACCCGTCAGTTTGCAAAGAAAATGCAACAATTTGAAGAACACTTGCATGGAGGAGTATATATCGTCCTCGAAGTGTGTTAATTTGAATATGTTGTAGAGTTACTCCTTCCAAATGACCGGTCTGGCCGGTCAGTTCTGTCAAATGGAAAGCGCTCTAAGAATCTATGTGTGAAGTGTGATGGAGTGAATGGCTATGTTACAAGCGATTAACTGATCTATGGTCTAGCAGGACTGGCTGAAGGAGCTGGACGTAAAGGGAGGCAGTAGAACTCATTGATAAGGGTACCAAGATGCAGCTGTCGTAGACTCCTTGTCTTTTCAAGAAGAACATATAAAGCCCTGCTATTCATTACTCCTTGATTCTAAGTAGCCTGCCAACAAATGCCAATTAATGTTCACCGAGAAACATCATTGTGAAATACTAGACATGTAGTTTACTTTACAACTTAGAACTGACTGAAGAGAGGAAATATTTGGAGACTAATTTTTCCAGACTTTACTACTATACGCTTAATGTATGGTCCCGAGGGAAACAGTTAATCTTGTTTTCCAGAGAGTCCTCATGTTTCCTGAGACAAAGTTGAGGGAAACATCAGGACTCAAGGGAAAACAAAACTAATATTTTCCCGAGTGCTTTGTTATATGTTTAGACTTTTCCTGCAACAATCGCAGCAAAACATCCAGAGCGGGCAACAACTGGGGAATTGTATCCTGGTGGCGTATTTGAATTTGATCAGGGCCATGTGACCAAGAATCAACCAATCACAGTGCTCGTTTTGTTTTTGCAAAAGTCTAGGTATATAACAATGTACCTTCAATGTGGGGCTTGCTCCTTAGATGACAGCGCTAGCCCTGCCACAATATAGTTACATTTTTCGTTTAAAAAAGCTTTGTACAGGCATTATGTTTCCCTGTATGTATACCCAGAGAATAAACTTTCAGGTTATTTCTTGACCTTATGTTTGGATTGCTGAGCAGCATTTACAGTTCCGTAGCAAGTTTGTCATGAAAAAATAAGCGTCAAGTGTAAATGAAGCTCAACCATTATAAGATTAAATAAAGTACAGAACATAAAGATGGACAACAGATACCTTATATATTAAATGTTTATCCCAGCACATAGTTGCATAACTTTTTACAACGGTTGACAATAAGGCTTAATGTTAAAATGATGCAAACTTTGAGTTCACAAAAAATTCGTTATTAAGCCCCCTCAATAATACACCATTCCCTTAAAACTACTACAGCACTTTTCACAGGCTTAAAAGGAAACAATTCACCAATAACCACCACAAGGCCTACAAGTTGCACCAAACATTTGAACCCCAAAGTGTTGCAGTCTTACGCTTGGATTATTTTAAAAGCCACACAATTGCTTTTTGACCATTTGTTTGACTTTGTCATCAACTGCTATCCACAGTGAGGTTTATAAAAATAGCCTAAAAACTAAGGATCATTTTTAAGAGAAATGAAGTATTTAATATTGATATTGTCACCAATAACATGGAAAGGCTCATCTCAAGGATTCAATTGCTGGAGTGTAAAAATTGGAAGGTTCTGCTCTTCACCTGTGAAAATAGTTGCAGTGGAAAAACCATCACATCACAGTGGCTGACAGTACTGTAAGTCAACACTTGTGCTACTGTAACTCCCAAGCCAAATAAATCTTGTACCACTGCTAGTACAATTTGTTAAAAACAACTTGAGCTTAATACAAGGCTCATACCTTGAATTACAATGACAATTTCTTTCTGTACATCAAAGAATTTTTTACTATTTTCTAGCTAAGAATGAATACTCTGTTGATCAAAAGCCTACATTGATGTGTTGTTGTGGTTGCAAGCTATAGTAATGTGAAATGTAAGGAGCAGAGATGTCAAAATCTTGGCCGTCACTATTGACAAAGTAGTGTGTTGAGTTTTCCATTTCCACAGTAGTGGTGATGGGGTCACAACCGTTTATTCCATTTATGTGCTGTGTCGAGATTGGCAAGCTGGTACAAGTACTAAGTGTTGGATCGATTGGTAGATCAGTGCTTTGAGAAATAATGTCATCCCAGTCAAGGACTTCATTGTGTTGAATTTCCTGGATTAGGTCATTGCCAAAAAGTTCCTTGGCAGCATCTGCTGCAGCTCTGTCCTCGCAGTTTTCTGTTTGGGTCATTATTTGCTCTGGAGAATTGTCTAAATCATCGCTTGAAATACTAAGCTCATCTACGATAAAATGACAAGAAAACACTTTATTCAGAATTATTTTTTTGTGATGGGTAGCAATGGGAATTTCTGTACCATAAATGAAATTTGAATCTACTGTTTTTGTAATTAAAACACCTTTTCTAGAGCCTTCCTTCCCTGAATTTGCCTCCATTGATGAGTAAAAATCAACTGGCATTTGACAGAGCAAAATCTTGAAGTGTCACTTTTTGGAAAAAAAGGGTTCATAGTAGCTCCATTTTCAATAATTATGGTTGAAATTCCTGAGTATGGGCATTTTCCTTAAAGTGTATTGAGCTTTAATTTCCCTGAACAAAATTTGAAGATGAAGTTTTATTGGTTATATGCGTGACTTGGGAAACGTACCCTTAATTCTGAGCAGCAACTAGGGGAAATTAATTACTAAACAATGAAACAGTGAAACAAAGCACCAAAACACCATGTATGACCCCACCATACATTGAATACTAACCGACAAAGGTTGGATTTGAGATTAAACATCGTTTTAGGCCTAAGAAGTTATTGCTCCTAATCTCAGTCTTAATCTGAATCCTAATTTTAATTTCAATGAATTAGGAGCAATAGCATTGTAGGCCTAATTAGGCCTACAATGATATTTAATCTCAAATCCAACCTTTGTAGGTTAGTATAATTCAATGTATTGTGGGCTCATACATGGTGTTTTATAGTGTTTCGTTTCGGTGTTTCATGGTTTAGTAATGCCAGCAACTAGAATCGTGAAATCCCTCTGTTGAGTGGTATCTTTATCCTTTTGTTAAATATTGACAAAATTCCCGTGCCTATGTCATCAATTTACCACCAGAACAAGGGTAAGTGGGTGTTAGTGAAAACAAACCAATTGCTTCCTTCGTGATCACCTAACCTTCCATACTGGAAATTATGATTATTTTGTTGTTGACATTTACATACTGTTTCTAAGTTACATGTAAGTGTTTCAATGTTTTCAACACAAAGCAATCAAAAATTGCTTTGTTTATTAATTTTTTCTTGTCATTTTCGATTATGATAATTATGATATTATCTTAATGACAAATTTCACACACACCTGGATTTGCCATACTAGCCCTGATTGCTTCAGCATGTTTCTTTTTCCACTTTCTGATCTCTTTGTCCATTTGTTCACGCCTCTCAGGTTTAAGCGACCATAGACATCCCTTCCTCTGGGATGCACCTTGTGGTCTTTCTAACTTGCAGAATGCCTTGTTCAATGATAAGTTGTGTCTGACTGAGTTCTATGACGTAATAAAAAAGTAACAATAATATTGAACCATTAAAAGCAATATTATTGCAGAATATAATCTGACAAGTAATGGAAAGGAAAGGGTGTGGTTCTATCTAGTATGCCCCTTATGGAGGAATTAAAGGCAGTGGTACAGCAAAACAATGGCTATGTGTCTATTCCTTCTAAAAAAGGAATATTCCACTTTTTCCCTATTTGGTACAAATTAAAACAGTATTTAGTCTGGTTGGTTGGTGAATTTGGTAAATTGCTTACCATTATGCCTTGGTCATCCCAACCTGAATTTTCCAGTAAAATTAATGATAAGCATTCCTGGTTATATTCATCCAGAAAGTGCCTCCTTCAAGGTGTATAATACTTAATCTCATCTCACAATCCTTTCAATCAAAATTGTTTAATCAGAGGCTTTTGATGGGGATGATGAGGGAAGGGCAAGCAGATTTAATAGACCACATTTCAGTAGGATACAGAGCCACACCCCATCGCCCATCGGATGCTTATTGCAAAAACATTGCTTCACAACCTTAAAGGTAAAAAGAGTAAAGTCTGCTTACAAGCCAACTGGCCCATTAGGCCAGAGCTTATCCTGGCTCCTGTAGCATGAAGTGACTAGGAGTATTTCTACCCTCCCCCCCCCCCCCCCCTAGATGGGATGCCAGTCCATCGCAGGGTTACCCCTGGCATTAAATTCGCCAGTACCAAGTTATGTACCTAGCTGGAGAGAGGCACCCTGAGAGTAAAGTGTCTTGCCCAAGAACACAACACAATAGGAGCGGTTACACTAGACCTCTTGCCCATGGGGAATTTTGGGGTTACGGCTTGGGTTGGGTTTACCCTGGGTTATGATCGACTCTCCATTTGCGGTTACACACTTGTAAATTACCCAAGGGGAAGGTAAGCGTTGGCCTGTTTTGGTGGGAAACTTACCTTTAAGATAAGACAAGATGAGATTTATTAGTTTTTCCACTAAATGGTTTTTGAAAAACTAATTACAATACAAAATACATTAAAATTAAGGATCTAAAAAAAAGTAAACATCGAAGATCTACATCTGAATGACAAACTTTTCTTTGGCTTATTTTCGGTAATTGTCATGATCGGTGCTTCTCTTAAACTGTCCACCTCAATTAAGTTCAGCGATTCATCGCTTCATTTTAAGAAGGCAACAAAGACGTCGACTTCAGTTACGCTTTCTCTAGTCCTTGCAACTCTCCAATTTATAATTTAGACGTCGACTTGCTGCTGGCCAGAAAAGGCGTGCTTGGGTATTTCCACGTCCGCAGTTGTTTACGCAGTTCATCACAGCATGTATTTTCCTCACGTTCGGCAATCTTGTGATTGGTTGAGCCGCTTTAGGGTTTTGTTAACCATAAGACTTACATCTGGAACTGTCATGGCAATTCTTTTGTTCTTTTTGACATATCCATGGAAATTTCCCACAGGAAATTTCCCTTAGGGCAGATCGGTCACACATAAAAAATTGCTTCCCCGTGGGAAAAAGCCACTTACCCAAGGGCAAAATGGCTAGTGTAACCGCAGCTAATGTCCCCAGCCAGGACCCGAACCTGGACCACTCAATCTGGAGTAGAGCACACTAACCATGAGGCCACCATGCCTCCCACCGCTTCACAACCTTAGTGGCAGAAAACTACCGTACATACTTAGATGCAAAGTTCACAATCTACAGCTCAATCATTTCCAAAGTCATCAATGGTACAGTAATTTTATGACATGAAATCGGAAAGATTTTGTTTTGTATTTATTACAAAAATTTCCATTGACTGATGGTTTTTTTCTGGTATGATAATATCAATATACATCTTCCTAATACTCACAGTAAATTTAAAAAGAAAATATTATTAACAGAGTAACTCGGTGAGGAAATTATTGTTATTGACACAGAATATTTTCTGTTTTACTATTAGACAATAGGAAAAAAATCAGTTGCAGACCCTGATGAAGAAATTTTGTTTTACTTTACCTCAGGAACTTTTATTTTCATTTACAAATTAACATTCATAATTAGTTGTGCGCAACTTTCGTTTAGGTCCCACAAATCACAGTGATGTATCTGCGAAAGGGTGGTTTAGAAGGCTTTTAAATAATTGATGTCAACTTGAAGGTAGATTAAATTCCTTAGTTGAGAAAAATTGAAGTATTATCAGTATTTCAAGGTTTGCCACTTAAAAGAAAATAAATTGTCATATTACATCTCTATCAATTCAGAGTGGTTAACTCTTTAGTGGGAAAATAGAATGAAAACAGGGACTGCTTTCTGAACTTTGTATTGGAAATAATTATATGACTGATATAGAGAACCTATAAAAAACCCATTCATAGTGTACTGCTACCAGCATAATTTTTTCTCAAAAAGTGTTTGGACAAATTTGGTGAAAGAAAGGGTATTATCAGTATAAACTAGACAAATCAAAAAAGTATTCTTTCCTGTGTTTCTTTTCAAAACAAATTCGACTAAAGTAAATAAATCATTTTGAACAAAAGAAAAGGAGAAATACATTGAAATTAATCATGTCAAAAAATCTACTTTAGAAATGTCACCATCAAATGTACCACAATTCTTTGAGCTTGGAAATTTTAAGTTGACTTTTATGTGTCTTAGAGAAGAACGAAAAATTAGTAAGGTGAAAAGCAGGAAATTATTTCTTTGCATTACCCATAGAAATTTAGATAAATTTGTATAATTCAACCTGAAAAGAACCCAAAAAAATCTGTAACTCGCAACTTAAATTATGCCGTAGCAACACACAAATGAGAAACCAGTTTAGTCATTTAATCACGTCGACAGAACCTTTTTTTTCTCTTGCCTTAAAGATTCAGAAAAAGGAAAAAAATATGCAGCTACTTGTGTGCAATATGGCCCTTAATTAGAATGACATCAATTATTCAAAATATCAACCACCTGTTGTAGGAAGAGAAACCTACAGGAAGAAATAAAACTTTCCCGTAAAAATAACATTATTTCCTTTTTATGTTCATTGTCTGTATTGGTCTCTAACTTGTCGAATCTGTGGAATTATACACATCGGCAAATCGAGGAAAAGTTTGGGAATCTTCTCGTAGCAACTGATATAAAAATTTCAGGTGTAGCTTTGTTGTCGCATTAATCGATATCGTAACTTTGATGTGGCATTGAGACCTACAATTTGTATTTCAAAGCTCAAAGTCAGTTTTTGACAAAAAAAAATATTATGGCAGGCCACTCTCGAACCGAGCGATTTAAAGAATTCATACGGAGTTGTCAAAACGACCTCTGAGAAATTCCGACCCCACCCTAAGTATTTTGCTGTTCGTTTTAAGAAAATCTTTGGAGCCATCTCTATAAGCGTTTATTGATGTTTTTTCGAACTAGAATTTGAAACTCGTATTTAGGTTTTTTATTTATCGTAATTATCCCAGTGCAACGATTCGAAATTAGCGATTACGTTTGACTGCACGTCTTATACGCAAAATCAGTTCGCGATTTATCTCCCAGATGCTACTTCTAAATCTTTGGCTCGATGATTCGTCAAACACCTTACAACGGTACCTTGATTCATTGTATTTTTAAATTAATCAAGGAAACAGAACACATGATCGTTCGAACGAAATATTTGTCCTGTCGTTGCTTTCAGTACCTCTTATTCGGCTAACATCGAAGCCATTGTGTTACATCCGATTACGAATATAGCCAAATGTCATGAAAGGGAATGAAAAGCAATGAAAAAACCTCCGGTCATGATATGTACCTGATTCCCACTTTGCGGCAAGAAACGTTCTCTAAAAAAATTTAATCTCCGAAAAAGTAAGCAAGCTCGTGAAATTCTGCAAGGATTCGAACTGCTCTCAGCTGGCCAGAACCCAGCCATTGTAATGCAGCGAGGAAACCATAGTTCAGGAAACCGTTGATAAGAAAACAAAAAAATTTTTGGAAATGTCTTCAAAGCTTCCGAAGATTTTATCAATCGAACGAAACGTGTCGCAAGAATGGCAAACTTTTCCTTTAAATCTCCAACAACACTGAGACTTCACCAAGAAAAGCCCAAACCGTTAGAAAAGGGGTATATTTAAATTCAAACTTCACCAGTCATGCGAACAACTGATTCGATTACTAAATTTTTTCGCTTACCTTCCAGCCATCCGGAGCAGTCTTAAAATAAGGGAACTTTCCCCTGCAAAACGCAAAGAAAAGCAACATTTTTAACCTCCAGTTACGCTCCAAATGCAACCTGATGGCAAGATTCGATTTCAGCGCCAATTGCAACTTACATCATGAACTTGTAAATTTCACTGACGGGGAGTGTGCCTGAATCGCTGTTCTTCAAGGCCATCGCAATGAGACAGGAGTAAGAAAACAGCGGCTTAGGATAGGCTTTGTCTTGTGATTTTAAGCTGCCTTTGATGCCGTTTTTAGGTCTATGATGCGACGATTTCGGTTTAGTTTCCCCTGCACGTGCCTGCAGAATCTGCGGAGTTGCAACAGACGTTACGTTCACTTGCGTGTGGGACAAGGGAACTTGTTGCTGATTCGGCCACTGGACAGGTAACGCAGTATTTGGATCAACCATGACCTGCTTCTCGCTTGATGCGTTTTTCTCCATCGGTATACTAACGCTTTGTAGCCACTGCAAATTCGTCAAGTCCCCTACAGGCGTACAATCCGACCTCAGCCTTTCTTGTTTCATCGACATCATGAGTTGCTGTGTGTCATGAAATATACTGCTCTCGTGCAATTGAAAAAAGGGATCGTTCAAATTGAAGTCCATTTCATGGCTATCGCACTCCACCATCTCTTGCAGTGATAGCGAATCAGGTGTATCGTAAAAAGTCAGCCCTTGAGGACTGCTGTTCATCATTTTGGAATAACTAGTTGTGATATTTTGCTGAGCAAATGACGAGAACATAGGTTTTATTCGAAGTGAATCAGTTACTGGCTATTTGGATCGAACCTTTCATCGACGCTGATTGGCTAACAAATGGCGGTCTAGCCTTTGATTGGTCGCCACGAATAACAACCCCCAGGGCTTAATCCATATAAGGCCAAGTTACTACTTTCGGGACTTACATCTATCATACAAATTCTTTCTGCATGATCTGTCCAACCACCAGTAATTCTTCCCACTTAAAAGAGTTAACGAACCACCACAACCTCTGTCGATACCTGAACTGCTATCCAGTCAACGCGATTGAAATTTTACGCACGATTCTGCGGTAATTCCATCGATTTTAGAGCACACAATTCACGGAAATCCGTGTTTATTCATGCGAATCGACAATACTTATTCATTGTGGTTGAAGAGCTGACAATGGATGACCCCACCCCACGTTTTCGTTCGCGCCTCTGGTAATTTGCATAAAGACGACAGTTCAAAAAAATATGCAAAGCAAATAAAAATTTTAAAAGAACTCGTCATCCACCTCCGCTTTGGATGAATCATCAGTGAAATCCCAGGTCTTTGTGTTTTTTTTAATTCTTTTTGCAAGTACAAAACAACAAGAAACATTTTTGCGAGGATAATTTCTGTCTGCTCGCTACTCTGCGCGTAAACAACGAGTGTAGGAAAAGAGTGCGGTTTCCTTCGCTAAAAGCGGTATCGTCAGTTTTCGGAATTTACGTCTAAAAAGAAGGCGGTCGGCGGTTTCGAATAAAGTCGCAATATATTTATTTGCGTTTTTATGCGTTTATTTATTTTAAATCTCGAGACCGACGTGAGCGTTTTCTTCCAAAACCCTTTGGGAAAAACGATTTTTTTCTTCGTGACCATGTCTACAAATTAGGGAGCAGGGAATCAATGAAAAGAAGTGTGTTCCTTTCAGATGGCGCTTGTCTTGGAATAAATAAACGCGATCGGGGGCCCCTGGGCCTTTATGTCAATGCCAGGTTTATAATACCTTACTCGTGTGTTCAAAAATAAACCGCAACAAAAGCGAAGACACAATACCTCGAGCCAAAACTGGACAAAAATTCAGACCTCTACGAATCTGAGTGTTCTGTGAAACAGACGCTCAATTTGACAGTAAGCCTTTGATTATGAAAAATTCAATTTAGTTTTCCTTTCAGAGGCTAAAAAGTTGCATACGTTTTTCTCTTTCCCAACGAATTTTCGACTGTGTCGTCTCCAGGCCAAAGTCCACGATCAACAGGTGTTTTTTCAAATCTTCCATATATCTTATTGCGATAACTTTGGACCAATATGCCAGTACACTTTCATTGTCTCAGACAGACTCTTCGACGTTTCGAAGGACTGAATTTATCATCTAATCTCAACCTGCAAGCTAAATGTTATTCATATACAGAATAGCTCGATAAAACTTCTCTTTGCCGGTCGAATAGGTAATAATTATTAAATATCGAAAAAAGGTAATGTGAATATCCGTAGCTTGTTCTGGGGCAGTATTCGTGTCATGGAGTTGCTTTTTCCCTCTCCTAATTCTTATCCATTAATTTATTCTACCAACAAGGTCTCCGTACTGTACTATAGCGATTCAATTTTTTAAAATTATTATTTTAAGCTACACTAGCTGCGGTGGCAAAGAAATAATAAACATAAAAACCGAAAATTGGCAATGTTCCTAATTTTGACTTCGGCCTCCATTATTTTGCTGGTACCTTTCGCCAAGCAATACATTTTCTAAATTTTCAGGTTCTTATGGCACCCTGGCGATTTCCTCTGAAATGTCTTGTTAGAGAGCTGTTTCGAGAAATTAACCGCGAA
>NC_090892.1:22553550-22563550 GCF_036669925.1 Montipora capricornis | reverse complement strand
CCGAAGCATTGGAATCTTAGCTAAACGTCGTCCTTTGGTGTCCCAGGATATTTTAATTAAATTGTATTACTCCCTTATTTATTCTTTTCTAACTTATGGTCTTATAATCTGGCGAAACACCCATCAATCCACTTTACATTCTATTATACTTGTTCTGCAAAGGAAAGCTGTTCGAATTATTACATTTACTTGTTACAATGCTCATACTTCCCCTATTTTCAAAAATTTGTACATTATGAAATTTCTTGATGTTATATATTATCTTAATTGTGTCTTTATGTTTAAATTTTATCATAATTTGTTACCTTCTGCTTTCCACTGTTTTTTACTCCTATATCAAGTAGGCACAACTATAAGATTAGACACTGGCTTCTAAATCAGCTTTTTGTATTCCTTCTGCCAGGACTAATTATGGAAAGTTTAACATTAGTTTTAAGGGGCTGTTCTTTGGAAGAATATTGAGGAGTCTTTAAAAATCTTCGCTTTTACAAATTAAGTGTTCCCTAAAAAAGTCTAGCATTACGTTGTAATACTAGTAATTATCTTTTTTTCCCTTCTTGTTGTTGTTTTTTTTTCTGTTGGCCTGTCTTTTGTCATTTTTTATCACTTTTTTCCTTTAGACGTTAAATTCTTTATTTTGCCTCCTGGCTACGACATGGAAAGTTAGCGAGAAGAATGGGGGAGTCCATCGCTTGGACCGAATACAAGAATCTTAACCGTGAAGTTAAGCGAGAAATTAGGCTGGCAGAACAAATCAAGAGCAATCCCAATAATTCAAGCTGTTTGTGGAAAACTATCGGATCATGTATTTCTAAAAATTCTGCCAGCGAGAGATCCTACAGTAGAGATGACAGAGCAGTAGCAAACGAGTTTAATTTTTTTTCAACTATTTTAAAAGACGGAGACTTCGAGGAACCTAACAATTACAGACCCATCTCTCTCGTATGTCAAAGATGTGCGAGATAATTACTTTAAATCAATTAATGCCTTACTCGTTGCTGAATGAAATGCTTTCTGCAACCATAATACACACGATGGACAGCTGTTTCGGCCTTTTGGGCCTCATCAGCATGGCGTAGCTAACATACCAGGCGGGTATTTTTAGCCACTTGAAGGGGTGCTAAAAACACCCGCCTGGTATGTTAGCTACGCCATGCTGATGAGGCCCAAAAGGCCGAAACAGCTGTCCATGGCTGCTAATTGACCGGGTGAAATGGTTGTGCGCATGCGTGATGTGTTGGCCACACCGGGTTGGTACTGGCGTGTGTCACCTTGCTTATTATTATTGCTTTAGCCAATGAAATCATCGTCTCGTAATGCTGTAGTCCATTTTGCTGCGACAAAAGTCCGAGATTATAACTCGGATACCTTTAAGGTATTCCGAGTAAATAGCTGCTTGCCTTATCGATATACGATAGTTTTATTATTTCTTTTTTGATTAGGTTGTTTGCACCTGAACCCCATTCTCCTCAACAGAGCCTTGGATCGACCTAAGGCTCTGGAAAACTCTATTGAGGAGAACATGCACCGTAGGGTTCTTATAGCCAAAAATTGGCTATTTGAACCTTACGGCGCCTGCTCACTCCTCGTGCTAACATAAATGCACCAATTAGAGCCGCTTTTGAGTGTTCTTCACGAAAACCAATGAGAAGACTCTGAGAAGACAATTATTTGCTTCAGGGTTCCCCATGGCCCAGAGCTCTTCTCTCCCTTGCTCAGTCAAGAGCTCTGGGGTCGAGCTTCAACCCGAAGGGTACTGGATACACTTCAACAAGGAATACACAAAGCACTTATTCTCTAGGTTCAAAATGGCGGACGCTGTGAGCCCTTCTGTTCATTTTAGTAGCGGAGAAAGAGAAGTTATTGAAAGAAAGCTAGAGATTTCTTCTGATAGTAAAGATACTAAAAAAGACATCTACGATTTTTATGAGATTTCAAAATGCGTGGGTGTCATAAACAGAGGGAGCTTTCAGAAGGTGAGGGCACCGTCTCCAGTTAGCCAGCTAAAACAACTGTTTCTGAAATGTTTAATTTCAAGTTTCTGTTTTACAGAAAGTATCCTAAACATTCATAAAAGCTAACCTTAGGCCTAATTTAGGCCTAAACAAAATTTTCAAGGCCTAAGGTTAGCTTTTATGAATGTTTGAGATACTTTCTGTATTGGTAAAACAATGACCTGTGTTTTTTACCTGCTGCTTTTTGCCTCGTTCTTCAGAGGATGCCGCTACGCTACAAGAATACAATAGTGGCCGGGTATTCTAGAATCGCTCTCTTGATTGTTATCATCACGATTAAAGGCGTTTTTGAATTTTGTGGTGTCTGGGACATTTAAAAAATGAAAAAAGAGCTTTGTCAAACGATAGCTTGCAGATCTCATGTTTAATTTGGGCAAATTTTAGTCATTGTTGGGAATTTATAAAGGATATTTCAAATTGGAGCTGATAACTATTAAAAATGAAATGAGGAGATTTTTGTTTTTGCTTTTCAAATCATGAAGATATATAATATATATATACTAGTATTTGTTGGATTATTATTTATCCAGTGAAAAATTATTTACACTTCATGAACAATGATAATTGATGTACTGTAAAAATGAAAACCAAAATCCTGTAACCCTAAGTTAAAACTCTAGAGCTATGGTTTCCAACGAGCTACAGATTTCCCCAGGGTTGTAATACAACTGAAAATGTTACGATTTTGTGTGATCATTGCACTTAAGTTAGTTTGCGTTGTTTTGTTCTTTAGATTGCATTGCAGTTTCCAGATATCTTATTAGTTGATTCATCTACTGTTGCTGCTGTTCTTGAAAAAGATACTGGAAAGAAGGTTTTTGTATTAGCAGATACCTCATATGGCAGGTAAAATGGATAGAATTATTGTTTTATGTCCCAGGTCAATGTGCAGAGATGTGTTTCTGGAAGCATTATTATCGCTAACATTGTTTAAGTACTTATAGGTAGTTGTACAGGCTGTCATGGTCTTCAAACTCGATTAGTACTAACAAGTCTTTCCAGTGGTTTGTCATGGTTTGAGGTTATTGTTTGTAATGGAAGTGTGCTTAGTGTCTTCATGAGTTGTTGAAAGACAGTCAAAAACGAAATGGCCCTGTTTTATGATATGAATTGATTGCTTTCTTATGTAAGTTGTTTTCAAATGCTAATTTTCCAGTACAGTGTATCAGTTTTCTTTAAATTAATTAAATAAGAAAAAAACTTATGTACATAGAGAAACTACACCCTGACAAAATTCCTTAAGACAGCTGACAATAATAGTAGTACACAAATTTGGAGCTTTGCTGTCCTTCCTTCCCAATGTTGTTTTTTGACAAAAAAGTGTCAGCGGATTCTGAGAGGAAACGTTGGAAAGGGGAAAGGAAGTGTGATGATGTCCCAACAATTTCTTTCAGAGGCTGTAGGTCAATTTCATTATTAGTTATAACTAAATAGCTGCAAATTTAGTGCACTGAATTGAACATGAATGGGATGGTGTATTAATTAATCCTATCTGTGAACTATCAGTCTCCTTATTTTTTTTATAGGGCTTGAGAATGTATGGCTAAATTGCACAGAAAAAATTTGTTGGTCTTATTGTGATTAGATCTCCTGTGTGGACCACTTGGAAGTGCATCACAATGAAGCAGGCAATTTAAGGGCCCACAGATGGATTTTTCGTGCGTTGCTAAGGAAGTGAAATGTTACTTCCGGTAACTGACGTCATCATATCATGAGCTGACAAGAAAACCCACTCACAAGCAAAAGTCACCGCACAAACTGTTGTTTCCATCGAAGGTTCTTCCTCGCCCTTCCTCGCGCTCGTTCTCAGATCAACTGCCCATGCATAAATGAACTGACTTCCGGTTTGAGAAAAAAGCTAAATTTCCGGCGGTTTTAAATTGAATTGAATTTTTTTTACATGGCACATTTCACCCCCAAATACAGAATATAGCTAAGCATTGATTTTATAAAATCATCTTTTTTGAAAAAGTTATGGGTATTTCAGTATCGTTTATGTCTTTAAAAAGAACATTTTTCAAAATAAAAAGAAAACCATGCTTGGCTGGATGCAAAAATGAATACAAATTATCAAACCATCAATTAAATACCCAAATTGCGTAGCACGGAGACAAATTTAGAGTTTTCTTTTATTGGTCACGTGACCATGGGCGTGGTATGATGATGTCATATTTAGGGTCATTGGCTTACAAAAGTTGGAAACTGAGCAAAATAATGCCAATTTCTCTCAAATTACTTAACCATTACACCCTTAGCAACGCACCCCAAAAAAAACGTCAGTGGGCCCTTAAGGGGTTGTAGAGAACTTGGGTTTAATGGGAATTGAACCCATAGAATTTGTGATTGTGCTGCACATTGCTGTGTATATGTTGCAGGTCATTTTGTTCCTTAGATTAATAATTGCAACCAAACTAGGTCATTTTGTTTCAACCTAGGTCATTTAAATTGACAGTTTAAGCATAAAAATATATTATGATATCACATTTATTATGTAGTTGCTGTGTAGATGAGGTTGCAGCTCAGCATGTTGAAGCAGATCTGATTATCCATTTTGGCCAAGCTTGCCTGAGTCAGTAGGTACCTTTTTCTACATTCTTTATTGGGGCGTCAATCTTGACCTCAAAAAATGGAACATCGCTCAGAGAGAAGTATAGAGAATCATTGCAATAACAATGTTCTATTCTGTCCTTGAAATGTGAATTGTATGGGTTGTTTACATTTTTGAATGATCCAAGTAGCATTCTGCTTAATGTGGATATGTGAGTTATGTATCCCTCAGACAGTGCACATGTTATGACTGGACAAGTCAGCAGATGGTATCCTACATTATTTGGCCTGCTACGTACTTAAGACTTAAGATTTTTTTGCTTGATTTAAAGATCTAGAGACAATGAATATCTTGCTAACCATGTTTTCTTGGACCTAATTCTGTGAAAAAGAGCTCCTTGTTTTTTGCAGTATCAATTAACTAGAAAATGCAGTACAATTTATGGTCTAAATGCTGCATAAATAATTCTTAATTGGAAAAATGTGGGCCATAGCTTAAATGTATAATACTGCCCTTAAACTTGGTTAGTGACTGAGCGGTATTTATTGTGTCAATGTGTCTATTTTCAGAACACGGAGGCTTCCTGTGTTACATATATTTGGTAAATGGCCTTTGGACATGCAAAGCTGCCTGGAGCAATTTCAAATGATGTTTCCAGATCCTGCGGTTAAAGTTATAGTCTTTTGTGATGTTGTATACAGCCATTGTATGGGTAAGAGGTGCTTTCTCAAATATTCTAACCATTTTTTTATTATCACCTGTTTATTTTTAAATTAGTGGCATGGTATACACACTTTAAAAAATATTATATGAACAGTGACTTAAAAAAAACTTTTTAAAACCTTAATCTTATTAGAAGTTCGGAGAATATTCGTAATTGTTGTTCTCTCTTTGTGAGTATTAAGCAACTTAATTTGGATTTGTCTGTCAATCTTGACTCTTCTTTTCAGCTGAATTAGAGAATTCCATGCAATGTATGTCCAATTATTCCAATGTGATATTCACAAAGCTTGTGCACCTGGCATGTGATGAAGATGGCAACGACACAACTAAGCTTAAAGCACAACTGGATGGTGATGTTTTAAGCGCAGACAATGAAAGAATCTCATTAGAAAACTCAGTGGCGGGATATTTTAGTAGGTAAGCACATGTCGAGTTGCATAGCTAGCTATATGTCACTTGACATTTTCAAATTTCTCCAGAACGTCCTTCTGTTATTGTACTTGGGTAATAAATTCAGCATTTCCATGGAATATTGTTTTCTTTGGCAGTATGAAAGGAAACATATGTACCGGCAATAATAAGTGTTTTGTGGGGTGGTCATTAGGGGCTTGGGCCAAAGGTATATGTAAATTGATGTTACTAACAAGAAAAGAGAGACATTATTTGAAACAGTGTTTTTCCTATTTATTGCAAAAAAACAAGAAAATGAGGAGGTTTAAGACCCCAAGACAGGAAAGAAAACTTAAACACAAAAACACACTCCAAAAGTATTTGCTCTTCTCTATTTGTTTGTTAATTTTGTGGAAATAAAAGCAACTGGTGATCTGGAAAACAAGAACAAGGAATAATGTCCTATGAAGTATAAATGTCAAGAGAAAACCTCTACAGGTTAAATTGCTCAAATTTCCACTGAGCTCTGAAGGTCTTTAAGTCCTTTAGGGGAAAGATCTGGCATAGGTGGTTTGTCTTTGCATTTATGTGTAAGACATTACATGACACTAGAAACCCATATACAGTGTAGACTATGATGCTTTTGTGTGGTTTTCATGTAGCATTTAGTCACTAAGCTGTAATCACAGCTAAGAATGGCTGGCAACTTTCCTTGTGCGAACAGGTCCTTCAAACCTTAATAAAACCCTACTTTTGCTAGATGCAGTAGGAGCCAGCTTATGCGGTCTAATTTAATGACAGGTCTGGTACCCTTTATTTCTAGTTTGGAATGCATGCTTAAGCTATTCAGCACAATGTGCCTTACTGCTTTAAATGTCTTAAGGCCCGTGCAAACGCTCGCAACATTGTTGGCCGACAAGACTCAACATTGTTGGGCCCAACATGTTGCGAGCGTTTGCACACCATGTTGTGTGTTGTTGCGACTTGTTGGAAGTTGTTGGATGAAGTTTGAAACTGGTCAAACTTCAGAGCCAACAAGTGCCAACATTTCTATTGTTTCGGGGTCATCGAAGCGTGGTCCAATAATGTTGCGTTCATTTGCACAGCACATCCAACAATGTTGCGCAGCGCATGCGCACGCGCACTACATGTCACGTATCCACACAAATACATGCGAACAAGAAATCACCATGGCGTTGGAGATGGAAAACGTCCCAGAGTCCTTTGTATTCTCATCTAAAGACCCAACATGTTGTGACTTGTTGCGAGCGTTTGCACACATCTGCTAACATCGCGCAACAAGAGACAACATTGTTGGGCCCAACAATGTTGCGTGTTGTTGCGAGCGTTTGCACGGGCCTTTATCCCCTCAAAAAAGTCCTTTCTGCTCAACAATTCTCTGTACTTGTCTAACACTAATTTTTTGGTTCACTAAACTCTCTCCTTCAAAGGCACTGTTTTAAAGCCTCATAAAAGTGAAAAAACTAGTAAATTACTGTTGTAATTTGATCCATGACCACGCAAGTAAGAGGACTGGGTTTAATACCTGGCCCAGGTTGCTCGAAGCATGGTTAGCGCTAACAAGCGTTAAATACCATGGAAACCTATAGGTTTTGATATCTCTTAACCAGCGGTTAGCGCTAACAAGGCTTCAAGCAACCAGCCCCAGGTTGATATCATACTCTGCTTTGTGTTGTGATTGTTCTTTGAAAATAGCAGTGAAAAGTAATTTTTTACCTCAACCAGGTATCGCTCCATTCCCCTTCATTGCTTGGTCATGGATCAAGCTATGACCACTTTTGCTGTCTTTCAAAGCGAATAAAAAAGTGAGTTTTCAATAAAAAGGCTCCAAAAACAACACAATATATTTGGGACGATTTCAGAAAATAAATAAAGTGGAAACGTTTGTTGAGCTGATAGGCACTTTGACAGATTGTAAGCTTATTCTATCCAATTGGACCCCAAGCTTGATGTCAGCTCTTATTGCTTTCTTGTATTATTTATAGGTTTGGGCGTGAATTTAGACTTCCAGAAAACACAAAGCTGGAGGAGTGGGCCATGTTTTATATTGGTGGTCAAAGTTTGTGTTTAACAAACTTGATGATGTCTTATAACAAATGCCAAGTGAGATCAGTATGAAAAATCTCAAGAAAGCAAAAGGCTTCTTTTGCTTTCTGTTTCAAAAGTGTAGCCAGGAGTATTTTTCTGTAGCTTGTTTCTTGAAAATGAAGCACAGTTCATGAAACCTATATTAAAAAGAGACCAGGGCAATGTTCTTAAGTTCATTTCTAGGCAACTTGCAAACTTTTGGTTGGTTTTGAGAAAAACTAAAAATTGGCCATAGTCGCTTGGAATGTTTTTGCATCAAGCCCTTCAATTTGTTTGTTGCTATACTAGTAGCAATTTTTTTGACCTGTGAATGTTCAGATCAGGTATCAAGCATTTCAAAACAGACAGCTTGCCCATTCCTTCCAGCCTTTAAATTGCTTCATGGAAATTACGTCAAGTCAGAAGTTTTTGATGTTACTGCTAATATTTTGTTTTTAAAGTTTGTTTATCTTGTTGTGCCAGTGACTGTTGTGAGTAGACTGTATTTCTAAGGGATGCCATGTCCAAATCCCTACCAAGAACAACAGTCAGATTAACTGAAGATGGCATTACTATCCTGGGGGTGGGGGTAGGGGGTGAAGGGTAGGGGTGAGTGGTGAGGGGTGAAGGGTACCATAGCTGAAACAACCCAAACCTTTACAAAAATGCTAACCTTAGGCCTAGTCATTATCTAAAGCATAGTGTTTATGCCTAAGGTTAGCATTTTTGTAGAGATTTGGTTTCAGCTAATTAGTACCCCTCTCCTCCACCCCCACCCCAGGAATAGTCAGGCCGAACTGAAGAGGAAGTGGTGCTGATATAAATATTTTGTGTATACTGACAGTTACTTTCTGCATTTCACAGAAAGGGATGATAAGCCACAGGCCCCATGTATTACATGATATTTTTAAACCCACACACCCTTCTGAAGAAGTAGGCAACCTAAGGTTCATTATGCAACCAGTGTTTCAAGGTCTCTGAGCATTGGAGATAAACCTCTGTAGAGACTTCCTTGTCTTATTTTTATTATGGAGTTGTACTTGCCGTGTTTCCTGAATGCCGTTGATGTATTTTGTTTAGTTCTATTCTTATGATCCTTGTGCTAATATTGCAAGAAAGGAGACCCTAAATGTCAATAAAGCACTTATGAAAAGGTGAGTGATTTTGCCATTTCATTAAGGGACCTTTGAAATAACATTTCCTGTTATTTAGAATGTTTGTGATTAATTATGTAACTTAATGATAAAGTTAAGTATGTGTACATGTATTGCAAATGTGGCCTGTGATCTTTGGAGTATTTTAGTACTAGCTAATTAAAATTAGTGAGGAGAGATGTTCCTAGTTTGGTATCATTGGGCAAATAATTTATTAACTTAGGTCAAGTAAAACAAGACTAGTAGTTTTAATTTCATGATAGTGAATAATGATATGAAATAATTATCATATAATTCATTTGAACTGTGGGTATGTCAATCAAACTTGAGGTTGACAATCTGACATAGTTTGGTTTGGTGAATAATACCGGTAATTAGTTTGGTCTGAATTGTCTTTTTAGGCTACATTCATAATTCCAAACCCAAAGTATCTGTAGCATTGTAGCATTAAACTATGCAAGTTTAAATTTGTTTCGCACTAGTGTTCCATTAGCGTTGGTCTTGGTAAATTCTTTTTGTTGGTGTCAAAAAGTTACATAACCGGTAGTCTTCTGAGAGAATTTAACCCTCTTCAGTTTAATAGCGTGTATTTCTGCAGCTTCCTGTGCTCTGTGAGTCACTCTCAGAGAGGAAGAGAGAGGGAGGCAGAGACTGAGAGAACTGTCTCCTCTCTCACAGAGTGACTCAGTGAATGGAGGAGGTAGCTGAAATACAAGGCTTCTGTTGTAATAGTCTAATTAAACTTAGATTGTTCAATCAGTTGTGCCTGGTGATGTATGATATGCGGCATGTATTTGTAGGTATTACATGATCCAAAGAGCCAAAGATGCGCAAGTGGTTGGAATTGTGGTGGGAACATTAGGCATAGGTAATATGAGAATAATACTGGCACCAGTATTAACACATGGCATGTTCTTAATGATTAAAATCACTTGTTTGCATATATGGCTTTGGATAATAATGCTGAAATCCAGGGACACTTCTGCTTGTTATTTTTTTGTTAAAGCTTCACAAAACATCAACCCAAAAATTATTCGGCGAAGTGAGCTCAGAATTCTGGTCATTTTCATGACAGGTGAATC
>NC_090892.1:22543550-22546050 GCF_036669925.1 Montipora capricornis | reverse complement strand
GTTACAGAAAATCAGAAGGCACTGAATTGTGTGGTATTGAACTACAGCATTCCAGTCTCTGAAGAATAACAAATAAAACAGAAGCGAGAAACATTGGCTTCTGGGCTGACAAGTTGATAATTTTCAAGTTCACAACTTCTTTTCACCACAAGTGCGGTCAGCGGTGAGCGACCAAGATGGCCGTGTGAATCAGCACTCCGGCAAATTTCAATACTTTTTCACGTTATTTCGTTTTTCCTTTCAACGTATAGGTCTATAAGTATACACATTTAATTACCAGAAATACTAATATTTATCATGCCTGAGAACAACGCTACCTTGAAGAAGAAAAACCAAGAGCTTAGAGAGCAAGTCAACGCTCTGTTCTTGCTCTTCTATGTAAATTCTAGCTATCTGTGAATATATGTGTATATCTATTTCTATTATTATTATTATTATTATTTATTTATTTATTAAACACTGATGTAATTTTATTGTAAATTATACAATCCGCCCCGATTAGCTTTGCTATTTGCGGGTTGTATAAGATTATAAATTCTGTTTTTATAAAATTAATTTAATAAATGATGATGATGATGATGACAAGTTTAAGCGTGCCCACTGAGCATCTGACAGCTTTGTAATACCAAAGTTGACTGAAGTTAAGCCCTGTCCGGCGGGGTTAGAAACGGACCATTAGAAAAGTGATGGGGGGTGGGGGGTGGGGAAAAAATCCAAAAAAATTCATGCAAGGGAAAATGCCAAGAAAAAAAATTCACGCAAAGAAGAAGGTAAAGAAAAAAATTCATGCAGAAGCAAGGTCCAATTGTGACTTTTATTTAATAGTTATATAATATTTGCCAGTGTTTATTAAAAATAATTTTTATTCAAAATATTCTTGGGGCCTTACTCCAGGCCCTGCTATATTATTATTAATAAATAAAGACATCTAGTGTACTGAGGTGTTTTCCTCACACTGAATGAAATGACAAATTAAAGGTGACATAAATTAATTCACACTATACAATAGCATGTTAAAATGGGGTTGACAGACCTGCACGACTCCCGCTGTGTGCCCATTGTGTTGATAAAAGCCTTTATAGTTTTGCTTTAACAAGCATGTCTTCAAGCGATTTCCCTTTTCTATAAGAGATCAAGGGAGGTTCCTTGTATATCTCTCTTAGTAGTGGCTGGTTTCGTATTAAATGCCATTTTTCCGTTAGAATATTTTTCAAACATGGCAGTGATGGATGAAATTGTGTCACAAAGGGTACAATTTTCCTGTGCGCTTTCTGTTTTTGTGTAAGAGCGTTCTTTCTGCGAATTTAACTTCGGAGAGAATTTTGTCCACCAGGTTATTGGGATAACCTCTCGATGTCAGGCGTGTTCTAAAGTTTTTAATGTTCTCCTCAAACATTATTTTAGAAGAGTTTGTCCTCAGGAGCCTAAGAGCTTCTCCTTTAACGAAGCCTTTTTTAACGCCTGCTTTAGTTTTGGTACCGCGTCACTTGGAGACAGCATGATCTCATTTGGCATAAAAGTCATAGTTCCTCACTTGCTTGCTGGAAGCCTCCTTTTCTTTTTGCTATTGGAAATACCATTGATCTTTCGCCAAAAATTTCGAATGTTCGTGGCGATGGCGTGACCAACCCGATCGCGCGCGGATTCCTTCAGTTTGTAGTCCTCATTTTAACCGATTTACAAGGTAAGGACGGATTCAGTTAAGACGAACATCAAACTTTCACTTCCCGCTTTTCACTTTTTTGAAGCCAGTCTCTCTTGCCTTAAAGTCGCGCTTAACTTCATACCGGGAACATATTCTTCACTAAAAAAGCCAGTGTTTTCTAACTTTGGAACTCAAAGGGCTTGTCCTTAAACTTCGTCAAAGCTCATCTTTTTGGGCTAGAATTGTAGATACAACATTCCTCTTGAAAATCCACTGGGTGTTCAAAATGTTAGGTAGGCCTTAAGAAAGTCTGGAAAGCAAGTTTTGTCATGCTCTGAGGAAAGTTATGGCACGTTCTCTCTTATTTTCGGCTATTCAAAGTGTTTTCGCATTCAAATCTGCCGCTTCTGTGCTCATGAATAAGTAATGATGACGGGCCATTCTGCCCGATGAGAAAACAAACATTTGACATCAAAGCGAATAGGCCAATTTGCTCTGACGAAGAGCTAACGCTCAAAATGTTAGCTCACCAGTATCTCTTACTGTGGTTAAGTTACGTTTATCGACTAGTTTGATAAAACCAACTTTTCGTGTTTTACTCTCTCCGACGATGCTTACATCCCTTTCGTAACCTTTAGTGATCGATGCCATGCTTAGTAGCCAAGCCTTTTGGAAAAAAATAGACCCGAGGAGGTTGAGTTTTCAACTGAATCAACTAAAATTTCGCCCAGATTGAGAAATTAAGCCTAAGGAATGATTATGGTGTTAAGGGTTTGCCTTAAGTTGAGGATAATTTTAGTTCTATAATTTCAATCAACTATTTACTATATTTTATACAACATGGTTAAATACTTA
>NC_090892.1:22536050-22538550 GCF_036669925.1 Montipora capricornis | reverse complement strand
CATGACCAACTTTTTTCACACTCTCTAGCCCTCCTTCTTCCAATAATGGGGTTTGCATTGACAGGACTTGATCTTTAGAATGTACATGATAGAAACAGCCTTTGCATTGTATTTTACAGGGATGAGGGGCTACCCACTGAAATCTCACTAAGACCACTTTTGCCCAGGACAACTAGTATAAATGAAATCCATGATCCACTTTCATAAACATTTCTGATATCAGAATGTCCATTCACGACTATGCATGCCTGACATATTCACAAGAATACAGTTAACCTTTTTGTTCATGTTATTTTTACAGTCAGACTATAACTTTGTTAAATGTTATGAAAACCCTAACTGAAAATAACATGAACACAGTCATTGAGGTTAACAACATAGGACGTTTTCAACCAACTTGTAGAGACACCAATAAATATAGAGAAGTGTATGACTTCTGATGGCTAATAAGAGATCTTTTGTTTTCGTCCACCAACATTTTTGTTTTCATCCAGCATATCACGTGAAAACCTCCTATTAGTGTTACTTTTGAAACGCTATTTTTATTGCCTTCCATCTAAGTTCACTAATCGGCAGCTGATTGTTTATGATATCAATGTGATTTAGTTGATGTTTGTTTAGGGTCATGTTTTTTGGACGCTACAATTATTGCAAAATTGTTACATAACAAATATAGTTCAGATAACAAGCTTACTTTAGACTTGCTGAAGTCCATTTTAGGTTAGTTGGTACTATGAGATTGTGCTCTGTGCTACTGGAAATTTGCTATCTTTGCTACGTGAAGTATTATTGTTATTCAAGTACCATTGGAGCTTGACCAAAGTAGTTAAGTCACTTTCATTGTTTTGCGCATGATTAGTTTTATAGTATCCTTTTAAGGTATATATTTCTTTATTATTAGTGTGTGCATCCTTTGTCGATTACATACAGTACGCTTCATTTTGTTTTTGTCTTGCCTTTTAGTTTTGAACGACAATTGCAAGCACAATCAGAGCTACATAATTGCTATTACAACTATTTGATATCGCTACCTGGTAATCTAGAAGGATTTGGTGTTCTCCAAATAAGTACTGTTCTCCTGGTCATCAACTACTGTGAAGTTGTTGCTCGTGGGAATTGTGCATTTGTTTCTATGCTCCAATGTTTTTTGTGTTGGTATGATGCGCTAACCTGTCACTAACTGAAGGTCTCATGTAGAATCACAATAGATTCTATTTTGCTGTGCATCTGTTCAGTAATATATCACAGATGACGTCAAAATGTGGTAAGAATAAATCACCTTGTCCATCACTGATGTTCTTACCACATTTTGATGTCTTCTGTGATCTGTTATTATTGAGCAGGTGCACAACATGGAATCTATTTGGTTTATATAATAGAAAACTGTAAGTTTTTGATGATGATGTCAGCTATGTGCCTCTTGTCTAATACATCTAGGTGAGAACCAATCAAAATGTGTGCGTTATTGTGCTTATTATATAAATTAATTTTAAACAGAGTTTTTGTGGAAAAATCTTCAGTGGTTGGTATTGCTTTGTTTCCTGACTGTCACAAATTTTCCAGGTTACTGAAAACTGGAAATCACAGACTGGGATGGTTGCAGACATATTGAGAAGTTGAGGGGAACAAAATTCTGCAATGGCCAGTGATCATTGCCCCCATTTAAAATTCAAATTTGTGCTATGGACAAAGTCGGTGACAGGTTAAGCTCAGTACCATTAACATTCCTTTAAATTGCTTCGGCCTAGTCTTCCTGAGACAGGCATCAGGAAATTTCCTGACATCTCAGCAAAATCTGGGATGGCCGTCTCAATTTTTTGACATATTAAACCTAGAGTTCACTTGAAAAATAGAGTCAGAGGGTCGCATCTTCTTCATGACTTCCTATGTTGAACTTTTCCCTCCTTTCATTGACACAGATTTTATTGTCTAATGCCAGACAATTTTGCTCGCTACTTGGGAAATCCTTAGTGCCAAATGGACAACGACACCTATTGACTCTTGTCAAAATAATATATTGTTTTGCAAGTCACTGCTAGCAATCCGGCCATAGACAGTCGGCCTAAGGATGTACTTTCATTTGTTTGTTAGGTGCCCATTCACATGAATCTAGTCCTTGTTACCAAAATATTTTTGTCTCTTCAGAGTATCTTATCAAACCGGAAACTGTAAAATATGGGTCGCATACCAGGGATAAAAGTGCAGACTGCAGAAGCAACCCAAACGCTGTTCTAATACTAACCTTAGGCCCAATCAGATCCAAAATGATGTTGAGGCTTTTGAGGTTTTGTACTCATAACAGGGCTTGATTTTTTCCACAGTCTTCGTCTTACACTAACCTCTTATCAACTCAGTTTTCCATTTAATTTGTTCTCTAAAATCGCCCCAAACATATTATTTTTAGAACCTTTCGATTGAAAATTCACTTTATTATTTGCTTTGAAAGACGGAAAAAGTGGTTATACTGTGATCCATAACCGAGCAATGAAGGGGAATAGTT
>NC_090892.1:22521050-22528550 GCF_036669925.1 Montipora capricornis | reverse complement strand
CCCCTCGCCATTCAATGTAATAATAGTATTCGTGGATAATGTTTCTGATAAGCGTATTTTGTTACTTGTCCATGTGACTTGGATTAAGTTTCGAATATATTCGTGGTATGTTATCTTTGCTAGAGAATCACACATTATGTGTGCATATGCCTAGAGATCATTCGAATGGGGAAGATATCGTTGACGTCACCTATTGTCATTAATGTGCCAACCAGAGCCTCACTGACTGTGGAAACAAAGGGTCTTTTGTTCCTGTGGTTGACACATTTGAATAACAAGAGCAATGTTCGTAAACAGATATCTTCCGTATAAAAGAAAGGAATATTACATTAGCGATGAGGATGAACACCACAACCCAAGTGAGTTCTACTGCTACTTCTTCTCCTTCCATAGCTCCTCTCCAACTTCCCGCGTTGCCGCCCTTTTCCTCTGCGGATTTGTCAACTCTTGCACAGTGTTGGGTGAAGTGGGTCCAGTCACTGGAATACTTTATTCTTGCCTCGGGTATCACTGATTCTACGCAAAAGCGGGCAGTTCTCCTTCACCTTGTTGGAAAAAAGGTTCAAGATTACATGTATTTGCAACATTACCTGACATTGATGAGGATTACACTACAGCGCTTGAACGCTTAACGGCTTACTTCAAGCCTAAGAAGAATGTGCTGTTGGAAAGGCATATCTTCCGTTCTGCCTCTCAGCTACCCGATGAACCCCTTGACACTTTTGCAACACGCTTGCGACATTTGGTAAAGAGTTGTGACTACGGGGAGAGAGCAAACAAAATGATCAGGGATCAGCTAGTGGACAAGCGCTATTCGTGGGACCTTCGATGAAGATTTTATTCAGGAGACAGACCTCACTCTGAAAAATGCCCTGTCAATTGTGCGCACCATAGAAGCTTCAACCGGAATGCTGTGCAAATGGAAACACCTTATTCGGCACCGATCTGCGATTCAGAGCAGAGCGTCCTCAAAATTTTAAAGTACCTAAAGCCAATGCCAATCGGAAAGTTTCTTCTACACCCATCTGTTATTTCTGTGGAAATAAAGGGAACAAGGCAAAGGACTCTGCAAGTGGTGCAACGTGTTCTCATTGTGGTAAAAAGGGCCATTTTCAACCCGTTTTCAACAGTATAAACTGTGGGTCGCGAGCGGCGTGAAGCTTTTCGCCTCTTTGAAACTAGAAAGCATTCACAAGATCACTCAACCAACGATGAATATCTCTTCGTTCTAGGAACTTCTGTTTTTCAGTGTACTGTTCCTGTTTGCATTTATGACGCGGAAATACCCGTAATCATTGACTCCGGTGCTAGTGTATATAAAACCCTACTGAAAACAGATCTCAGCGTTTACCCTTTGGTTCACCCGAAACCCATTGCTATTAGGGGGGTATTCGATACATGTGTGTATTCTCGTTCTACCGGCTTATCAACCGACGCGCGATTCACGGTTGTCGACCACGAAAACGCTGGTTGGCGTTTATGCAAGACCCGGCAATTGCACTAGACCTACTTAGAGTGCGACTAGCAGAGCAGGCGCATTTACGCTTGGTGGCGACAACTTTCACAGGGACAACTGATACCGTGCGAGTTTCCCACGTGGATCAGTTGGTAACGCAATACTCCAGTATTCTTGAGAGGGTTGGCAAATTGATAAACTATCAATTAAAGATTCACACTGATCCCGTGGTTCAACCTCTTAGACGAGCACCCTTTCATATAAGTAAAGAAGTCGATCAAAAGCTACAGCGATTGACAGACCTTGACATCATAGAAGACACCGAGGGTCCTACCCCGTGGGTGTCCCGCTTAGCTCCCGTTCCCAAGTCCAATGGGATATATGTGTTTGCATTGACATGAGGCGGCTCAACGAAGCGAATATTGAAGTAATGACAACGCGTTGCTCAGACCAGCCTAGCCATTCTCAAGAACAGGCTAAAAAGCGTGTTGTGCTGGAAGATTTGAGAGGAAGATAACAGCTCATTGGCAATGATCGAGGCTGCGACTTTCCGTACCCGGTTGAAAGACTTGCATACACATCCTTTTCTTTAAAGAGTACTTCTATGCATTTTTCGTGTTCCCTATAAAGGAAAGGAATCTTAAAACTATCGGAGACTCTCCTAATCAACTGCTTTGACCACCATTTTGAAAATTCAACTCCAAAGAAATGCGAACCACGCAAATGTTGGTCAGCGTAGATCACTCAATAATGTATGCAAGATTATTCCACAACACGATTACCAACAGCAAACCACAGACGCTCCTCTCTGACGTTTGAGGAGACCGGGCGGCTGTACACAGGCTAATGGAAGATAGAAAAGAAGTGTGCATTTGCAGACGCAAACCAGGAGCCATGATTTAGTTGTTGAAAATATGGTTAACTTAAACATTGGGTTGGTGTAAACTAAATGTAAGCTGCCATGGTATTTTACTGCCGGCCAATAATCACTTTGCTTCTAATAATCTGACCCAGATGTTTTCTTATTTCGAATGCAGTATTGAAGTTAATGACTGGCAGGGCTTCAGTTTACGGCTTTGATTAACCAGAAGACTTTCACCTGAAAATGTCAAGGGAATTCTTCTGACCTAACCAAGGAGTTTCTTCACTGGAAAGATCAATACTACTCAACAGAAAGGAGGTTACCTTATCCCCTCCCTCCGTCAGTGCTCCGTTTTACGGGTATTTAAAGCTATAGCTACACGGATCAGAGGAAAGTCGAAACAGACGTTGAAGTCACCGAGAATCGAACCGGGGACCTCTTGCTCCGAAAGCCGCACACTAACCAACTGAGCCACGCCGCCATTTTGAGTGAGAAGATAATCTCGTTTCCAGATCCCGCATATCAAGAGAGAAATTTCGGACGCTTTTGCTTGTCAATTGGGCAAGAAATGAGCTAAAATTAAACAAGTTTCTTTGACATTTCAGCCTGACTTTTGCCTTTTGCGTTAAACGCGATGCAAAATCTCTCTTTCAAGATCTTTTAACTCAAAGAAGCAAATGGTATAATTTCGGGACACACGTATCCCAGCTCACGTCTCCCACGTATCTAGCTCCCGTATTGGGAGCTGCCAACTAGTGTAAACCTAAGAATTTATATAGGAATGTAACGATCGTATGTAACAGTTCAAATTTAATAAAAAACGACGTACACGAGCTCCATTGTTTGTCTCTGTGGCGTTTGGGACCATTTCATGACGATTCCAGCACGTTTAAGGTTCTCATTCTCTATCCATGAAGAGGTACAGTACCTTGAATTGAATGTACTGTTTGAATTGCAGAATTGATGGTTTGAATTCCACGCAGACGTCCTTGGCGTTCCTCCCCCACTAACGTCTGCTAAAACAAAAAACCACTTCCGTTCGTGGATTACGGACCAATCAGAGGCCATTTTCCAGTTTTAAGTAAACTCATGTTTTGTATGGCATTCTTTTGCAGCATGTCATTGGCTATGCACAACACAATTAGTCAATGCCGATTGGTTTCTTTAAATAGTGGGCAGACAGCCATTGAACGGAAGTGGTTTTTCGTTTCAGCAGACGTTCGTGGGGGAGGGATGTGTGGCGAAGCCCTAAGAAGGTCTTTGTGGGAGGCTACGATTGAACAAGCCTGCGAGCAAGCTCTCTCGCGAGGTGCACCGCCCAGCCACACCCCGCTAGAGAGCTTGCTCGCAGGCTGGGATTTAATGTTTGAATTTTGATTCTAAAACGCACCATACCCTTTTGATTAATTGACAATGTTTACGAAGAGCATTTTTTCCGCGTTTATGAAAAAATTAGCGGAAAAATATGCTCTCTTCGTTACGAACTATCGAGGGATTTGGTAGGAGTATTTAAGGAAGTGTCGAATGTAAATTATTCCTCTTGTTGCTCTCTCTGGGGGCTCTCATTCTTACTTGTGAAATTTTTTTGGTAACTTACAAGAAAATTAAATGTGTGTATCCTCGAGTCTTGTTATTGATTTGCGTCTTACGAGGTCTACATCATAGTAAAAGAAGTTTTGTGTGGGACAATTTTTGCCCCAGAGTTTAGGACCACCTGTGCCCAAGAGCAGTTTTGTAACAGGGGAATAAATCTTATAACCCGGTTATTATCTATCTGAAAAGCTGGGTGCGGCTTTGATTGTTTAGAGGGAAGAGCGGAGCTAATTAACCGCTAATTAAGACGCAAGGGGATTATGTATTAGCATGCAAGGGGGTTATTTGACTCAATGTCCTTGCGGCATTTTTATTACTGTGTTACCTCCTTGCATTCTAAAGCCTTACACTAGCAAGTTTTCCTTGACAAGTGGACTTGTCAAATCAGTTACTTATTAATGTTAAAAACAACAGAATAGTTTGTGAAATTAAACGTTCCAGTTCCTCTTTTTGGCTTTTTGGCTTTGGAGGCTCATTGTCGTCTTTTCTGTTATCACCAACTAATCTTTTCTTGTTCCGTGCAAGATATAGGACATGATTTCCTGCATGCATGCAGTGATACCTCGCCCGGTTTTTGTTTCTTGAAAAAACTACGCGACAGCATCCTCAGCACGAAAACAACCAACTCCTTCTCTTTGAATTCATACACACTGAGATCAATTTGTCGGCTTCATCAATTTCCCCAATACTGCCTCCAAAATAACTTCGAGTCAGAAAAAATTCCGACTCAGAATCGCTGGACATCGCTCAGCTTGAGCTGCAGACTACAAGCAACTATCTGAAAACTTGAAACCATGCAGCACACAACTTGAATGATGCCAGATCCCTTGTGTAACAGAAATGAATATTGAATAGTCTGTAATTTTTGGTCAACAAAAACAAACAAAACAAAAAAGAATGTGCCTCGTTGGCACCACTGTCTTTACTTGTTAAGGAAGAACAAGTTGAACAAAATGAACAATAAATACATTTTTTCATCAAAGCTCTCCTGGGTCCGATGAGGAATCCTCTCCAAAGCAAAAAAAAGCCAGATGGTCTAAAAGATGCAGTGACCCATGAGATATTGAAGGCCCTTGCGGAATCGAAGATAAGAGATAAGTGTCCTTCACTTTCCGATTTCAGATCAGTTGCTTTATGTCTAATTGCTTACGCGGTTTTTTTTCCGTTTTCGTGAATTATGCCATATTAAAGGCCCTCCATATTAAGGGCCTCTTCATATGAGCCCACTTTCAAACTCTTTGTAAAATTGTCAATGTGTTCATTTGAGAGGGCGAGCTGGGTCGGTTTCCCTCAGCGAGGTCACGCACGTCTATGGTGGTGTTAGGTAATTTGGAAGAGAGGTTCCTTTTTCGATGATAACTTGAGGATACTCGCAAAGAAAACCGAATGCTCTTAAACAGAGCAGGAACCTTTGACCTCTCGATTACCAGTTAGGGTGCTCCAGCCTCAGCCAGCTGGGGAGATACATCAGTAAAAAAATTTCAGAGGAAAATTGGCCATTTTTGGATCATCATAACCCATCTATGAAGAGGAGTCGAGGAGAGAAGGGAGGGTTATGAAACTCGACAAGTTCCTTTGTTTCATGTTTTTGTTCTCTTTTTTGGTCCTGACCCTGCACAAAACACACCGTTTTTGAGAAGACAACCAATCAAATCTTTGTGTTAATTGTGCGGAACTAATTTGCGAATCCGTTCAAAGCGACAGCAAAATACTGCACTGTCACGGTCAATTCAACATCGATTGAGACATCATTGTTCTCGATTTTGACGGTTTTTCAGGCTTTATAACTAGTCCATCGATTAACCATGGTTCATATGAAGATTAGAACTTAAACTCGTTTTTAAACTGAGAAAAGAAGCTTTTGTATTTTTGAGGTCAATAACAAGACCAAAGTACGCCACGTGTTAATCTAAAGCGGCCATCTTTTTAATTCCCAGAATTCCCTAGTACATCACATTACGTCATGAGATACAACAGAAGCCATTTTGGAAATGGCCTATTGTCTTGCTGTTCTGCAGAACTCAGTACTTAAAATGAAGACTTCGAAATAAACTTTACTTGGTGAACCTCGATTTTTCTTAATTTAAATACAACAAATGCTTATGATTGCTAAATGTTGCGAACTGTGTCTGTAAGAAGCGATGAACGTATTTGTTGAATACTCTAATAAAACAACCCCCACGATCAATGCAAAATATCGCGTTCTTTTCTATTGTAAATATTAAGAAATGTTCATGAAAAATGACGTAGGCAATGATAAATCGCGTCATTGTTCAATCTTTCGTTTTTTGACACTTTACCATGGCCGTAGCTAGCAGAGGGGCAAAGTGGGCAGTTGTCTCCCCAAAGTATTCTAAAGAAAGTGGAGTGTTGGGCAGATAACTTGAATTTTACTGATATTACCTTTGAAACTCAGTTTTCACAACCAATTCGCTCGTCTTTATATTAAACAGCAAACAAAAGGGGAGCAATATTCAAAGACAATAATCCGTTAACATTTCCCTATAGCTTTTCACGTGTTTGGCTGGTTGAAACCTTCGTGATTAATTCTGATTCTGTTCCATAATCAGTGAACTTGGAAATTTGCAATTGATTGATAAAGATTTTTTAGAAGGAAATCAACGATTTGGAGACATTATAGACTAATCTGCTGGTTAGCGATACATCAATAGTTTAACACAAATAATAATACAACTTTATTGGGAAAACACAAATTACTGGTAAAACCAGTAGCTTACAAAACCTTAACCTCAAAAGGTCCCTGTATTTGTAAACTTGGACTAATTAACTTTTACTTTTGACTATATATCTATAAAAGTATAGCACTTCCGTGCCTCTGCATTTCAAAATTTTCTGGGAGAGCATTCATTGCCCCCCCCCCCCCTACAAGTAAAAAAATTACTTGCTTCGGCCTTATTTACACGGTAAATAGCTGGAAGTCTTTAATTTCCCGTTTAAAGTCGAAAAATGTGAAAGGATAATGAACTTTGCCGTTTTAAAAGAAATTTCTGTTTTAAGGAAAAAAACATTTAATTTCTTGTTTTTTATGTTGACCTACTCTCCAAAATTGGGATTTCATCACACGGACTTGTACTGGAGTTCTTGGAAGGTAATCTTAATCCAATTGTGGAATCTCAACTGTGGCGCGATTCCTTGTTGCACTAAAAATAAAGGAGAAAAGAACATACAACTTGAGCAAAGGATCAGCATAACAAAACAGACGCACTGGATCCTGGTGAAGGATCTAAACAGCAATATAAATGTTATAAAAAGCTAGAAAAAGCAAGGCGTATATAACGAATGAATATATCGTTGCGTTCGAGGAGAACGCATTCTAATTGTGTCAGTTTCGCGTGATGTCCCTCTGGTATAGATCGTGATGCCATATGATTTCAGCGTTTGGACGCCATCTTGTTCTGGCACAAATAACCTTGATCTCATGAGTTGGACGGGGCTACTACCTGGATGGGTGACCGTCCGGCAATTTCCCGCGCTGTACACGCTGGACAGTCACGCTGCTTGGCTATCCAGCAAGGAAGGCTTCTGATATCCCTCAAGATTGATATTGCATCATAACAGATGTATTCCA
>NC_090892.1:22488550-22518550 GCF_036669925.1 Montipora capricornis | reverse complement strand
CCAAGAGAGCTGCTGACCTTTCTGCGGAGAAAGGGGCATCTAGCTAGCTTACAGTCGTTCCAGTTAAAGATGTGGACTTTCCTCTAAATAAGAGAGGATTCAAAGACGCCATTCATTTGAGATTGACGATTGGCAAATAAGCTACACCCCGTCTGCTTGTGAGTGTGGAGGTGTTTTTTATGTAGACCATGCCATGGTATGCAGACGTGGAGGCTTCATTATTCGAAGACATAAAGAGCTGCGCGATTTGGAAACTGAAATGCTAAATATGGTGTGCAAGGATGTCGAAATTGAACCGGTACTTCAGGAGAAGTGCTGACACCTGGTACGAACAGAGCAGCGGATGCCCTTCTTGACATTCATGCTCGTGGCTTCTAAGAGCGGCAAGGCTCTGCCTTTTTTGATGTTAGGGTTTGCTACTCGAATGCAGACTCTTATAGAGGTCTAACATAATCTACCGCCAGCATGAGAGTGAGAAGAAGAGAATGTACGCCAGCAGGGTGCTAGAAGTCGAACAAAGCTCCTTAACTCCAGTGGTATTTACTACCACCGGAGGAATGGCAGATAAATGTAAGAGGTATCACAGTAGACTGGCTGAACTTTTGTCAACCAAGAAGAGTGAGGACTACAGCACTACAATGTCGTGTATTCGCGCCAAAGTCTCATTCGCCCTCCTGAGGTCTGCAGGAGGCCCTCCTGAGGTCTGCAATTTCTTGAGAGGCTCACGTTGTATGCGAAGAGCTCCGTTTAACATTACTGATAGTGACTTTGAAATCGATAAGGAATTAGCGAGACTTAAGGATTAGAGCGTTTATTATTGCCCGTCATGATGGATTAGGATAAATGATTATTAACACATTGACTGTATTCTTATGATTTAAAAAAATTAGTGTTGTATAGTTCTTCCAGTTCTTACTCTTTAATATTTCTGTAAATTATGTACATATTTTTCTGCTTTTAAAGTTTGAAACACCTCAACGAAATAATAATAATAATAATAATAATAATAATAATAATAACAATAAACTAAAACTTTATTTTCAACGAAAAAACAAAGATACAAATAAACAATAATACAGATAAAACTGTAAGAGCGATCTGTGTTCATAATTCTAAAAAAGGGGGTTAAAAACAGACATAAAAAACATTAAAAAACAAAATTTTCGGCCACCTTCTGCGACCTTCTTCAGAGAAAATATACTAGCAAGTTACGGAATGCAAATATATAGAAAAATGATGTTATTGTTCGTTGCTCCTAAGGGAGGAAACTAGTGCCGCGTAAACCCTGGGGAATGGTGATCTTTCGTTGACAGAGTTTTTGTCGAGGAACGAATGCAACGACTCAAGGGCGAAATCCTGGACTTACTCACCTTTCTCCTGCACAACAGCTATTTTATATTTGAGGAAACCCAATACCATCAGGTGTCAGGTTGTGCCATGGGATCTCCAGTTAGCGCGGTTATCGCAGAGCTTGTAATGCAAGAAGTTGAGGAAATAGCATCAGAAACTTCGCCAGTCAGACCAAAATGGTGGCACCGCTATGTTGACGATTCGAACGCGTGCATTTAGCGAGACGGTGTTGAGGTCTTTCACAGTCACTTAAACTCGATAAATGCCAACATTCACTTTACAGTAGACATGCCTAAAATAACTATGGGCAAGAAGAACAAAGCTTTCCTAGACACCAAACAGCGCTGTGAATGAAGACGGAAAGGTCGAGGTGGGTGTAAGGCCACACATACGAGGTGGGTGCAAGGCCACACTTACGAGCAAGTATTTAGATTTCCATTCACACAACCCAGCGCAAAGCAAAAGAGCTGTCGTTAAGACCTTACTGGACCGCGCTAAATGTATTCCGTCTACGGCTGCACGAAGACGAAGCGAAGAACGACGCGTTATTAACGACCTGAAAGCTAATGGCTATCCTGAAAACTTCATCAAGTCGTTCGATCAATCAAACAACGCAAAACCAAAGCACCGGGAGAGCCCAAAAGCATATGCATCAATTCCATACATTAAAGGTGTGTCAGAGCGCATTAGACGGATTTTAAGCCGCGAAAACATTAAGACAGCGTTCAAGCCACTAAAAACATTGGGTCATGTTGGGTCATTCAAATTACCTAAAGACCGGCCACAAAAGAAGATTTGAAAGGAATTGTGTACAAAGTGAGTTGCAGAACGTGCCCTTTTACATATGTCGGAGAGAGTAAAAGAAGTTGGAAGTCTCGGGGGCTGAGCACAAACCTGGAACTAATGGGAATATCGGCTCTGCGGTAAAACTGCATGCCGAAACCACTGGCCACGACATACACCCAAATTATGCAAGCATTTTGGAAACAGGCGTAAAAACCAAGAAAAAAAGACTTTTTGTAGAGTCGTTGCATTCGTTCCTCGACAAAAACTCTGTCAACGAAAAAACACTATTCCCCAGGGTTTACGCGGCACTGGTCTCCTACCTTAGGAGCAACGAACAATAACATCATTTTTCTATATATTTGCATGCCGTAACTTGCTAGTATATTTTCTCTGAAGAAGGTCGCAGAAGGCGGCCGAAAATTTAGTTTTTTAATGTTTTTTAGATCTGTTTATAATACAGATGACATGTTTGGTGACTAAAGTAGCAATAAAAAGAAAATCACACTTGTGTTGATTAATGAAAGATAAATACGTCGTGCAAAAACCGATATTATTCACAAAATTAACCAAACGTATATAAAAGGCCAGTTAAATTATTTAAATTACTTAGTATCTGCTATGAAATTGTTCAAATTAAAATCCTCTAAAGAGGATGACTAATTTCTTTCACCTAACATCTGCTGTGAAATTGTTCAAATTAAAATCCTCTAAAGTGTCTTTGTTATATCTAAATGGGGTTCTTTACCCTCTCACACAAGTTTGTATACGTAGATCTTAAAATTTCAAAGCTTAAACGTGTTGTTAACCAGGTCATAGTGGATGCATATTCATCTCCGCTTTTAAGCATGATTTTGTTCGCTAGATTCTTTAGGAAAAGTTGGCTTTCCATATCCATACCACCATTTGTGCCGAAGACCAGGGGTTTAAGGTGACCATCTCAACATCTAAGACTCTTTGTTGGTATTTCCCTTTCTTTTCCATTCTTGTTCCTTAAAGATGGTAAGGGTGCTCTTGTTCTGGTTGCTGCAGGAGTTTACGAGCGTCACTCGTACGTCAAAAAATGCCGTTACTCCTCGTGTCCAGAAACATCCAGCCTTGATGTCTAGCCTTGCATCGGGGCTTGTGTTAGAAGACCTCAGATCAAAATGTCAAGTGGTATCAGGCGTGGCTCTGTTTCAACGTTATTGCATACTTGAGTAAGTAAAGTAGTCAAAAGGTCCTGTACACCGTCGGGTCTTTGGGCTACGAAACCACCTTTTTGACATGACAGCGCATGATTGACTGAAAAGCAGATCCACAAGTACAGCTACTTGGAAGGCCCTCTAAAGGTAGATTATAGTGCATATGCAGCGAGTCCCTAAATTCCTGCTTGTTTAAAGCTAGTCCCTGTTCTTGAAGAGGCAATGATGTTAGCCATGAGCTAGCCCCCTTGTCCCTTGCTTGATTCACCTATGGTAGTAGGTCAGGTGGTAGTCCATCATCCATGCGAACAATTTTAGACCTCAGACTAGCTGCTTTCAGCGACTGTCGTTGTTTCTTGAAGTCTTTTGGACATACTTTGCTGTATAATGGAACGAAAATGGGGAGCCGTTATTGCCTTATAAGCTGCATACTATTGTGGTACTTTTCTTCCCTCAGCGAAGGAATACCGAAAACACCCTGAGCTGGAGATAGGGTGATAACCTCTTGCAATTTGTCAGGCAAAGGTTCCACTTGGCCGAACAGGGTGGGCAGCAGCACTTCATTAATTCCTTTTTGAATTGGATCTGTGTAATCTTCAAAAGACTCGATTGTTCGCGTGCAAAATGTATGGACTTGTAACCCTTTGCATAAGAAATGTAGGCGGGGTGTGGGTGGCTTTTCGCGATTTCCGTGAGTTGGATAAGCTCTTCTTGCCATTTAGAACTTTTTTCCTTGCAGTACTGGTCTTTATAGTTTTTTGACCAAATGACGGCACCTAGATGGCGTTTACCTTCCGTTGATATATTCGCCTCGCCTCCAAAAACCAATTCAGCTTCAGACGCCAGTTCCTGTGACTTAACTATGAACCAGCTTTTGGATCCATTGGCATGATAGCCATACTTTCCCCCTTCTTTGCTAAGATATTTGTACCAGTCATACAGCGCTTTAATTCTTCCTGCTCCAGCGCAGAGTTGTGTGCGAACCAAACTTATTTCACAGTTGGTGAGCCCATTCTTAAGCTGTTGATCAAAATGGATTTGTTAACCGAGTACCAGGGCATCCTCAAAGGATCACCTTGTGTAGTACCTTCTTGAGACAAAATCTCTCCTCCTCCTTGTATGAAAAGCCTTGAAGGGTTTCTATAGGTATTAATCAAATAAAGCGATATTTCTTTAATTGTGATCTGAATGTTGTGCAGAGCAGCAACACGGTTCATCAGGTTGAAGGCGTTGCTGGCATCGATCACATAAACTCCATCTGTTTCTTCTTCCGTAAAAACTTCACTCATAGCTTGTATCGCTGCTTCCGCACCAGTACTGTGGCCGGCACACACTTGCAAAGGGCCTGCAGCCTCTTTGAGCTTTCTTTTAAGAAAGCAGAAACGGTTTTACCAATAATCCGCCTGAGTACCTCTCCTATTCCTATCGGACGAATGGCAGGGTTTTTATCTAGTGGGATCAGCCTGCACGCTGCAACAAGTAATGATGGGTGATATGATTTTTTTTAGCAGGTTTCTTGTCAATGTGGAAGTTTCCTCTCTCAGAAGCTCTCCTCCCGCGTGGAAATTCTTAGAACACAGGATTTTTCGGTAAAGCTCTGCGTCCATCCCGGATGGGCCAGCAGATCCCTTAGTTTTCATCGCTGTATTGTAGATCATTCTTTCGTCAATTTGGTAAAATATATTCGGCGGGTAAGGTCTTGGGGTTCATAACGAAGAGAGTCCTCCTCAATTTCTGTAGGTGGTGGATGTTTCAGTTTCAATTCTTCAACTCCAGAAGAGCTTTCTTTATCCAAAAGCTTTATTAGCTGCTGGTACCTTACCCTGCAAAATGCAAAATCATGGAAGGAAGCACCATAAAAGCCTTCAAAGCAATGGAGTTAAGATCGGTGTCGGAATTGAATTGCTGCAACCAGAAGATCAACTCCGTTATAAAGCTCTTTCCTGCTTTACCAGAGGCTTTCAGGCGCTCCCCTAACCTTCGAGACCTGCTGGTAACAGCTAAACTGTCCCCTAATGTAACTCATTCTAATTCTGCACTTCCTTCCGGTTCTTTTCGCTGTGGCAATAACTGCGCTACCTGTCCTTACATTTTCCATGGACTAACCAACTACACATTATTCTCTCTCTACTGGCGAATCACGCTCCATTAATCCCACATAACTTGCAAAACTAAAATTTATCTACATGATTCAATGTAACAGATGCAATCTACAGTACCTAGGAGAAACTAAACGACTCTTAAAAAACGGTTTTCATAACACTGCCGCACTTTAGACCAAACCCAAACCTACTACAGTCGCAGAACATTTCCCCTCCTGTCCCCACAACATCTCCAAGGACATACAATTAATTCCTATCGAAAAAATATTTTCCAACAGAGACCCGATCCGTAAGGCCAGGGAAGCTTTTTTAATTTCAAGAGGCAGGACAACTAATCCCAACGGTCTTAATATCCGCGAAGAAACGTATTAGATTCCAGTTTATTATTTAGAGTCACTCCCGTTATTTTTCAGTTACTCTCAGTATTTGAATTCAAATTTGTTGTAACTATATATATATATTTTTGATGTACATAGAAGCAATCCAGTGTAAACTCTCATTGTACCTGAAGAAGGTTTGGCCAGCCGAAATATAGTACACCACTAAAATCAAATCTACGTTGTATCGGCTCTTGCTCAAAATATTTAGTTTCCCAACTTTTAATTACGCCGATCAGATCAAGCCACTGATCCAACGTTTACCGACAGGAAGATTGTCCACGGTTTCTTGCTTCAAAACTCCGGAACTTACCAGAGGGTATGTTGAAAATGTTCCTTCTAAAATGAACCATTTGATCGTAGATGTCATTGATGTTATTGTGGAATTCTTTATAGCTGATATTTCCACACAATTTTTCATTTATTTGAGAAGGAAATACGTCAAAATCTGGTAAGTTAGATTGAATTTTCGATTGAGCACTTTCTTTCATTCCTGTGTAGTTTTTTTCCAGATACAACGCATTTTTCAATTACTCGGTTGCCAACGGTATTCAATCAAATGTTCCTTTATAAAATATTCCCCCTGCTACAATACAACATCACAATCAATTGAAAAAGATTAGAATTTTATTTCAAGCCTACAACAACGCAATAGCAGCCCGCGAGCGACGTCAGGCGGTAGTTTGTTGACTCCATCGAAATAATAATAATAATAATAATAATAATAATAATAATAGTAATAATAATAATAACAACAATAATAATGATAATGATAATGATAATGATAATGATAAAGATTGCTAAATACAGTTATGAGCAAATGGGTCCTCTGAACGCATGGTACAGACAGTAAGGAACTTACTAACGAAGTGTGACAAAGAAGGAGGAGATCCCTACCTAGCACTGTTATCATACAGAGCCACACCCGTTCACCACCACCTGAAGTCACCGGCAGAGCTACTAGCCAATAGCAGGTTCATAACACTGTTACCAATGTCCAACCGTGCAAGCCTTACACCTGATTCGGGGCAAAGTTAAGGAGGAGTTGACGAGACAGCAGGTCCGCTATGGTCAATATTATAACCAGAAAGCAGGCCCAACCGTCGAACCACTCCACCCAGGCCAGCCCGTACGGATACTTGACCACCATACCAAGACCTGGAAACCAGGAACCGTCCTGAGAGCAGCCTATGAAACTCGATCGTACATTGTCAAAAACACCACCACAGACGATGTATACCGACGCACATGGTCGCACCTCAGGCCAGACACAACACATTCCTTTGCACACAGTCCCACACCAGTCCAAGTACCCAGCAGACCACCATCATCATTCAGGGACATGGAGCCACCCGCAAGTGCAGACGATCAACCACCAGGAGACAGCCCAGAGCCCAGATCCCCTGCAAGGATCGAGCGGCACCCAGAGACAAGTGGCGGATATAGGACCAGATCCGGGCGGACAATGAAACCACCAGATAAGCTGAACATTTAAAGGAGCGCTATTGTTTCGCGTTATAGAGTTAAGTTCGGTCAAACTGAACATTTGAAAAGCGTTATTGTTCCTCGTTACAGCTAAGTCCTATAACCAAGGCATGTTATAGTTTTTATATGAACACTGATTCAGTATCAGCTCATTGACGATCTCTATTACCTTCTGCATTGTTGAAAAGAGGGGGATGTCACAGTATAGGTCACGCCTTACGTGTATATTAAGCTAAGTAGTCGGCTCCACGTGTAGCGGCCATGTTGAAGTTGTAATAAATGTGAAAGAAAGTAAAACGGAGCTAATGATGCAGTTATCGACTGCAAGCACCTTATAAACACCAATGTCACGAAGACAAAGTCGCCATTTGGAAGTGGATCAGGGCGAGAAGCCGGCCTCTACCCATCCCACCCTCAACAATTCCAAGTTGAAGTCTTTGTCTCTGTCACTTTCATAATCAAAGATCCAGGATGGCGGAATGAAATATGCTTGCTTAAGCTTTCCAGGCTACACAAGTGGCTTTGTCCGATTGGCTAGCTTAACGCAAGCCAATCGAAAACGAAGAAATGTTTTAATTCAAGTAACAATTGTGATTGTTGGCTCGACATGTACTGTGTAAAAGAAGCGAAGGAAATTGAGGATTCTCCTGAATTCAAAGTCGTAAGAATACCAGAGGGTGTAATTTGCAGGTTGCAGGTCAGAATTCCACTTAAATATTTCCTGAAGAATCAGCGAGGTCCATTTTCGTGTGTAATGCGATCGACCCCGTGCCGGGTCGCAACACGGTGAGAGTTAATCATTAATTCACTACTACCAATAAACCTATAGTATATTTTTTGCGCTGTCGAGTTGTGTAAGTGTGAAAAAACAAAACAATATAAATACTGCCAAAGAGCCCTCGTTCACGATGTCCGCCATCTTTGCGCGGCAAGGTATTGCTGGGAAAACAGTAAAGTTCATGTTGTCACTTAGAAAAACTAGGGGCTTCGCTGTCGGTTCCTGTGCGATCAAGGAAGTTCGCTGAAAGTGGCAAAACTGTTTTGTACTCAGCGTTGTGTTAATTTGTTTAGGTTTTCTGAGCGCTAGTATTTACGAAACACAAATACGTTGACTATTGAGTCCCTGCCAGGGGTTTTGGGGAACAAAGGAACATGGATAATTTGACCAGGTGAACAGGGTAACAGGGGAACAATGACAAAATATCTTAGGGAACAAGTGGGAACATAAACAATTTTAGCGATAAAAAAGCTGTGAACAAGTTTGAAAGTAATTTGGGGAACAAGGGGACACAAGCAAATATTTAAAGGGAACAAAGGGACAAAGATCCCAGCCCTTCCCCTGGGAGGACTCACTATTGCCTTTCCTATGTTCAACTTTCAACGTGCTCCGACCATGGTGTCCACTGCATTACAGACAAACATGGACCTCGCTGAACAGTAAGTCAACTTTTAAAATGAATTGAGACTATATCAACAGCACTTGAGGAAATCTTTAAGTGAGATTCTAACCTGCAACCTGTGACCTGAAACCTGCGACCTACAACTAGCCCGTAACCTGCAACCTGCAAATTACACCCTCCGTAAGAAAACAAAATTTAGTGAATGAAGGTAACTCACCGCCAAACGTAGATGGCAGTGAAAACTAGGAAAAGCAATGAAGCCCCTGCAACAGAAACACCAATGGCAATAAAGATGATACTGTAACGGTTGTTGATTCTGTATTCCTGTACTTTTGTTGTCGGCATTGGCGTTGTTGGTATAAATGTAGCTTTGACACTGGTAATGTTCACTCCAATAGCATTTTCAAGTTCTGACTTGTAGGATACAACAATTTGAAGTAATGTGTTGCTTGGTAATACAGAGGCATTACCGATGAAGAGTCCCGCGGGCTGCTGGACGTAGAAGGCGACTTGAAGAGAACCAGAAACGTTGCTAGGATAACCAGGAAGGAGGTGGACTTGATCAGGCTCATACAGATCGAAAATGGCTTCACGCCTAATAGCAGAAAAAAGAAGTAAATAAGCCTAATAACTTTCTCAATTTGTTATTTATTTTTCCTCTGCGTCCATTCATCCATTCAACACACAAATCAGCCAGAAAACCAGCTGGCCAACCAAAACCCAGTAGGTCGGTCGGTCGCTTAATAGGCCATTTCCGAGTTGCTGTTTGTCTCGGTTTCGAAGTGAGTCTTGGTGCTCAACTATTGAAATGGAAATTAGTTTGATTTGCATGAGAATAAGCAACTCATTTCTATTTGAATGGTTGAGCACCAGAACTCGCTTTGAAAGTGAGGCATGCAGTAACTCGGAAATGGGCTATTGGTTAACCAATCATTCATGACGGAAGAGGAAATATGTTGTTTAAGAATCAAGGAAGGATGCGCCACCACACTGGCCATCAAGTACGAAAACAATCCAAATTTTATAATTGTTTTCCTCATTTCTCGAAACGATGGAAGCCACAAAGGTCTCTTCGATAAAAGAGGGGGTGTAATCAGTTCCCCACAGTAGAGGCCCTTATGAAGATGTTGAGCAATTTTTGGATGTTGCAGGAAGCAGAAGATATGTACCTCCTACTGCCCAAGTTCGAGATTCGTACTGTAAGTTACAACTTCTTTTATTGAAAAACTCTTGTTCCGTCCTTATTTGCTCTGTTCTAAACCGGTCAAACTGGGACACTGCAGTGTCTCTTCGTCTCATATTTTGTGCTTTCTCTTGACCAAATATGGTAAAGTGGCGTAACGGTGGAATAATAAAATGAGATACAATGAAAAATATTAAACACTGAACTAACACGCATTTTCTCAGCTCGTATTGAAAGGGTGCACGTCAAAGCATGCGAGGAATCCAACGATGACGACAACGAAGACGACGAGGATGATGAAAAAGAACATACCTCTTTCGTCTTTGGTCTTTAAGTGCACATTCGGCTCTATTTCTTTCACAGTAGGCGGACGTAACAGACGCCATGGTATCTTTAAAAGACTTGTCGGTGTTGAAGTCCCATTTAAACTGATCAAAGAAAGGAAAATCCAAATTCACAGATTTAGTCACAATGTGATTGGGGTCGGAACTCGTGGTGAACTGGGAGTTTCGTGAGAGAGAGAGTTTTTGGAAAAGTAACACTCACCGTCTCCGGCATTTTGCTATTTAGGTAAAGAGAGGAACCTCATCCAAACGCAACGATAAGATGTTACAGAGTGGCTTTATTTACTTACGTCGTCATCTGCTGTAAGCGACATCTCTACTGCCTGCTCTTGCTCTCGTATTGAAGGCTCCCGTGGTGGGATTAGCGTAGGAACTGGAGCTGTTTGATTTTTAGCCAGACCTATTGACAAAAGTAATGTGCTTTCCTTAACAATAAGACTTTCACTGCAAGGAAAAAGAAACAACCGGACCTACAAACGCAAACCGGCAGTGTCATTGTTACTTTAACATTTAAGTTATGAAAAGCTTGCAGTATTTACTGAACACGACAGGACAAATGAAGATCCACCTGTTAATTTTGCCCCCACTAGATCTAGTTTTCGAGTGATTATTGACTATTTTTGACATCATTTTTACATGGCTCAGCTCTTGACCAAAAGACATATTAAACTTATGAGTGAGGGTTTCATGTAGTGTTCAAATATTATAAGCTGGTTTGCGAACAAAGTAAGTTTAACGCTTGTGTCATCTTTTGATCCAAAGAAATGCCCGATAAAGGACCGGTCATTATTTATGTAGAGGGGGAAGGGAGAAAAAAAGGAAGGGAGGGGGGAGGGGTCAAGGCTATTTCAAATTGACTAGACGGGAGCTAAACGTTTTTATAAAGAAGTTTCTGGGGGTGGGTCAAGAGTTTGAGGTATATTTTAAGAGGGGTCCATTGGCCAAAGTGGGTAAAACAGTTCAATAGTAGAGTGGAAACAATATATGTGAAACAGTAAGGCTAAATCGTACAATTCTATGCTAATTATATCGTTTTCTTTTGCTTAATCACCACTATTTTGTACAGCTTAGTGATTTGTATTTTACAAAAATTCTGTTTGCATTCTAATCTCCATCGTTATCTCAAATTTCAGTCAATAAAGAATCCAGACCTATAGGAGGTATGAGGTAAGGGAGGGGGAGGGCTGGGGAGTTATCACGTAAATGTTGAATAACGAAGGGGGGGGGGGGGGGGTCACTTGCTATTTACATGGCCTGCAGGGGACAGGAGAGGAGGGGCTTGACAGTTTTTTGGATCTTTATAACATATTTTTCCCTTCCCCCCTCTACGTAGACATTGACCGGTTCCTAAATGTGATTCGATTGGCCGGGCACATTTGAATTTTTTCCTGAGGCCTAAGACAGTAAGATCCATGTTGGTATCCCAAATGAATGCTCCGGCTATTGAAATTTTTGATGCAAATACACTGTAATTGATTTAAAATAAAAATAAATATGGCTGATAAAAAGAGTCAAAGGGTCTATAGCTTAAGAAAGGCACAGACAAATTTACCGGTCTAGTCTCAGAGATGCTTCACGATTATAGAGCATATGTCATATTGGCAGTTTGCACTTTATGTCACAATACTCATGATGGTTTCTAGATCAATACAGTTTAAATACCCTTTGGATATTGGACTCTGTTAATATGTTATTCATAAGTTATTAGTACCGTAAGACCATTTTGCATGAGTATAGCCGTTTGATCACGTGGTTGCAATTAAGGAATAGTGTTAGCAGAGGAAATCGCGATAAACTTGTTATCATGGTATTGATGTAACGGCACCCGAGTGCCTTAGGCTTTTTGGCGTTGCGTTACTCTCTGACAAATGTCAACCTTGCCAGGAATGTCGGGCATGCGCTTAAGATCCTTAAGAGAGAACTACGCAGTGTGAGATTTTGAGCCCGAAAAGGCGTAAGTTTTGTTGCATTTGTATTGTCTTTTTCTTTCCACGCGTTCGGTTATTTACTAGATACCTGTATATGCGTGTATTTCAGTTTTGACAGTAAACAACAACTTGTTCAAGCAATAGGTCTGTCTTTCTTCCTTTGGTCTTCTCATACCTCAAATGGGCGAATTTAACCGGATTAACTCAGTTTCTGTGTGTTTTACCCTTTTTGTAATTTCGTAAAGAAAGAGTTTTAAAACTACTTTTACAATTTACCTCTGCATTTTCCGTCAATGAAGTATAGGTTATTATCACATTCGCATTTATAAGATCCTCGTGTGTTGACGCACTTGTGGAACTCGTCTGTGCAATTGAACAAGTCTTCATCTATACACTCGTTAATATCTGAAGAGTAATTAAAAGCATTTATAGTGTTAAAGAATTTAGACCTCGGTTTTCACCAGAGAGCAAACATGAATTTGGTAGGGGGCTAGTCTTGAATATTGTCTACCTCAGGAAATCTTGGTTCTCAACTCCGTCCCGGGAACTCTTCATTTACTTTGGGCTGAGACCAGCCGAAGTCTCTCCGAAAAGTCCTGGAAACGAGGTTGTGCGAGCATATTTCCGGTCTCAACACGTTTTCGTTTTGAAGGCTATCCTTATTCTTTTGCTATAACGATGGCAAAAACGAAGACAGAGTAATCAAGCAGGCCTTTACTTTTTTGCTGTACTCTATGGAACAATTTGATGGACAGTTCTTTCATTTCTTGGTTTGTCATTGACAGTAGCTGTAGTTTAAAGACGAGATAAAAAAATATCATTTGTTTTTGCGTTTAAATTATTTTCCCCGTCCTTTATGAAGTAAGCGAAAAATTAACAATTTTCATAAATACAGGGCCCAAAAGATCAATACACTCAAACAGTAGTCGAGACGGAATTGGGTCAAGCTCACAAGATGTTGCATTCGTTTGGCCACCTCGTTCGACACTTTCAACATCGTCCAAGAATGTTGGATTCAACAATGTTGGATCCGTTTGACCAGGCCTTTAGCAGAGGTTAACATGTACATGGTGCAATTCAATCGTTGCCATAACCAATACATTGGAGAAACCAAACGAAGACTCAAAGACCTAACACCGTAGACCAGTCGACAAACCTACCAACGTCTCCAAGCCTATCACAATTTCAAAACAATTCCTCACCAATCATCACATCGGCATAGACATTTCAGTTTCAGTACGCAAAACAAGAGAAGCATGCATACCCCATAAACACAGCTAACACTCTTGAACCTTTAGGTCTTACTAAGAAAGATGAAATCAAATCCGTCCTTTCTCTGTATATTTCTTTACCGTTATGACATTTCAGCTTTTATTGGTCCTATTATCATTATTGCACCGCGTCCGTTAAATCCGTTAAATTCCTTATCTTAATCTTAAGTGTTGCATTGTATCACACGCCATATCACTATTCACATTGTAACGTCTCTGTAAACCGTAGTCATGACTTGTAACTGAAACCCTGATGAACAAAGGCGGTGCCTTTCAAAATGCTGGTTTAAGGGCCCACGGACGTATTTTTCGCGCGTTGCTAACGAAGTGAAATGTTACTTCCGGTGACTGACATCATCATATCGTGAGCTGACCAGGAAACCCACTCACAAGCAAAAATCAGCGCACGAACTGTTGTTTGCATCGAAGGTTTTTCCTCGCCCTTACTGGAACTCGTTCTCAGATCAACCGCGCATGCGTTAACGAACTGACTTCCGGTTTGAGAGAAAGCTAAATTTCCGGCGGTCTTTAAATTGAATTAATTTTTTTTAATATGGCACGGTTCACCTCCAAATACAGAAGATAGCTAAGCATTGATTTTTTCAAATCATCTTTTTTGAAAATTTTATGGGTATTTCAGTATCAATTATCTCTCTAAAAAGAACATTTTTTAAAATAAAAAGAAAACCATGCTTGGCTGGATGCAAAAACGAATACAAATTATGAAACCACTGATTAAATACCCAAATTGAGTAGCACGTAGACAAATTTAGAGTTTTCTTTTATTGGTCACGTGACCATAGGCGTGGCATGATGACGTCATATTTAGGGTCATTCAGACATCGGTTTACAAAAGTTGGAAACTGACCAAAATAATGCCAAATTCTCGCAAATTAGTTAACTATTACATCCTTAGCAACGCACCCCAAAAAATACGTCAGTAGGCCCTTAATATAAGACCTATCATGCGGATAGGGAGGCGGCATGGGTCAGTAGTTAGGACATTGCATGCGGTTGCTCTGGGTTCAAATCCCGTCCTAACCACAGGTTTGAATTTTGTTTCCGATTGCCCCGGATTCAACTCCATCACGCTTTGTAAATAGCCAACTGGTTGCCTCCTGCCAGTTGGGGTTTTTAAAGTGCTACTGGAGGGTGTGAATGGGGTTAACCGACTAGTGACAAAGGTCTAAAAAATATTACTGACTACCGACAAAACGAGGAAAAATTACCGACTAGCGACAAAAAAATTCACTGGAATTTACCGACAACCGACAAAGGTCGAAAATTTTAACCGACAACCGACAAAGTAATGAAATTTTAACCGACAACCGACATGTGGACCCCCCCATTCAGACCCTCCTACTATGATAAAAAAACTAATTCCTTTTTTCTTCAGATTTTAAAAGTGTGATCATTTAACGCTTGACTGGTAAAATTTTGAGCCTTGATTTTTATCCAAAGGCTGTTTACTTGAGTATACGTTTTGGATTTCACGGTCCGTCATTACTCACGTTCCAAACTGACCGATTGGACCTCAGATGGTTGGATCTAAGGAAAAGTGACGTCATTGACTCACTAGCTTAAAATTCAGCGTGTAAACGCAGCTTGTGGGAGGCTCGGTGGCCTCATAGTTAGTGCGCTCGACTCCCGATCGAGTGGTCCGGGGTCGAGTCCTGACCAGGGACATTGTGTTGTGTTCTTGGGCAAGACACTTTACTCTCACGGTGCCTCTCTCCACCCAGGTGTATAAATGGGTATCGGCGAATCTAATGCTGTGGGTAACCCTGTGACGGACTGGCATCCCATCCAGGGGGGAGTAGAAATACTCCTTGTTGCTACAGAAACCGGAGATAAGCGCCGGCCTGGTGGGCCTTCTAGGCTCGTGGCAGACTTACCTTACCTACCTAAACGCAGCTTATTCTATATGTAAAACACGAGTTTAAGAGTCTGAAAGCCCGAAACTCCCGTGTTGTATATTAATTCAGCTGCGCACACACGCATTGCATCCTTAAACTAGCGAGTCTTTGACGTCATTTTCTCCTCGATCCAGCTCTTTCAAGATTTTAAAGTTAGTAATGACGGACCACCAAAGAGGACAATTCCAGTTAAAATAAACAGGTATCTTCTTTAAACCAAGGCTTAAAACTTGGTCACTTACTGTTTAGTTAACATAGCTTTGAAATCTAAATAAAAATAAGAATTGGTTTTTTGGTCATAGTAGCTCTTTAATTGTTTCTGTCAGATTATTAAAAGTGGGGTGCCTGTAAACTAGGTTGTTAGGTAATTGCACTTCCACTATAAACAAAGCATTTACATTTACGTAACTATTCCTTAACAATAAATCAGCCTTGCTCTTTTTTGCTTTTTTTGCCAGGGATTAAAATGCGTCCGATTTCCAAGTATATTGGATTGAGATAACTGACATTTTCCCTTCGGCTGCATGTTTCTCTTTTTTGTTTTAAGCGAGTATGTATAATGATAACAAGAATGAAAAGAAACGGAATACCTTGGCATTTTAAAGCATCTCGGCTCAATTTAAACCCCTTTTGACATGCACAATTGTAACTTCCTGGGGTGTTTGTACAAATCTGATCACAACCATCGGTACCTCTTGCACACTCATCGATGTCTGAAATAAAGAAGTTAGAAAAAGTACGTGAACCGATGACGTCCTAGAAAATTCATGTGACATTACGTTACTGAATGCAGTTGTGATTGTAGGATGCGTTCGATTGGAAATCCGGATTTAGATCAAAAATTCTAGATCTTGGGATTTGTAATCGAAGTCAAAATCTGAAAAGGGATTTTGTCGTGGATTTCACTAATTTAAATCCTTCCTGGCGTGAATTTCCTATTTGTGAAATTTGCGAAAAAACTCGTTTTCAGATTTTGTGTTCGAGTGAAATACGAACATCCAGATTTTAAGATCTAAATCCGGATTTCCCAATCGAACGCACCCGTAGTTACCCAAACACCTTACATGTCCAAACGATCCTTAACCATAAAATAACTGCTTTTTTGTAAGACTGGGAATACTCATTACCAGTTATTGGAAGAAAACGCTCGTTTGGCTTGTTTACATTTGATTTATTGCTGAGTGTCATGACGTATGTCGAATAACGATGCAGACGTACTTGACTTTCGGTAGTACAGGTACAACATGAGGGTTGCTTTGGGAAGAGCAGCCAAACTTGTAAATTGTTGCACACAACCGAATCCTGTTATAGAACAATTAACGGAGTTAACTTTTCAAAACGAACATTTTTAGATGAAAACCAGGTGGCGCGTCGTTTCCAAAACAATTGTAATTCCAGGCCTGAGGCTGAATTTCGAGGACTACTTAAATTCTAGTTCATTCATAAGAAAGGAGCTCATAAGTGAAAGCAAAAAGTGAGAGTTCTTCGATTCATATTTCACGCATAAAATTTTTCCACCTTACTGATCTTTAGCTGCTACATTTAGACATCACCACCTTGAGCGACCGTCCACTGTCAGTCGCGCTGGAATTCATACGAAACACAAGCGAATACATTGCGCCTTGATTGACTAAAATGAGGATACTTGGTACTACGGCCATTTGAAATATAGATGGTCTCATGGATGGATTACAAGTTGTGCTTTGCTCTTCACGAGCACCTGCCTCAGTGCATCAGTTATATGAAATACCAGTGACCCTATTTGGCCCCTGAAATATGTGAATTTCATTTCAATTAATTTTGATGAAAAAGAATGAAAACTGTGTTTCCGGAGACGTCTGCTGAGGCGATGAGTTCATAGGACTTCATGTAGTTGCAGACGTCGAGCCGGAAACCGACTTCTGTATTACAAATCCTGTCCTATTCCATACGCCCCCTCTCTGTGTCTTTACTTTCTTTTGGTGGAGTGTACTGAGTAGTTATCATTACCTCTACATGTTTTTCCATCGACGTTTAACTCGTATTTTGCAAAACAAGCACACTTTGCCTCGTTGTCATCTCCTTTAAAGCACACGTGTTCACAGCCATTGTCTGAAGAACAAGGATTCAAAGCTGGGGAAAAATACAAAGTTAAAATGTAATCATTTAACCAAGAAGATAGGAGTTTTGTGATTGGTTACAGGTCACAGCTAACAAATGCAATTTGAGAGGACCAATTAGCCTTTTTTCTTATGCTAGAAAGTTCTCGGTTTTCGATCCAAAAGGTCTACGCGAACACTCAAATTTAGCACGCCACAAATTAAAATAAAGTAACAAGAGCACAAAGAGAAACAACAATAATGAAATTAAGGCTCGATTTATGCTAGCGACAGATCATCCGTCGGAACGAATCGTCCGTTTAGTATAAGTGCGGGACGAACTACCAGACGATCCATGGGGTGTACATGTCATAGTTCGACGCGTATTTATGCACTACGAATTTCTGAGAAAGCGAGACGAAAAGGCTTGGGTACCAGTCAAGTCCATCTTGGCGACAAATTTCAAAATGGCGGCAACAACATTTTTGGGTAAAAGAAAAGCTGTCTAAGAAGGGCTGTTTTTTATAGAGACTGAATGACGAAATGGCAAAAAAATGAGAGGAATTGAAGTTTGAAACAGAAGTTGCTCAAACAGCAGCTTTGTCCGCCACCTTGAGATTATAGTTTACTACAAACGATCGTTGCCCTTATGTAACATGTTCTCGATTCTTTGGATAGTTCGTCTATCGCCAGTATTAGGGAGCTTAAGCAATGACAACGACGCCGGCTACGAGAACGCCACAAAAAAGTTGAACGAAGGAGTAAAAATGAATTCAAAGCTCTGCAGGCCCTGCACGCGTGTTTTACATTTGCGTCCATTTCTATGCCGTTCTCACTCTGAAAACGACGAAAATTTACCCAATTTGAGATTAGGTGGAGGGCTTTAGGACCTGCCGATAAATTTTCAATTTTCTCTAAAAAATATCCACACCGTTCTCACCAATTTTATCTCTGGAATGTTGAAACTCGCTTTCCATTCCCAGCGACTCGAAGCCAGAAGAAATTTTTACAATAACGGAAAATAACATTTTTAGACAAAGTTCTCGTAGCCATCGCCGTCCTTGCTTAAAGATCTCTATTTATAAACACAGACGGATCATGCGTGCAGACAAATTATCCACGGAAGTTCTTCTACCAAGACGATCTATCCAGACAGTTCGTCTGGACAGATGGTCCGTCTGTCTGCCTGTATTTGTACACAGACAGATTATCAGACGAACTATCGTTCTTTGTACAGGTTCGTCCCAGACAGATGTCTTCAGAAGAAATTGAACCAATTAGTTCTAATAATTGGACTGAGTGGACTAAAATTCAGGGAGTGATTTTAAAATAGGCCGAGCCCGCAGCGCGAGGCTGATTTGAATTTACGAGCTCGAGTACTGCCTTTATCACATACGGGGGAAAATTACTGAATGCTGATTGGCTGAGAAGGAGGGCATTTTTTTTTAATCACGAGGACAATTTTGGTAATCAAGAGGACATGATTACTTGATCCTGATTGGTTAACAGTTGCTTATCCAGAGAAAGCGAAGTTACAAGAGAATATACTTGAATATTAAACTACTTTTTTTGTCCACATATAAAATACATTTTAAGCGCTATTTCTGTTGACAGCAACGATTTATTGAATTGAACTTTAACCAAACGGGAACGTGAAAATACGCGCGAAATTAATCTTTAATTGTCCTCTGGCCCATGCGATTTCATATATGAATTGTGCGACACTATGTTTAATTACTAATTAATCGTAACTAGAGTTACGAAATTCGAGGATAAAAAGTCTTTGACTACATTTTTTGGTGAAAACGTTAAAATTATTTTCAAGCTGTTTTGCAAACAGTAAGAAAATAGCAAGAACGACCCCATCCAAGTAAATGTGATTGACGCACGAATGGAATGCGTAAGTGTCCAATTACAGGTATGCGGGCACAGAACCAATGAGGTTCGAGAATTTTGTGATAGTTACGATTACAATAGTAACCAAAACGATTACTGCGAAACGGTCGACAGATCAGCTGGGAAAATGCAAAATTGTTTGGGAGCATAGACGCACAGAAAGAATGCTTCCCCTGTTTGGAATTATTTTGCCTTTGTTTCCGTAATGGTCAAAATGATGCCAACTTATTATTACACTCACCAAGGCAATTTGTCCAATCAGATGGATCCCGTTTGAAATACTGACCACACGAACAATTGTAGGTTCCTGGTTCGTTTTCACACTGTTGCTTGCATTCATTCCGATCCTCGCATTCATTCACATCTATAACGCAATAAAAAAAGAAATGGTATGTGAAAAGAGGCCCGTATTTGTTTTACATTTTTCTGGATGGCATTACTGTTCACTCATGGAAAACACTTTAGTGGAATATGTTGATCCTTTTCTCTACTGTTTTGAGGTATGGATGAAATAGCTGAGATGATACCATCACTGAGTAAATTCTAGACTGGTACAAGAATAACGGTTTGTCGTGCAACTTTACGAAATGAAAGGAAATGATGTTATTGTAGGATAGTATAGGTAATCACATGATGTTGAGTGGAAATTGGAATAAGTAAGCTCCAGCAAAATTTGTTCAAAGATGAAAAAAAATATAAATTGGAATTTTTAGACTTTGAAAAAATGTACGAGTACTTATTTACTCCAAATTGCAAAATGATGTTAAAGCCTTTCTTTATTAATTCAGTAGAAAAAACGCACGAGTTTCACGTAATTGCGCCATCCAGGGCCAGCATTTGATTGGCTATCTGTGGCTTCTTTGATCATTGAACAATTAGAATGCCTGGCTTCTTTCGTCTTTTGGTACTGAATTTCTTCTTTTCTGCACTGCGTTACCTGAAAACTCTCAGCCAATCAGAATGGAAATTCTTTTTCATGTACATTTATAAAAGAAGGAACGCCTGAGTGACTCTCTTAATTAGTGCATAGTGTGCTCCAATGTCTAAATCTCGGTATTGTAGGTATAGTGCTCCACCCCATTTGCCAATTCCATGTCCTTGTAAATGTGAAACTGTGCTAAGCGAGCATTGCGCCGCATTTACCTCAATGTTGTCGAAAAGAAGAATATAATCAGGTAGACTGTGCGTTTTGCAGCCAAGCTTACGACAGTACATTGACGTTAGGGAACTCTTAATGCCTCAAGATAAGAGAATTTTTGTTAAAGTTAAAAATTCTGAGGACATGTCATTTTACACGTTTTTTTCCCATTAGGAACTGAACCTAAATATAGTCCTAGGGGAAAAAACCCCAGATTAGCAGGCCAGATTTAAGCCATATGTCTAAACGTAATTTTGGTTTATACTAAAATAAATTTACTGTGGAAAGGGTTAATTCAAGGTAGTAGTGGAGATGGAGGCTCTCCTTGATGAGCTCCTGGTATCCGTTGATGCTTATCCACTTCAGAATACGCTTTAGTTAGAATTATTAAGGGATTGGTGGTATTTTCCACCAACTGCGCATCCTTGATTTCATTAGATGCATGTATTGCAAAAGACAGGGTAGATTTTGTGTTGTTTTAGGTAGCCATATATGATATCGCGCTAAAAGGAGGCAGTAATATATTTGGAGTGCACAGGTGCGGCTTCAAAATGGCAGGGTATTCTGCAGTTACTAGAGCATTGTAACTTCAGCCTCAGGCTGGTAAAAACCAAAAGAGCAGGCTCACTTGTTGAAAGAAGCTAGGAAACTGCGGACATAAGTCAAAAGAAATGGCTTACTGATTTATTGTGAACTCGCAAGCGAGAAAATCTGCTTACTGTTTGGCTAGACGTTGTACCAAGAGCACTAAACTTATTGAGCTTCATTTCAATTTTTGCACAGACAATTGCCACTAACACGAGTACTTTTTTAATTTGAAATCGGGTTACGCCGGAGAAAATGCTAATTCTACGTTTTGCAAAAACACGCCGGAAACACTGTAATTCATCTCTTCTGGTTACGCAACAAGATCGACATCATTTTTTTTTTGGTACGATGTAATCGAATAGTTGAGGAAGACTCATTTAGTACCCGAAGATTTTTCTATGATAAGCCCCATTGTCTTGGATATGAGACAGGATACTTCAAAGTTTGCACTCCAATTAAAATTTTTGTCTCCCTTTAGCGCGATATCATATATGCATGGTTAGCTAAACAAAACAAAATCTCACCCTTTCTTTTGCAAAACCTGCATCTATTGAAATCCAGGTATGAGGTTAAATCAAATAGTGGCCGGGACTGTGACGCCTCAAAATGGGAACCTCTTGTAGGCTATTTATATTCACTTTTAGTATAAGTTCGCTTGCCAGTGTATATTTTGCTTACCATTAAGTAAGCTATTTCCTTGACACGCAAGACTGTTTTAGCGTAACTTAAGATGATTGCATGAAACCTTCTCCTATGCCGTACTAGTACCAGTTAAGTAAATAGTGTGTGGAATTGCTGTAGCTGTTGAATTCAATGTAACGAGTACGGGAATCGTAAATAACTGCTGTATATATTTGTAACGCAACGTAAATCGTTATTTAAATTAATTACCAGCACATGTTTTTCCATCGCTATTCAGCGTATATCCGTTGCGACAATCGCACACAAAAGAACCCGGTGTATTGATGCACACTTGACCACATGCACCACGTGGATTGCATTCATCGATATCTAAGGAAATAAACGTTATAGGGTAAGAGATGTTAGTTCGATTTTAGGAACTGTGCAGCCTTTTGTAACAGGGGATGTTTATTAAATGTGAACAACATTGCTTTAAATTGACTTACACCTTATCTGAGAAATATCGCAAAATGCTCATTGCAAAAAAATATGTTATCCACAGCAGAGATTTTCACTGAAGTCAGGATTTCATTCCCTAAAGGAAGCAAGCTGGAGATTTGGCTCGAAACGAGGTTTTTATTGTATTTGGACATGAAAAGTGCTCAATCAAGAAAAGTTTAAAAAATCGAACGAAATTTTTGTTTCGAAGCCGTTTCTCTGAGGCTTGATTAACTTTCAAATTCGTCCTTCATTCTCCAAGTTATTCACCACCCTCAACTCCACTTGTTAAACATTTCAATGTCCAAATTCTGCCCAGCATCCTCTTTTTCTTAATTTTTAAGATTAAAAACTAGTATTGCAAAAGACTTGAAGCAAGAATCGCATCATAATGTATCCGTCAGTTTTATCTATTTTCACCGCCTGGCAATTTTCGGGACAAGTCCAGACCTTCCGACCTGGGTGTGGCTAGGCGCGGGGCGAACTGTCGGATCAAACCAATTCTTACTTTTGGAGAAAACCTATACTGTTAAGAAATTAATATCGTCATTGATGACCGCAAAGTAAGAGAAATAATTCAATCCTTAGGGTTGTACACGGCTGGGTTGAGAGGGGGCGGGGGGGGGGGAGGGGGGGAAGGGCTGATGGAGGACGACAGGGCATGATAACCGTGGAATGCATTGACTAGTGTATCCGTTAAAAGTGAGTGTGTCTGGATAAGAACTGAAGTTGAGTGCATTTTGTTGTCCTGAAATATGCAATCTAAACTGTTGTTAGGGTTCCTTTGATTTAACGTTGATATCTACCAACCCGTGCATTGTGCTCCGTTTCCAGTCAGGCCCCTTGGACAGGGTCCACATATGTAACCACTAATATTGGCTGGTGGTGGAAGATCAATGCAATCCACTCCTTGGTAACACGGCTGACCATTCAATTCACAGGCGTCAATCTCACTATCACAGAATCTTCCCGTATACCCTCCCTGGCATGCACATCCCATGTAAACAAATTTGTTGCCAGTGTTGAGGTCATCGCCCTCTTCTGGCGTCACGCACAGACCATCGTGAAGGCAGGCACACATGTTAATGGTAGGATTCCAAGTTGAGCTTGCGCCCATTTCATCAGTGGCAACGAATGACAAATTGAACTAAACAAGAACCAAAAAATAAAACAAAAAAACGTTGTTGTATTACAACTGAGCTCATGCTTTCATCCCATTCCACTTCCCAACAAAATGTTGTAGCCGACGCTTTGGAATTTTTCGGTTTGTTGACCAAAGAATTTCCCCAACCAAATTTTTCCAACAAAAGGTTGTTGGCGACGTTTAAGCATTTTCCGGTTTCTGAGCGTGTGTAGTTGAAACGGATTTTCATTTTGCTTTTGCTCATGTGAAAGATGGTCTTTCGAAAGACTTTTTTGAGGGATTTTAATTCAGAGGAACTCGGAATTAGCAGGTCATGCATCGTGAGTAATAATAATTATGTGAACTTTAGTTTAGTGTCAACTGCAGTTAGCGTTGGGGCATTAATTGGGGGCACTCTGCAAGGGGAGGAGAGGGGAAAATCGGACAACGCGGAGAAAAGCCTCTTGGAAAAGAGTAGAGAACCAACAAGCTCAACCTACGTATGACACCAACTCTGCGCCACATTGGTGAGAGGCGAGTGCTCTAACCACTGCGCCATTCCTGCTCTGATTGATGTCTTTTTGTGGCTGGATACTCCATCCATCACTAATGGCATGGTGTTGCTTTGGGCGACTTTTTTATGTTGGGAAATTTTTGATATTTCATTCGTTTAATAAATGATGTCCTATCCCCCCAAGCTGTGCATAGCAAGGCTGAATAGAAGCCTGGAAAATAAGCAAATATCAAAGACACAACTCAAGCATAAATGAAGGCACGGCTGCTATCCACAATGGGAAAAGAAAGGAAAGGGAATAATTTTGTTTGTCTCATATGAGTGAAGGAGATCTAGAGAGGCTTGCTAAGCTTGTATATTTCATAAAGACCCCAATGACATGAGTGCCCAGACTCTAATTTAGGAAACAATTTATAAGAAATTGTCTCACGAAACATAAAGCCAGTCATGTTCAATTTATTATGGAAATAAAGTTCTTCTTTTTTTGCGAAGCATACCCTTCTTGTTGATGTAACGTGCCAGGTAAAATGAAGCACATTTCCAAGTTGATTCTCTGTAGCATTTTCAGGTTTGTTTATTACTCTGAACGCGATGGTGTCATTGTCTTCTGCTTTGACAACCAACTTGGTAGTCCTGTTAAATGTGACATTTATTGCAGTTGGGACATCGACTATTTTTGGTGGGAAATTTTCTGTAAAGGAAAATTATAATAATCACGATAATCAAAATAAAAATAAAAATAACTATAATCACCATAAAATAACTAAGTCACCGCAGGTCAACTGTTTTTTTTTGTCTCCTGATACGTTGAAATTGCGAAACTATGCGCTGTGACATTAAAATTGGTTTTTCGAGGGGAATGTATGTCGTCTTACAAAGCAAAATCTTGCTAGGGGGATTACCAGGAAACACGGGATAACGCAATGCTCTTAAACGCGATCATAATAACATGATAAAAAGCTATGAGATGGGAGAGACCGCGTTTTCGGCGGCAAGTAGCAAGGCAGGTACGCTTACTTCGGCACTCTAGGACTCAGAAAGAGTCACCCTCACCATTGTTTGTGTGCGTTGATGAGCACCTCTCCTAGAGCAACCTTGTAAAACTAGGCCATAAAAACGCGAGCATGAACAGCCATATCTCCGGTTATTAATAATAACAACAGGCTACGGGGAGCCTACACTTTGTTCGAAGGTCCTTTTTAGCCGATTCCCTAGAAAAAAACCCAGTTTTTAATTTTTTTTTTTGTTACAGTATCTTGGTCAATATCCAGTTCAATTCCGTGCAAAGAAAGCACAAAAACTCGTTTCCGGTCCCGCTCACAATTCTTTAATACACATCCTCCCGGTAATTTGTCACGTAGTCTTCCGTGGTGTAGTGATCATCGCGATTGCTTTGAATCATAAGATATTGAGTTCGAATCCAACTTGGGATGTCTTCTCTGAAAAGTGTCTCTACGAGACAAAAAAATCTTACGCATGAGCTGCACTATCGCGACATCCCCCCCCCTTTCCCCAAGAAAAGAGTGAAGTTGTTATTGTTCGAAGAACAATAATAATATCGCAAAGAAAAAATTAAATTAAAATTAATTAAGTGACAAATAGGGAAAAAAAACCCATTGGACTTTGAAAATTGTCTCCATCAGAGTAAGTGCTACTGCTTCATGCTACTCGTTTTAAGAACGAACCATAGGAATCGGTTACCAGTACCGTTAGCATCTTTTTAAAACAAGAACGTCGCAAGGAAAAGTGGTCGGAGCATAGGAAAGAGCGGATACTGATTGCGAGCCCCGAAACTTCGGTTGGAGTCCTTCTTGATAAAGTAATCAACTTGACTTACCTAAAGAATTTGTCTCATTGACAAGCTGAACGTTGATATCCTTGGTTATTGCTCCAACGGATAGGTCATTTGTAGATGCCACGTCATATAAACAGTCACGATCTTCTCCACACTGTGCTTCAGCCTCCAACCTTATGCTGTCATTCTGCCATGTTATGTTGTCAGCAAACATAGGCACAAAGTCGGGTTTAGCAAAGGTATTGACGCTTTCATTTTGATCATAAGTGAATAAAGACTGGGATTCGTTTATTTGCCCTAAAAAAGAAAGGAGACAAACAGAAAATATCTCAAGATGCAGTTTTCGCATGATGTCCTCAAAATCAGCCCTGACTTATAGCCATGGCTCTGGCATTTTAGAGTCAGATCCGAGAACGATCATGGAGTGAAGATACCTATAAACCCAGACCGTATAACAGTATGAAGATGAAACAACCTCGTCTTTAATAAGTACTCATGACTGGAATAAAAGGAAACGAAAAAAGAATGTAAATCTGACTTTTGTTGGAAAGTGCAATGATTTCGGCACAAGAGACTGCTAGAATGTTAACGTGTTTTAATCACAAAACAATATGGCGGCCACGATTTTTCGTGTCAGGCCTAATAGGCCGACAGGAACCGGAACTTTGAGCCATGATTTAAAATCACAACATCCTCCAGTTTCCTAAAGCTATGTGGTGACAGGTAGGTACAATCGTGTATGCCCTGCCGTATATAAAGGGAAACCTGAATAACTGCAATACCTAGTTAAAATACATAACGGAATCTTCTGTTAAGAAACGGGCAAAATTGTCCAGATTAAACTTTATGAATAATAATGAAACTAAAAGGGATGTTTGTGAGCGTTTCTTTTAAATACTTGCTTGGTTTGAGCCAGGCGTTACAGGTCAAGCCTCTCAGGAGGATTAATCCCTCTGCCACTATGGGTATCGTAAGGGACTTATGAAGTAGTTGCTAGTCGCTGGCTGGAGGACCACGTTCAGGACTCAGAAGGTTAGGGTCTGAAGAAGATAGGCCTTGACTACTCTGACGTAGACGTTTATAGAACAACAGGGGTAGCGCAAGTAAGGGGGCGTCCTCATGTCTGGATAAAGTGTCTTGTCGTTGTGTTGTGGGTCTCTCGTATGTGTGCTCTGTGAGCTCTCAGACACAGGAGAGACATGTCGGGGTCTGTCTTGGTCATTTGTGACTTTCGGAGGATTGATTTGACTGATTTCCCTTGCTTTCAAGAAATCCATTACTCTTTGGGTAATGCGGGGAGCTTGTTAAGAGCTGGAGGCAAAATTCTCGTGCGAAGTCTTGGAATGCTTGGCCACTGAATGAGGACCATTGCCGGTTCTTAAGATTTTTGTGATTCCTTGATCGCCGAAAAATGCTTTGCCCCATTGGTAAGCGCTTGACGAAAGAGTACTTTCGAGTTAAAAGATCCGCACCAACTGAGTGCTAAGCTCTGGGTGGTACGTCTGTGGGAATGAGGCACTCTTAACTTTTTGTTGTCTCCTGAGCAGTTCTTCACATGTGCTCCATGCTTTAGTGGTTTCTTCTATGTCCTTGTATAGGCCTCTCCAGTAAATGGATGTTCTTGCTCTTAGCTTGGTCTTCTCAGGTCCTAGGTGTTGCGCCTGGAGTTTCGACAAGATTTCTTTCTCTTGAGTGCCGGGGATAACAATTCGGTGGGATTTCAAGATTATCCCATCTTCTGTGGTTAGTTCATCACGGAAACACCAGTAACGCTTTAGGGTCTGGTAACTGTTGGATGTTTCTGGGCCACCCTGTGTGAATCACTTCTTTAAATGCATTGAGCTCTGGATCCGCGCTCGTCTGTTCCCTGATTATCTGTAACGTGTCGTTACTGAACTAGGGAAGGACCTCATGTATTTGAACATTCATTTTGGAAATGGAAATCGAATTTTGTTTATGGAAATGGAAATGGAAATGGAATTTGTTTACCCATGGAACAACTTAAGAGCGCTCAGGAACTCGTTCAACATGTGTCCGTGCATTCCGGATCCAATTGGAATTTGGCAGTGTTGGTTTATGAGGAGAGGGGAAAACCGGAGTATCCGGAGAAAAACACAACAGACAAACTCAACCCACATATGATGCCGGGACCGGAAACCGAACCCGGGCCACATTGGTGGGAGGCGAGTGCCCTCACCACTGCGCCACCCCTGCTCCCCCTGGAAATGGCATCTTTTTCCTCCGGTGATAGTCTTGATAGGGCGTCGGTGATCTCCATGTTGCTCGGTTGGTAGCGGAGCGTTAGATCGTAGGATTGCAATGTCAGCAGTTTACGTTTAACACGAGGGGGTGCAGCAGTTAGATGCTTCATGTGGATGCTCTCAAGGGGTCTGTTGTCAGTGTGGACAGTGAACCTTCGACCGTACAGGTAGGTGTGAAATTTCCCGCAACCGTAGACAACGGCAAGTAACTCTCTCTCAGTGTTGGCATACTTTCCTGCTACATCGGCGAAGGCCTTGCTTGCGAAGGCAATTGGCTTGTTGTCTTTGAGCAGAGCAACCGTTAAACCTTTCATGAGGGCATCAACTTGAAGAGCAGCTTCCTTTTTTGGATCGAAGTATGCGAGAGTGTCTGCACTAGAGATGGAATCTTTGATGTTGTTGAAAACTTCTTAATGAGCTTGAAACCAGAATGATTTTTTCTTTCAATAGCTCCCGTAGTAGGGCTATTATTGTGCTTAGATTTAGAATAAAGGGGCCCATTTAATTTGCTAATCCCAAAAAGGTTTGGAGTTCTTGACGGTTTGCTGGTGGAGGAATCTGTTCCAGAGCTGAGACCTTGCTCGGGTCTGGCTGTATATCATCTTGGCCGCAGATAAAACCTAGAATCTGATCTTGTCTTGTTTCACAAAAAAATTGTCAGGATTTAGTTTAAGCCCTGTTTCTATGCGTCTTTTTAACATCCCGTGCATGTTGTGGTCACGCTCCTCTATGGTTCTCCTGAAGACAACAAAGTCATCAGAAATTCCTGCAGCTCCTTCAAATCCTTCAAAGGTCTGATCTATTTTGGTTTGAAAGATGTCTTGAGACATCTTGAGTCCAAATGGCATGCGCTTAAATCTATACCTCCCAAAAGGAGAGTTGAAGGTTGTGAGATAAATGGATTCGTCGTCCAGGACTACGTTCCAGTACCCACACTTTGCGTCGACAATAGAGAATACCTTGGCACCAGCCAGCTTTGGCAGGATCTCTTCCAGGGTGGGGGTAACATGGTGCTCCCTCTTTACTGCTGCATTAAGATCATTGGGGTCTAGACTACGCTGTTCACCCATTGTGTAGGCTCGCCTTCTTCAAACTTGGCTATGATGTAATTTTTTACCACCTCGTCAAATTCTTGTTTGATATAATCCTTGAGGCTTCACGGCACACGCCTTGGAGGGTGTACTACTGCTAGAATGGTAGGATCAAGTGCAATGTGGTACTCTCCTCAAAATTTGCCGATCTCCTCAAAGCACTGGGAATATCCTGATTAGGTCCTGTCTCTATAGGCCGTTAGAGATACATTCGAGGGGGACAAAGAGTCAGTTTTGAGGTAGCCATACTTGTCAAGGTGGTTTGGGTACATTTGTCGGTACAATAGGTTTGGAAGTATGTTGCCCTTCGTGCATACGGTACCCAGAGCCTGCGGTGTGCGCAGCAAACAAACCTGTGCTATCCTGTCAAAACTTTGCCTCTTCACTGAAAACGGTGCATTTCTGTGCGTAAACGACGTTGTTGTCTATCTGCCCTGTCGACCCAGATGAGCAGGTAACTGCATTTATCGGCTTCCTGACGTGATTTGAGCGGACCGGAGAACATGAGCTCCACGTGTTGTTTGAATCACCGCCAGCTTTCTTTCCATCCCATTGCATAATTGGGTAATCCACAACGCTCAGAGCCATTGGTTGTGGGTTTTCGCTTACACTTCTGACACCATGCAATAATTCCCGCACAAGAATCTGCTAGAAATGTTAACGTGTTTTAATCGCAAAACAATATGGCGGCCAAAAAAAAGACGATCTTTCGTGCCAGGCCTAATGGGCCAACAGAACCGGAACTTTAAGCATCGGTTTACAATCATAACAGAAAGGATTGACAAGAAAGATGAAATCTAACACGATATGGACACTGTGAGCAGTCGCCCTTTTATCTACTGATCCAATGCGTGAGCGAAAATGCAAACATCACGCAAGTTTTGGACAAACGAAGAATCTCTCTTCTTCTTCTTCTTCTTTATTGGGTCCAGATCTCTTTCATTACTAGCTTGCGTTGTGTATAGGTTAAGGCCTGTTGCAATGCAAAGTATAACAGTAGCGAAGAAGAGGAAAGAAGCTACTCGCGGTTCAAAGGAACCTTATATAAGTGTCTAGACGTTTTAGCGCTAGAGC
>NC_090892.1:22473550-22476050 GCF_036669925.1 Montipora capricornis | reverse complement strand
GTTCTTACTTTAAAACATATCCCGTATCTCCTCAATTCTACCCCCCATCCCCCACCTCCAGACTAAAAATCCCGTATCCCCACAGTTTTTTTTACCTAATTATCCCGTATCCTGATCGCTTCTCGGGCTTTTGGCTAAGATTAGTTTCTTGGCCAAGGGCTACGGTCAAGTACTATTGTACAACGTACGGTACTTTTTCAGTACCGTAAGGGGCAGGCACAGAACAGTTTCGGCTGTTTGTCTGTTCTCTCGAAAACGATGACAAGGGTTTTTTAGGTTTTTTGTTCAGCTCGAGTGTAGAATCAGGACGAACTGTTGTAGTTTCTGATAACTATTTACTACTTGTAGCTTTTGTTGAATTTTGAATCGATGATAGAGAGAGTTTTGGCGATCTCAATCCGGACTGGACTACTGGATTTAAGGATTTTTCTTAACGAGATTTCAAGTTATTGTGGAACGTTTGGTACCAAGTTACTGAAATCAAGATTATGGAATTGTAAAATTAGAACTTTGGACTGGACTATACAGCACGCAATTACGGAATTTTTGAGCATTGAGAGAAATAGAGCACGGATGTTGTCTTCTTGTCTTCGCCACGGCAAATTTATACAGTTTGCAAGGAACTAAACCAGGATTACAGAACCAGACGTCGATTACAGGGCCCGGTTGTTCGAAAGCCAATTACCTTAATCCAGGATTAGCGTAAACTTTTGTTTCATGTTTTCAACTTTTTGGTCACAGTTTCCTTTGCTTATTTTTGTTTTTCAAGATTGACTTCTTCTAATGTAAAGTTTTTCTGAATATCAGCCTTGAACAACATTTGGGAGTAGAGGATAAAACTCGTTTTAAAACCCAGTTTCTGAACAACTGGCCCAGGATGATAAGTTGTTGAACTGTGATTTGTAATAAGTTTTTCGGATGATTTAAGGCTGATCCTGTAATTTTTGGATGAAAGGAGTTAACGAAGCAAGTAAAACTGTAGGATTTGAATTAAGTCTCCTTCCAAAAAATAAATAAACAAAAGATCCCGTATCCTGATAACCTGCTAATAGGGCTTCGTTGTTTGCATTTGCAAATTTAGTAACATTAGTAATGAGTTTTTACAACAAAAAACTTTAAGTTATATTACAGATGTATCTTTCTAGTAATCTTTCGCCATTTTCCGAAGTCTACCTGTACTTGAAGTTCACTGTAACTGGACAATTTGTGTTAACTGTTTGCGCATTCCACGGATACGCCCTTGTAGGCGTCTTGTTTTTTTTATTTTCCGTGTCGGTAAAAGTCTTGCCTGTCTCTCCCCTGCTAAGTGGTGTCTTTATGCATAGAGCCTTCTGCGCGTATTGTCTTAGGATCGAGAGGGTAGTGGGAAATGCGTAGATTTCTCTGGTGGACACAGTAGAATGATCAACGTAACCGGCAATGGCGTCGAAAGTCATGTAACGCGAATGGCGTTTTAGTGGATTTTTAAGCAAAATATACCCTTATGGAGCTTAATAATGGAAAGTCAATTGGATACTGAACAAGAAAGGCACTGAAAAAAAAATCTGGAATCTTAAAAGCGACGAGTAATGGACTTCGACAACAATCTGTCGGCCGTCGAGCCGTAATCAAAGTGAGATGTAGTTATATAATATTGTATGAATGTGGTGTTTTGTACAACGCTGAAATCAAATGGAAAATTCTCTAGTAACTTATGGGTTTAACAAACAGAGACTTAGATCTGTACTCAATTCTGTACAGTCTTCTGCTAACAATTGGAAATTTCACAAATTCCTGTTAGTCAAAAATTATTTGAAAGAAAGCTTTTTGCCCATTTTTTGCTTGATAATTCAAGTAAAGGGTTTTTCAGTGAAGGGTTTGATGCTAAACACTCGTGAGAAATTTATTTACCGTGTTGCGTTTTTGACACGGAGTGTAATTTGACACGATTGAGTTTCTTGTCTTCACGCACGTATTGAATGAAATAGGAAGGGTTTTTTGCCTCTTATCGCACATATGTTGTTTGTTTCAAAAAGCATTTCGCTGGAAAATGGTGGCTTTTATGAATTCATCATGTGTAATATGCGAGCTTAACTGGATAGTTTTTATGGCAATAGTAAAGCATTTTGGTGTCAAAATATAAGGTAAGCGACTCCTTTCTGTTGTGTGAACTTAATTGAATATACCATGGCTCGTAAGTTTGTATTTGTCATCTGCTGTAAACTTGATTTCCACACTCAAAATTACCTCCAGAACTTACTTTTTGCGTAAAATAAGCTTTTAGAATGATTTTCGTTTCTTCTGTGGTGATACTTGACGATTCGGGAACATTTTGTAAAAAAAGATTTATAACGGGTCACACGTGCAACTTGCCCGATTATGCATATAACATCCACTTCGCCTTTTGACATCCCATTGAAAGAAACTCGTAAAATATTCGCAGACCGGTCGCTTTCTCGGAAATTTGAAAGGATGATTGCTAACAAATATAGAAAGATTTTCACAATAACTAAAAATTCCT
>NC_090892.1:22438550-22468550 GCF_036669925.1 Montipora capricornis | reverse complement strand
AAATGAAGGAGGCAGGAAGAGAAACCTTTCAGCCAAAACTCAAGCACCCTTGAAGTAGTTTATTTTAACTGCAGGGACGATTTCAGAGTGCTCCTGATAAAAGTGGGCCCTGACTGTTACCTGTTGGCTTTACTTTGACTTCGACAGTGCTTGTGTTTTCTTCTTTTGCTGCGCCCGCAATGAAAATGGTAGCAGTTGTGGAGTTTCCCTGGGCAGGTCCAGTTCTAGCCTGTAGCTGGAATTTACCGTCTTGTCCATCGACCATTACATACTCGCCAAGACCATTGAATGTGTAATTCCCCCCATCCAAAGTCTTGAAATGAGGATCACAACAGAACCAACCTATATAATAAAAGAGATCAATCAATCAATCAATCAATCAGTCATCAGTCAGTCAATCAACTTTTTCTTTGCAGCAGCACTTACGTCTTGGAAGAAAGAAGTAACCACTGCAGTCGTGAGACGGACGATAACGGTAGAAGACGGTACTACAAAGATCAGGTGTGTCAACACAGCACGATTTGTAGGCTTCCTGGTCAGTCACCAGCGTGCCAGACCACGAATAATACCACCAGAAATAGTAGAATTGTGCTACAACGTGACCTCCGTTTGGCTCTCCAACCTTTAGCGAACCAAAGCTGACATCCCAGTCAAAAGAGTAGCAACATAATTGGTTCAGAAAGATATAAACGTAACCTTTGCTGGGCACGTATTTTAATACCCACGTTGATCGTCGGGATTTGAAGCAAACATCGGGCCACGGATTTTCCCACCAATTCCAAAAGAATCTCACATCGAAGAATGCCTGAAATACCGTACAAGGACACGCGAAGTTCCTATCATTTTTACTTAGATCGATGTAGTCATATATATTCATTAACTTTTGCTCGTTAGCCCAAGTCCTGCACTTTTGGGATTCAGGATCGACGTTCTCGATTCTCCAGAAATGTCTTCCCATCACACCAGTGTTTCCTTTTTTTTCGTCAATTGCCAACATACCAAGCAAAGTACCAGACCTTTTTAGATACACACAGAGGCCAAGCAAAAAAAAAAAAAAAAAAAAAGAAAAAACAAAAAAGAAAACGGAGAAACAAAACAAAAAAAACATTAGTAAGCAAATGGGAAATAAATCAAAATAGATCAATGAAAGAAAAGACTAACGCCGAGAGCGAACAGAGAGTTCACAAAACCGCAACTTCCAAGCGTTTATTATTACGGAGCAGATACTGATTGTTTTGTAAAAGAAAGAATTTGTGGAGCTGTTTCTAGAATATCGATATCACCGGAGCCGTGAAACGAGACTGATTGCCAAAGTTTCTCTTGATAGACCTCAGTGACTTGACTTCTCCAAACTTTTTTAATGGCTGGCGCGAACTAAAGGTGGAGGAAAGTTGCAAGTCAGCGCGAGGTCTTTATCTGAATCGATTTATTGTACTAAGTTTCAGATCCCTGGATGCCTTTACCGCCTCGGTGGCATTGGTGGTGAGTATAGAATGAAGACCGAGGAACAGCCCAAACCTTTAAGGTACCAATGCCAACCTTAAGACTAATTAGGCCTAAAACGATGTTTAGTTTTAACTAGGTTGGCATCTGAAAACGGTTTGGCTTTTTCCCCAGTCTGCAGACAACAAAATACTTGAAGGACCTTGAAGAAAGAAAGGAAATTGATTCATTGTTTGTATCATTTTCCCGTTTTTCGCACCTGTATTCCCGAGAAACGAGACTACTGGACTACCGGTAAGTCTGGAAAGAAGTGACAGTTGTTTTGTCCACGTGATTTCTCGCCGAAAGAAAGAAGTCGTAGTGGTTTCTAAGCTCCTATATTCACGACAATGCATGCTTTTGTTAACCTAAGTTATTCTGGAAAACAGAAACTCACAATTTATCGTGATTTGCATGCTCGTCCTTTCACGCATTTGCCGATTTAGTAGAGCACGCACGTCCAAAGTGTTCAAGTATGAACCTTTCTTTTGGCTTCTCAAATGTCAGGGGCACCCAACGGAACGTTTCGTAAATTATCTATTCGGAAGGCCTTAAATCACTTAGGATTTTCTTTAGGGAATTTTCGCATCGAACTTTCGTGATCTGAAAAAGGTAATGCCTCTTTCTTTCTGATTGATAAAAGTCTTCTTGTGAGTACCGAAAAAAGGCCAGCTATGAGTTTCGGAAAGGATACAATACCTAAGATTTTCGTGTAGTAGACAAAAATGCCCTAATAAATGAGAAAAGTTTCAAGTTCCCCTAGAATAACCGAACAGATAAAAATTTTATAGCGCAGTCTAAAATGAACCCTCAAAGCTTTAAAAGCACTCCGAAGATCTTAGAACAGCGTTTGGAAGCGTTTGAGATAAAACGGTCGCTGGGTACCCCTGAAAGGTCTTGGGTCGGTTATTTAGAATAATTTAGCAAGTGCTTAGTACACCCATGTTTTAAGTAGTTTTCGCCGTTCACTGTCGAAAGAAGTCTCACGAAGGGAAAAGCGAGAAAGAAAAGCATGTGTCTTCTCAGTGAAGAAACTCTGTTTAAGATATTCCGCATTCTAGCAATTAAAATTCTCGCCTTCTCGTTTTGATAGACAAGAACAAATGCCGTTATCATACGAAAAACTAGCTGATGTGAAACCGACTACAGGAAGAAAAAGTTGCAGACGAAATTATTTCCTTACCCCTCCATGTTGAAGTAATGGCGTTCATAATCACCCGCATTCCAACCAGCGGTAGGTGTACCATACCAGCCAGACCAATAACTGCAAGTGTCGTCATCCCTAATAGGAAAAATAGCCATGCAAGAATTTTAGGTTTTTAGCACTGTTTAAATACTTTACAAGATTTTATTTTCTTTCTTTTATTAGTTCGTGTTTTTAAGAGAGGAGTGTCGTGACCTCGAAACCACATTCATTCCGACGAGGACTGTACACACTCAAGGGATAGTTAATGAAGTGATGATTCTTCCTATGGTCTACTTAAAAAAATAAGTTTCTAAAAAAATGTTTAAAGGGAAAATATGGCCTAGGAAAAGTTTCTCAGAATCGACAGTTCTTTACCTGTGTTGTTATATTTGACTACTCATTTGGGCTTCATATGCCTTAAACATCGAAAGCCGCCATCTTTGTTCTTTGTTTCTCAGAATCGAAAGTTCTTTACCTGTGTTGTTATATTTGACTACTCATTTGGGCTTCATATGCCTTAAACATCGAAAGCCGCCATCTTTGTTCCTGTGCATGCAAACGAAGTTATGACGTAGCAATAGGAAAGGAAAGGAAAGGAACTTTATTTAAGTGTCTAGTCGTTCTAGCGCTGAAGCACTAATTGGGGATACTGTAAACTGAAATTAACAATTAACACAATTCAAGTCAAAGCAATGACTGAAATTCCGACAGAAACGACGAGAAGAGCGATACTGACCCAATTGCATCGTAGACTTGATGGTAGCTGTCACTTATGTCATTTGGTTTCTTTTATTTTTTTAGGGAGATCCTCACTCAACTTTTTGACAAAGGATGGATTTTTCTGGAAACCAAGCTCATTTTCATTGAAAGGAGGTGTCCCCTGAACAGGACGGGAGTTATACCAAAGCAGAGTTGCCACCGTTTTATAACCACAGGGATTCAACCTTTCAGACATAAATTCGGTAAAAAGAGAGACTTACTTTGATAAACACTGACCATACGGAACGACCCACTGTATTCCACCTCCAGGATAGTTGTACATTAAAAATGTATTTATTTGATCTGTAATAATGACAGCTTGAAAGGTGTTGCTCTGTCGATAATAGAAAGAAGTTAAAAAGAGGTAAGTGTGTGAAATATTTAGGATGATTTGATATTGGTCATAACTCATGCTGAAAAACCCGTAGGGAGAACGAGTATTGGGTTGGATTCGTTACTACAATGCGACGCGCCTTACTGTGGCCACCTAACAAAGCTTTTTACAAATTATCCGCCAATAAGGGTGTGGGAATTCGATTGACAGTCACGCCTCCTCGCAAAATTCACACAGTTGTAAGTTGAAAACCGTTGCATGGGTTGTTGAGTTGACGATTTACATGTAATTGTCAAATGTGAAAGTTTGTTGAGTGGCCACAGTAAGGCCCGTTGCACTGTAAAACCATGTCTTCCAAACCTGAAAACTTGAATAATTAAGCACATAAAGTATGGTGTCTGCATGGTTCAGCTTTTATTTGCACTTTATATATAGTCGAGAATCTCGGCTGCAGGACCAAAAAGAATGAATTTTGATTTAAACATTGAATATTTCATGAGCAATGTTTTCCATGCAAACTGCGGCTAAGAATTTTAAAACATTAGCTTTGCATATTTTGGTCGTGGCTAGAGTGATATAGTTTATAGGATATAGTAATAAAGTTACAACGGTCATATTTTCTAAAAGTAATTTTTAGAGACATGTTTACCATTGAGTTAACATTGCTTGGATTTTGATGTTCAAAACACCACGCCATGCAGGATTTGCTGGTGTACAACGAATATCTTGATCAAGTACCTCACACCAACAGAAACACATATGTGTACACTACCCCCCTCCCCCTACCCCAATGTCGCATGCCAGAGCATTTTCTTCGCAGACATAAATCAAATGGCATTGTCGTTTGGTGTACTGGTTATTTGCGAGTTATCCTACGAAACTGTGATAAGCCGGGGCTATTCTTTAGGACTATTTTGTCCAGGTCTGCTCTCATTGGATGTATTTGTATAATTCTTTTAGCCCACATGGTAACAGTCATGAAAATCTCTTACCCTAGTGCAAGAGTTTTCAGGCGGATAAGGGCAGAGATTCTCCCATGTCACAACAAGGACCCAATTGGCTTGAAATCGTGAGAACACCCCACTTTTTTCATAACGTTGCACATCTTTAGAGGCCAGCGTCAGGATTTCATCTTCTGCGTCTTCAATTGTGCTCTGGAGCGTTTGCTGGTAAACTTGGTAATAGACGTGTGAGTAGTCGTCCCGAAAGGCGAAATCATCGATAATAGCCCAAAATGGAGCCATTATTGCGGTGTTGTCAAACCATCGATAAGCACCAAATTTCTGAGGCCACCACCAGCGCCATTCGAAATTTAGTTGGATTTTGCCATCTGGACAGATCTGTAAAGCAACAAATTAAACTTGTGTGAGCTGAATCACCCGTGCCTGTGTCGTGTTGGTCAATTAGGGAGCTAATCCAGTGATGATGTTGTCAAGGGAAACATTTAAAACTGACGACTCCTACCAACTGAAACAAGAAGTAATTGACTAATAGAGATATTTCTCGTTACGTCACCCATTGTTATTAATATGCCAACCAGAAGCTAATTGGCTGTTGAAACAATAACTTCTTTTGTTCCGTAGTTGGCAAATTTCAATATCAAGAGAAATGTGACGCCAATGTTTGTAAACAAGAATATCGCTATACAATCATTGTTACTATTTTACAGAAACAAAAAGACGAGGTACGCCCGACGAGCGGCAGAAATGGGTTCAATTCAGGCTTTTTACAACAACTATTTATTGTCAAGGGTTGTCTTCAGTTGCTTTCTTATATCTAGGTTTGGTGATTGATCTTTCGAACTCCTTCGAACAGCCAGCGCTTGTCCATTTCAGCCAAGTTGGTCTCACATTTATCGCCCATTGTAAGCGGCCTAACTACTCATATTTGTTTCGACTTCCGATTGGTTAAGGTGAGTGTCTTGCTGGTTTTGACTGGCAATTACTTTATTTTGGAGACGATCGTGCAAAATTTATAGGTATGGCGTTTTATACTTTTCCAGTCGCACATGAATTTGACGTCATCTGTGAGCTATTATTAGACAGATGTCCTCTTGAGTACATGTGATTAGTTTGTACTTAACTTCTTGCGCTATACTTTGAAATTATCTTTTGTTTACCTAATTTTCTTCGAAGAAATCAGTATTTAATCGTTGCAGTACATACAGGCTCATGTTCTATATCGTTCGGCTTGTCTGGGATAGTCTCATAAAAAAAACGTTTCCGTGAAACTTTCCGTGAAAATAAAAACGCTGTAATGTACTCATCTTTCAGATAGTTAAATAGTTAATATAAATTTGCATATCGTAAACCGTTCGCGACTATTTCATTTCTTTGCACCGCCAAAAAAATATGTGCTAAGATGCGTGCCGAACGTGCAGCGCGATTATTTTCCTGTTTTCACCAACTTTAGGAAGGAGTTTAAGAAACGGCTACGTCTACGGCAACGCCAGAAAGCAATAGTATTATAGGGAAGACATCTGTTTAGAAACATTGCTTTTCTGATTCAAATGTGCTAACCACGCGAACAAAAGATCCTTTCTTTCGACAGGCAATGAGGCTCTGGTTGGCACATAAATGACAATAGGTGACGTTAACGATATCTTCCCCATTGGTTTAGAGACGAAAACTGGGTCGGGACGTCTTTTTGTACACTGTCTTTTCTTTTCCGTACTCTGCAAGATAACAAGGCGAAACAAACAAATCTAAAATTTTGATTATGGCAACGTGAACATACAACATTGAACCTTCCATTCTCTTTCTTTACTTCAAAATCGTTCGTACCAATACAGTTATAGGATATTTTGCAAATATTGTACAACGAAAAAAAATGGAATAATCGCGGAATTCTTAAGACATCGTAAAGCTTTATTTTGAAATGACGCCCTCGATGTCGTAGCCGATGTAGTTTCGTAAAGTCCTTAAACTCCGTATTATTGTTTTGTTGCGTTGTCGTTTGCTTAGCCACTGTCATTTCTTAAACTTCCTACTTTTTTAGATCTTTTATGCGCAACTTCGTCAGAATTCTTTGATTGTACCTTATGTCACGCGCGGTAGCAATGTTGGTGGAAAGAACGACAGCGAAAAAGTCTTTTGGGAATTTCACGCTATTATTATGCAAACCCTGAGCTACATGTTGCTGTTGTTTTGGCACCAACATGGCCGTCTTATCACGTGAGTGCAATCAAAGAATCCGTGGAGAGTTCAACCTCAGTGTTGAAGCGAAGATCTGTTAAGTTCACCTCGGCCGACAAAAACGCATGTTAAATTTTAAATAAGAAGCAATACCTACATATAATTTATAATGCCTTTCTCCGTAGAACGGAAACCCCAGGCTAGGTGTTTCGATCTTCTTGCAGAGATATCGGAACAAATACCCTGAATTGATGAGTGCTTCATCACCGTGCTCTGGACCGTATGGATACATGTTGTCACGATTTAAAACTGTTTTAAATGAAAAAAAATAGATCAAGAACTGAAAAGTCTAAGCTAAATAGAATGTTTCAGAGGGACTACTTATATGATATTATGAAATAAATGCATATATTATCGACTAAAGATAAAAGTGATCACTTATCTGCTGGTGTAACGATCATTCTATCGTTCGTCTATAACCAGCACTTCAAATATAGAGGATATTACACGGTGGTGAGAAGATATGAATGTTTGAGTGTCAAGAACAATTTCTCACAAGTGAGATATTGTTGTTGCCACGAGAACATAAAATTCATATCTTCGAGCTAATGTGTAATCTTCTTTTTATTACACGGTGGAGAAATATACATGGTAGACATTTAAAACAAATACAGGGTATTTTAAATACAAACAGAAGCACATGGCCTAGAAGCTTTTTTCCTTGGAACAAACCTGGGAATTTTAGGACAACAAAATGTTATGCCCAAATATGAACAAAAATGTGATCGAAGCTGCACGCGCGGAAAAATGCGCGAGATACGTTTCATCCAAATAAGGAAATTTTTAAACTCAAAAAACCCCAGCTCTGAACCAGAGTTAAACGCTTCAAGGTCATGATATGCAGATATAAAAAAAATGAAAAAAAAAAAGGAAGGGAAAAAAGGCAGGAATCATGACGTCGTTACTCAATATGACCACTCTTGCTACATATGAAAAATATGCCTCACGTGCATGTTCTTTTACATGTTATGGATGAAAGAAACATGGAAATTTCCATGTTCTTTTACATTTTGCGTATGAAAGGAGGATGGAAATTTCCATGTTCTTTAGCAAATTGAGGATGAAAGGAACGTGGAAATTTCCATGTTTATTTGCGAAATGTATTTAAAATGTAAAGAGATTTTTCCAAGTTCCTTCGAATTCTGCCTTGAAAATTTATACGCAATTTTTATTAAATGTGGTCCCCCTGCTAAAAGATAGTTGCTAATTTAACATTCTTTTCCCCCGGATAGAGTATATCACAAAAATTTAGCTCCAGTTTGACAATTGAAGCAGATTTCTGGCAAATAATTTTATTCTGTAGCTGAATTGTGATATCGATATAGTAAATAATATAATGGCCCGAATGTGCCAGTTTAAGAATATTTCCGAAGGTTTTAGAACGTGTTAAAGGGGCTATGTCCGCAAAATGATATAATTTTATGACACTTAAATGCCCAAAAATAGAATTAAAACATGGCAAAAACCACTTAAAACTGTTGAAAAACATAAAACAAATACAGTAAAAGAAAGAGAAGAACGGATGGACACAAATGGACAAGATTCAAACGCATTGCATTTGGGTAATCTTGAAAAAAGTCGGCGCGACGTTTTTCAGTTTATGGCTAATGGCATGGATAATCGTTTTTGCAATTTGTTTGCACGAAGGGAGGTAAATAACGATTCCACTAAAATGCCCTTTTATATTCTAAATACCAGCTCAAAGTGTATTGCTTTGGAGCCGTTTCAGGGTTATCTAGTTGAAAAAGTGGCTTTAACTCTGGTGAGTTAATTCTGTGAAATGAAAAGTCCCTGCTCGGAAGCTTACCAAATGATGAAGACATGCTTTGACTGAAGGAAGAGCTTCTTGATGGGCTTATAAATGAAGAGATTAGTGCACTCTTGGAAGGCGACTGGTTTGTAGACAGGCTTTTTGAAAGAGTGATGTATGTGGTAACCATGCTTGATCGCCCAGAAAACGTGTTCATGCTCATGACACTTTGAGTCGAAGTAGAGGAAACCAGGAATGCAACTGTGCTGGAACTACGCTCTGAGACACTCAGACTAACAGCTTTACTGATGGAGGCTGAAGACATTGAGGCTAAGGCGATTAAGCTGGAGGATGGAGAGGCACTTGTTAAAATGGAAGCGTTTATACTCATTGATAGAGACACACTTGAAGTAGCTGAAACACCAGTGCTAAATGCTGCGGACACAATTGTAGAAGATAAATCGGTTGCACTTAAGGATTTAGATAAACTTGTCGGAGCTGAAGAGCTTATGCTGTGGGAGGAAGACACACGTGTAGAAGTTGATATGAATAAGCTGGTCGATTGAGACACTCCTGCATAAACTGAGGCGCTGGCGCGGAGGGATGGAGAGTCATCCGCAGAAGCTGAAGTGCTCGAGCTTAGGGATGTCGACACGCTTGCAGAAGCTGAATCACTTGCTTTGAGGGAGGAAGCCACACGTGTAGCTGAATAACCTGCACTAAGAGAGAGGAAATTGCTTGCAGAACCTGAAATGCTAATGCTTTGGGAAGGAAACACACTTGTAGAACCTGAAATGCCAATGCTTTGGGAAGGAAACACATTTGTAGAACCTGAAGTGCTAATGCGGAGGGATGGAGACACAATTGTCGAAACTGATTCAATACCACTGCGGAATATTGATACACTTGTAAAATATGAAGCGCTGATGCTAAGGGATGGAGACACAATTGTAGTAGCTGAATAACTTGCGATGATGGAGGGAAAAGCACTTAGAGACCCTAAAGCGCTAATGCTAAGGGATGAAGACACAATTGAAGAAGCGGATTCACTTGCGCTGAGGGATACTGATACACCTTTAGAACGTGAAGTGCTAATGCTGAGGGATGGAGAAACACTTGAAAAAGCTGATTGACTTTTGCTGATGGAGGGAGAAACAATCGGAGACTCTAAAACGCTAATGCTGAGGGATGGAAACACACTTGAAGAAGCTGATTCACTTGCGCTGATGGAGGGAGAAACACTTTTGGACCCTGAAGGGCTAACACTGAAGGATATTAAAACACTTGTAGAACGTGAAGCGCTAATGCTGACGGATGGAGACACACTTGATAAAGCTGATTCACCTTCGCTGATGGAGGGAGAAACACTTGGAGACCCTAAAGGGCTAATGCTGAGGGATGGCGACACACTTGTAGAAGCTGATTGACTTGCGCTGAAGGAGGGAGAAACACTTGTGGACCCTGAAGTGCTAACACTAAAGGTTATTGATACACTTGTAGAACGTGAAGCGCTAATGCTGACGGATAGAGACACACTTGTAGAAGTTGATTCACTTTCGCTGATGGAGGGAGAAGCACTTGGAAACCCTGAAGTGCTAACACTGAAAGATATTGATACACTTGTAGAACGTGAAGCGCTAATGCTGAGGGATGGAGACAAACTTGTAGAAGCTGATTCACCTTCGCTGATGGAGGGAGAAACACTTGGAGACTCTGAAGCGCTAATGCTGAGGGATGGCGACACACTTGTAGAAGCTGATAGACTTGCGCCTATGGAAGGAGAAGCACTTGTGGACTTTGAAGTGCTAACACTATAGGATATTGATACACTTGTAGAACGTGAAGCGCTAATGCTGACGGATGGAGACACACTTGTAGAAGTTGATTCACTTTCGCTGATGGAGGGAGAAACACTTGGAGACTCTGAAACGCTAATGCTGAGGGATGGCGACACACTTGTAGAAGCTGATTGACTTGCGCCTATGGAAGGAGAAGCACTTGTGGACTTTGAAGTGCTAACACTAAAGGATATTGATACACTTGTAGAACGTGAAGCGCTAATGCTGACGGATGGAGACACACCTGTAGAAGTTGATTCACTTTCGCTGATGGAGGGAGAAACACTTGAAGACTCTGAAACGCTAATGCTGAGGGATTGCGACACACTTGTAGAAGCTGATTGACTTGCGCTCATGGAGAAAGAAGCACTTGTGGACTTTGAAGTGCTAACACTAAAGGATACTGATACACTTGTAGAACGTGAAGCGCTAATGCTAAGAGATGGAGACACACTTGTAGAAGCTGATTCAATTTCGCTGATGGAGGGAGAAACACTTGGAGACTCTGAAGCGCTAATGCTGAGGGATGGCGACACACTTGTAGAAGCTGATTGACTTGCGCCTATGGAAGGAGAAGCACTTGTGGACTTTGAGGTGCTAACACTAAAGGATATTGATACACTTGTAGAACGTGAAGCGCTAATGCTGACGGATGGAGACACACTTGTAGAAGTTGATTCACTTTCGCTGATGGAGGGAGAAACACTTGGAGTTTCTGAAACGCTAATGCTGAGGGATTGCGACACACTTGTAGAAGCTGATTGACTTGCGTTCATGGAGGGAGAAGCACTTGTGGACTTTGATATGCTAACACTAAAGGATATTGATACACTTGTAGAACGTGAAGCGCTAATGCTGAGGGATGGAGACACACTTGTAGAAGTTGATTCACTTTCGCTGATGGAGGGAGAAACACTTGGAGACTCTGAAACGCTAATGCTGAGGGATTGCGACACACTTGTAGAAGCTGATTGACTTGCGCTCATGGAGGGAGAAGCACTTGTGGACTTTGATATGCTAACACTAAAGGATATTGATACACTTGTAGAACGTGAAGCGCTAATGCTGAGGGATGGAGACACACTTGTAGAAGCTGATTCACCTTCGCTGATGGAGGGAGAAACACTTGGAGACTCTGAAACGCTAATGCTGAGGGATTGCGACACACTTGTAGAAGCTGATTGACTTGCGCTCATGGAGGGAGAAGCACTTGTGGACTTTGATATGCTAACACTAAAGGATATTGATACACTTGTAGAACGTGAAGCGCTAATGCTGAGGGATGGAGACACACTTGTAGAAGTTGATTCACTTTCGCTGATGGAGGGAGAAACACTTGGAGACTCCGAAACGCTAATGCTAAGGGATGGCGTCACACTTGGTGAAGCTGATTGACTTGCGCTCATGGAGGAAGAAGCACTTGTGGAATTTGAAGTGCTAACACTAAAGGATGTTGATACACTTGTAGAACGTGAAGCGCTAATGCTGAGGGATGGAGACACACTTGTAGAAGCTGATTCACCTTCGCTGATGGAGGGAGAAACACTTGGAGACTCTGAAGCGCTAATGCTGAGGGATGGCGACACACTTGTAGAAGCTGATTGACTTGCGCCTATGGAAGGAGAAGCACTTGTGGACTTTGAAGTGCTAACACTAAAGGATATTGATACACTTGTAGAACGTGAAGCGCTAATGCTGACGGATGGAGACACACTTGTAGAAGTTAATTCACTTTCGCTGATGGAGGGAGAAACACTTGAAGACTCTGAAACGCTAATGCTGAGGGATTGCGACACACTTGTAGAAGCTGATTGACTTGCGCTCATGGAGGAAGAAGCACTTGTGGACTTTGAAGTGCTAACACTAAAGGATACTGATACACTTGTAGAACGTGAAGCGCTAATGCTAAGAGATGGAGACACTCTTGTAGAAGCTGATTCAATTTCGCTGATGGAGGGAGAAACACTTGGAGACTCTGAAGCGCTAATGCTGAGGGATGGCGACACACTTGTAGAAGCTGATTGACTTGCGCCTATGGAAGGAGAAGCACTTGTGGACTTTGAGGTGCTAACACTAAAGGATATTGATACACTTGTAGAACGTGAAGCGCTAATGCTGACGGATAGAGACACACTTGTAGAAGTTGATTCACTTTCGCTGATGGAGGGAGAAACACTTGGAGTTTCTGAAACGCTAATGCTGAGGGATTGCGACACACTTGTAGAAGCTGATTGACTTGCGTTCATGGAGGGAGAAGCACTTGTGGACTTTGAAGTGCTAACACTAAAGGATATTGATACACTTGTAGAACGTGAAGCGCTAATGCTGACGAATGGAGACACACTTGTAGAAGTTGATTCACTTTCGCTGATGGAGGGAGAAACACTTGGAGACTCTGAAACGCTAATGCTGAGGGATTGCGACACACTTGTAGAAGCTGATTGACTTGCGCTCATGGAGGGAGAAGCACTTGTGGACTTTGATATGCTAACACTAAGGGATATTGATACACTTGTAGAACGTGAAGCGCTAATGCTGAGGGATGGAGACACACTTGTAGAAGCTGATTCACCTTCGCTGATGGAGGGAGAAACACTTGGAGACTCTGAAACGCTAATGCTGAGGGATTGCGACACACTTGTAGAAGCTGATTGACTTGCGCTCATGGAGGGAGAAGCACTTGTGGACTTTGATATGCTAACACTAAAGGATATTGATACACTTGTAGAACGTGAAGCGCTAATGCTGAGGGATGGAGACACACTTGTAGAAGCTGATTCACCTTCGCTGATGGAGGGAGAAACACTTGGAGACTCTGAAACGCTAATGCTGAGGGATTGCGACACACTTGTAGAAGCTGATTGACTTGCGCCTATGGAAGGAGAAGCACTTGTGGACTTTGATATGCTAACACTAAAGGATATTGATACACTTGTAGAACGTGAAGCGCTAATGCTGAGGGATGGAGACACACTTGTAGAAGCTGATTCACCTTCGCTGATGGAGGGAGAAACACTTGGAGACTCTGAAACGCTAATGCTGAGGGATTGCGACACACTTGTAGAAGCTGATTGACTTGCGCTCATGGAGGGAGAAGCACTTGTGGACTTTGATATGCTAACACTAAAGGATATTGATACACTTGTAGAACGTGAAGCGCTAATGCTGACGGATGGAGACACACTTGTAGAAGTTGATTCACTTTTGCTGATGGAGGGAGAAACACTTGGAGACTCTGAAACGCTAATGCTGAGGGATGGCGACACACTTGTAGAAGCTGATTGACTTGCGCTCATGGAGGGAGAAGCACTTGTGGACTTTGAAGTGCTAACACTAAAGGATATTGATACACTTGTAGAACGTGAAGCGCTAATGCTGACGGATGGAGACACACTTGTAGAAGTTGATTCACTTTCGCTGATGGAGGGAGAAACACTTGGAGACTCTGAAGCGCTAATGCTGAGGGATGGCGACACACTTGTAGAAGCTGATTGACTTGCGCTCATGGAAGGAGAAGCGCTTGTGGATTCTGAAGTGCTAACACTAAAGGATATTGATACACTTGTAGAACGTGAAGCGCTAATGCTGACGGATGGAGACACACTTGTAGAAGTTGATTCACTTTCGCTGATGGAGGGAGAAACACTTGGAGACTCTGAAACGCTTATGCTGAGGGATGGCGACGCACTTGTAGAAGCTGATTGACTTGCGCTCATGGAGGGAGAAGCACTTGTGGACATTGAAGTGCTAACACTAAAGGATATTGATACACTTGTAGAACGTGAAGCGCTAATGCTGAGGGATGGAGACACACTTGTAGAAGTTGATTCACTTTCGCTGATGGAGGGAGAAACACTTGGAGACTCCGAAACGCTAATGCTAAGGGATGGCGTCACACTTGGTGAAGCTGATTGACTTGCGCTCATGGAGGAAGAAGCACTTGTGGACTTTGATATGCTAACACTAAAGGATGTTGATACACTTGTAGAACGTGAAGCGCTAATGCTGAGGGATGGAGACACACTTGTAGAAGCTGATTCACCTTCGCTGATGGAGGGAGAAACACTTGGAGACTCTGAAGCGCTAATGCTGAGGGATGGCGACACACTTGTAGAAGCTGATTGACTTGCGCCTATGGAAGGAGAAGCACTTGTGGACTTTGAAGTGCTAACACTAAAGGATATTGATACACTTGTAGAACGTGAAGCGCTAATGCTGACGGATGGAGACACACTTGTAGAAGTTGATTCACTTTCGCTGATGGAGGGAGAAACACTTGAAGACTCTGAAACGCTAATGCTGAGGGATTGCGACACACTTGTAGAAGCTGATTGACTTGCGCTCATGGAGGAAGAAGCACTTGTGGACTTTGAAGTGCTAACACTAAAGGATACTGATAAACTTGTAGAACGTGAAGCGCTAATGCTAAGAGATGGAGACACACTTGTAGAAGCTGATTCAATTTCGCTGATGGAGGGAGAAACACTTGGAGACTCTGAAGCGCTAATGCTGAGGGATGGCGACACACTTGTAGAAGCTGATTGACTTGCGCCTATGGAAGGAGAAGCACTTGTGGACTTTGAGGTGCTAACACTAAAGGATATTGATACACTTGTAGAACGTGAAGCGCTAATGCTGACGGATGGAGACACACTTGTAGAAGTTGATTCACTTTCGCTGATGGAGGGAGAAACACTTGGAGTTTCTGAAACGCTAATGCTGAGGGATTGCGACACACTTGTAGAAGCTGATTGACTTGCGTTCATGGAGGGAGAAGCACTTGTGGACTTTGAAGTGCTAACACTAAAGGATATTGATACACTTGTAGAACGTGAAGCGCTAATGCTGACGGATGGAGACACACTTGTAGAAGTTGATTCACTTTTGCTGATGGAGGGAGAAACACTTGGAGACTCTGAAACGCTAATGCTGAGGGATGGCGACGCACTTGTAGAAGCTGATTGACTTGCGCTCATGGAGGGAGAAGCACTTGTGGACTTTGAAGTGCTAACACTAAAGGATATTGATACACTTGTAGAACGTGAAGCGCTAATGCTGAGGGATGGAGACACACTTGTAGAAGCTGATTCACCTTCGCTGATGGAGGGAGAAACACTTGGAGACTCTGAAACGCTAATGCTGAGGGATGGCGACACACTTGTAGAAGCTGATTGACTTGCGCCTATGGAAGGAGAAGCGCTTGTGGATTCTGAAGTGCTAACACTAAAGGATATTGATACACTTGTAGAACGTGAAGCGCTAATGCTGACGGATGGAGACACACTTGTAGAAGTTGATTTACCTTCACTGATGGAGGGAGAAACACTTGGAGACTCTGAAACGCTTATGCTGAGGGATGGCGACGCACTTGTAGAAGCTGATTGACTTGCGCTCATGGAGGGAGAAGCACTTGTGGACATTGAAGTGCTAACACTAAAGGATATTGATACACTTGTAGAAGGTGAAACGCTAATGCTGAGGGATGGAGACACACTTGTAGAAGCTGATTCACCTTCGCTGATGGAGGGAGAAACACTTAGAGACTGTGAAACGCTAATGCTTAGGGATGGCGTCACACTTGTAGAAGCTGATTGACTTGCGCTCATGGAGGAAGAAGCACTTGTGGACTTTGATATGCTAACACTAAAGGATGTTGATACACTTGTAGAACGTGAAGCGCTAATGCTGAGGGATGGAGACACACTTGTAGAAGCTGATTCACCTTCGCTGATGGAGGGAGAAACACTTGGAGACTCTGAAGCGCTAATGCTGAGGGATGGCGACACACTTGTAGAAGCTGATTGACTTGCGCCTATGGAAGGAGAAGCACTTGTGGACTTTGAAGTGCTAACACTAAAGGATATTGATACACTTGTAGAACGTGAAGCGCTAATGCTGACGGATGGAGACACACTTGTAGAAGTTGATTCACTTTCGCTGATGGAGGGAGAAACACTTGAAGACTCTGAAACGCTAATGCTGAGGGATTGCGACACACTTGTAGAAGCTGATTGACTTGCGCTCATGGAGGAAGAAGCACTTGTGGACTTTGAAGTGCTAACACTAAAGGATACTGATAAACTTGTAGAACGTGAAGCGCTAATGCTAAGAGATGGAGACACACTTGTAGAAGCTGATTCAATTTCGCTGATGGAGGGAGAAACACTTGGAGACTCTGAAGCGCTAATGCTGAGGGATGGCGACACACTTGTAGAAGCTGATTGACTTGCGCCTATGGAAGGAGAAGCACTTGTGGACTTTGAGGTGCTAACACTAAAGGATATTGATACACTTGTAGAACGTGAAGCGCTAATGCTGACGGATGGAGACACACTTGTAGAAGTTGATTCACTTTCGCTGATGGAGGGAGAAACACTTGGAGTTTCTGAAACGCTAATGCTGAGGGATTGCGACACACTTGTAGAAGCTGATTGACTTGCGTTCATGGAGGGAGAAGCACTTGTGGACTTTGAAGTGCTAACACTAAAGGATATTGATACACTTGTAGAACGTGAAGCGCTAATGCTGACGGATGGAGACACACTTGTAGAAGTTGATTTACCTTCACTGATGGAGGGAGAAACACTTGGAGACTCTGAAACGCTAATGCTGAGGGATGGTGACACACTTGTAGAAGCTGATTGACTTGCGCCGATGGAAGGAGAAGCACTTGTGGACTTTGATATGCTAACACTAAAGGATATTGATACACTTGTAGAACGTGAAGCGCTAATGCTGAGGGATGGAGACACACTTGTAGAAGCTGATTCACCTTTGCTGATGGAGGGAGAAACACTTGGAGACTCTGAAACGCTAATGCTGAGGGATGGTGACACACTTGTAGAAGCTGATTGACTTGCGCCGATGGAAGGAGAAGCACTTGTGGACTTTGAAGTGCTAACACTAAAGGGTATTGATACACTTGTAGAACGTGAAGCGCTAATGCTGACGGATGGAGACACACTTGTAGAAGTTGATTCACTTTCGCTGATGGAGGGAAAAACACTTGGAGACTCTGAAACGGTAATGCTGAGGGATTGGGACACACTTGTAGAAGCTGATTGAGTTGCGCTCATGGAGGGAGAAGCACTTGCGGACTTTGAAGTGCTAACACTAAAGGATATTGATACACTTGTAGAACGTGAAGCGCTATTGCTGAGGGATGGAGACACACTTGTAGAAGCTGATTCACCTTCGCTGATAGAGAGAGAAACACTTGGAGACTCTGAAGCGCTAATGCTGAGGGATGGCGACACACTTGTAGAAGCTGATTGACTTGCGCTGATGGAGGGAGAAACACTTGTGGACCCTGAAGTGCTAACACTAAAAGTTATTGATACACTTGTAGAACGTGAAGCGCTAATGCTGACGGATAGAGACACACTTGTAGAAGTTGGTTCACTTTCGCTGATGGAGGGAGAAGCACTTGGAAACGCTGAAGTGCTAGGACTGAGGGATATTGATACACTTGTAGAACGTGAAGCGCTAACGCTGAAGGATGCAGACGCACTTGATGAAGATGATTCACCTTCGCTGATGGAGGGAGAAACACTTGGAGACTCTAAAACGCTAATGCTGAGGGATGGCGGCACACTTGTAGAAGCTGATTGACTTGCGCCTATGGAAGGAGAAGCACTTGTGGACTTTGAAGTGGTAACACTAAAGGATATTGATACACTTGTAGAACGTGAAACGCTAATGCTGAGGGATGGAGAGACACTTGTAGAAGCTGATTCACCTTCGCTGATGGAGGGAGAAACACTTGGAGACCCTGAAGCGCTAATGCTGAGGGATGGCGACCCACTTGTAGAAGCTGATTGACTTGCGCTGAAGGAGGGAGAAACACTTGTGGACCCTGAAGTGCTAACACTAAAGGTTATTGATACACTTGTAGAACGTGAAGCGCTAATGCTGACGGATAGAGACACACTTGTAGAAGTTGATTCACTTTCGCTGATGGAGGGAGAAGCACTTGGAGACTCTGAAGCGCTAATGCTGAGGGATGGTGACACACTTGTAGAAGCTGATTGACTTGCGCCTATGGAAGGAGAAGCACTTGTGGACTTTGAAGTGCTAACACTAAAGGATATTGATACACGTGTAGAACGTGAAGCGCTAATGCTGACAGATGGAGACACACTTGTAGAAGTTGATTCACTTTCGCTGATGGAGGGAGAAACACTTGGAGACTCTGAAACGCTAATGCTGAGGGATTGCGACACACTTGTAGTAGCTGATTGACTTGCGCTCATGGAGGGAGAAGCACTTGTGGACTTTGATATGCTAACACTAAAGGATATTGATACACTTGTAGAACGTGAAGCGCTAATGCTGAGGGATGGAGACACACTTGTAGAAGTTGATTCACTTTCGCTGATGGAGGGAGAAACACTTGGAGACTCTGAAACGCTAATGCTGAGGGATTGCGACACACTTGCAGAAGCTGATTGACTTGTGCTCATGGAGGGAGAACCAGTTGTGGACCCTGAAGTGCTTACACTAAAGGATATTGATACACTTGTAGAACGTGAAGCGCTAATGCTGAGGGATGGAGACACACTTGATAAAGCTGATTCACCTTCGCTGATGGAGGGAGAAACACTTAGAGACTCTGAAACGCTAATGCTTAGGGATCGTGACACACTTGTAGATGCTGATTCACTTGTGCTGATGGACTGAGAAGCACTTTTAGACATTGAAGTGCTAACACTGAACGATGGAGAGAAACTTGTAGAAGCGGACTCTCTTGTGCTGGTGGACGGAGAAGCACTTACAGAACCTGAAGGGGTAATGCTGAGGGATGGAGACACAATTGTAGAAGCGGATTCACTTGCACTTAGGGATATTGTTAAACTTGCAGAATATGAAGCGCGACCGCTGACGGATGGAGACACACTTGTTGAAGCTGATTCACTTGTGCTGATGGAGGGAGAAGCCATTATTGTGCTGACTTGGCTTACTGCAAGAAAAGCTGGAAATGCAATATTTCGTTAGGATCTGCAGGGGTCTTTGTTGTTTTGCGTTAAGAACAGCTGCTGGTTTTCCTAGGTTACTTTATCTCGTGCGGCGCACGCATCAGAATTGCACTCGTCACAAAGTAAAAATATGCTCTCTTTAGATTTATCTCAGTTGATTCTAATAGGTGTATTGTTTTTACTCAGGTCTCAACCCCTGGAGAACAACAGTCAGTCAGTTTTTTTTAATTTAGGTGAAAGAAGCTTAAAAAAAATGGCAGGTTGCTCTAGGGAGGCCCTAAGCGTCAAATCTTTTATCATAGTGGCAGGGTTTTTTCCCACATGCTTCTATTCTTTTGTCAAGTATCGTAATTTTGGCATGTTTAACAACTATTCACCGAGGAGGAGGTGGTTATTGGTGGATACTTACGAAGGCGTGCAGCGGGGAGGCAAATATCCACTGCTAGCCACCTCCACTTTGGTGAACAGTTGCTTTAGTATATATTAAAACAGTGAGATAATATACAATCGAACGTGTATATAACGGCCCTGCGTTAAGCGGCCAGTTTTCAAAGTCGCGATTTTTTGCCCATACAAACGCTGTATTTGTTACCTGTATTAGGCGGCCACCTTTATTGAGCGGCCGCGGCCACCCTGTAGCAGTCTTATGTTTGGCTTGCTTTGTTTCTTTTACCTGTATTAAGGACGTTCGCGCCCAAAACGATCCCACGTACAGGTTTTTTTTAAATTCGCCACGCAGAAAGGTAATGATCTACTTTTGCCAAAAAGGCAAAAAAAAAGAAAAAATGGGGGGTCACCTCATGATCTCGAAAACGAGCACGGTGCACCGTGCTCGTTTTCGAGATCATGAGGTGCACTTTTAGAAGCTTGCGTTATTTTAAGACCATCTTAGCTTACAACTGTAAGCAATAAAAAAGCTACATTAGTGAAATTTAGATCAGGTAAACGTACTCAATTCAACATATAACTAAACAAACGTTTGCAGCTGATGTCTTTTTCTGAGGTGAAATAGACCTTGAAAAACGATACATATTAGTCTAAGAAAGAAAACTTCGGACGCACGAGAGCATAAAAGGCCAAATATTTGTAACTTCTCACGTACAGATTTTTTTTGTTTTTTGTTAAAATGGACAAAATCAGGAAAGGAAGTGATCTACGGAAAGAAAAATGGGGGTCACCGAGCATTCAAGAGGGTAAAATAGCTGCAAATTTCTCAAAGCGATTGTCTATTAGCACTGTCACGCCATTGCGTGACATTTCCGAGAAGACCTGGGTCCACAGCTATCCCATAATGCCACATGCTTTCACGTTCCATTTTTGTGGAAAATGTTTGCACCTTTATCATCGTGTTTACCTTCGTAGTCTGCGATGCATGACGTGTGCGTGACATGCGTGAAAAAATGCGCAGTAGCAATGGGCGCGAACGTCCTTAAGCGGCCACCCTTGAACAGAAACTAAGCCACATGTCATTTTATGCAGCATTTTATTGTGTTTAAAATGCGATCTAGCATCACGATAAAGAAATAACATGTACAAAGCTACTGTAAGCTGATAATCGGCCGCTTAGTCGTTACCTCTCTCCATTTATCTGCAATGTGCTGAAGAAGTACAGTACAAAATCACAAACACAAAAACATGTTCCTTTTGAAAATGCTTCCCTCTTTGCTAGAAACTCCTGTTTAAGAAGCTTGTCCTTCAGAACGTGATGGAGAATGAATCGCCAAAGGTATACTCCAAAAGGGGTTTTCAGCTTTGTTTAATTGCTTACCCTTTATATTATCCAGACTTTCCTGTTGTTTGTTGGCCCTTTCAAAAATGTTCCGTACCTTTAAGTTACAAGTTGGCAACTTTGTTTAAAGTATTGATGCCTTGACAGAGTGTTGATTGTCCTATTGTTTCCTTGCATAAAGTGCTTTTTAATGGCACGCCATTAAAATTGACATTATACTGTATTAAGCGGCCACCTTGATTAAGCCGTCAGTTCCTCAAGTCCCGAGGGTGGCCGCTACAGGTTCGACTGCAGCACATAAAGACGATTTTAACTCTTTTATCCGATTACCATATTTTCAGCCGCGAATCTCGCTCGATTTGCTTGTAGGTGAATAGGACACTTTGGAAAGCACGTGTCTCTTCTTTCACTGATATTTGAATCTTATGCAGTCACCTTTGGGTTTGAATATAACTCATCGCTATTTTAAACGAGATGCTTCCGTGAAGCATACACTGGGTTGCCTGTGGTACGTGTTACAGAAAATCAGAAGGCACTGAATTGTATGGTATTGGAATGGGGTTAGTGTCAGGATGGGAGACCAAAACAATAAACCCCTCATAAAACAGAAGCATCTGACCGAAAATACTATTAACGCTAACAAATGCGAACTCAGCAAGGTACAGATTCTGTTAGCTTGCTTTATGCAAAACAAATATTGATGCAAAAGCAAATAACTATTGATACACAGTTTTTAGAAAGAGCAGAACGAAGTTTCCGGGACGGTCGATCGAGAATAAAATATTTACGACATGAAAACAACATTAATTTTGAACCGTGAATATAGAAGATAAAAAGTTACGATCAGCGACAAACATTTTGGGAGATTTTTGCTACGTTCAAATAAATCGCAAAATCGAAACTGACATGCCGGAATTCAGCGGGCGCCGTGATTAAGTTACCGCGGCATGTTTACTCGCCAAACAGTGAAGTATCTGTGTCAAATGATGGCAAGATACCGGGTTTTTGAAAATTTCTTTTTCTGTCAGGTGCTATAAAGTTTGACAATGAAATGAGCGAAGTCAAAACAAAGATCACAATCGCCCAACTCTTGTTTATGCAAAGTCAAAATTTACTCTCCAAGACGCGTACGACGTTATTTATCACCAGGTAATTCCATCATTTTGGAAATAGCAGCTACTTTATTATTCATCTGCGTCACAATTTTTCACTGATTTTGGGACTCATTTTGTTGAAACTCAAGCATGCTTCCAACGGGCCTGTGAACCCTTCCTGCTTACAGAGCAATACTAAAAAACTTCTCCCATATCACATTTCAACCTTAAGCTCGAAAATTCAATACACAACATGATATTGTAATTCACAAAGGCAGAAAATACCACAGAATCCTTTTCCAGCGAAAATTTTATTGAAACAAACAACATATTTGCTCTTAGAGGCGAAAACCTCTTCCTATTTCATTGCGTGCGTGAAGACAAGAAACTCAATCGTGTCAAATTACCATGTACTTCAGGTAAATACAGCTCACTTTGATTTCGTCTCGACGGGCGATAGATTGTTGTCGAAGTCCATTACTCGTCGCTTTTGAGATTCCTGCCTAGTTTATCCAACTGACTTTCCATTATTGAGCTCCATAAGGGTATATTTTGTTTAAGGATCCATAAAACGCCATTCGCGTTACATGACTTTCGACGCCATTGCAGGCTAAGTTAATGATTCTAGTGTGTCCACCAGAGAAATCTACGCAGTTCCACTACCCTCTCGATCCTAAGAAAATACGCGTAGAAGGCTGTATGCACAAAGATACCACTTACCAGGGGAGTGACAGGCAAGACTTTTACCGACACGGAAAAAAATACTAAAAAAAAAAAACGGAAATCTACCTATTTTCCGACTGGGTTTGCCATAGGGCAACCCAGTAATTAAATACAATTAAAGAGAGAATATTTGCAGTGTTTAAGAAATATCCATGGAACGACGGACAAACACCTAATTCTCACATCGTAAAAGGTCACCATTAATCTTCTATACTAAAAAACGAACATTGAAAAAAACATTAAGACGGGAAATGGCATGCTATTGTCCACTTTGAGGTTGCGCGGGAGACAGGGTAGAGAGTCCTTTTGAATTGCCTGGTGGGACTGTTTTGGGGGACGCATTTTCAACATTGCTTGCGCGGAACAAGAACTCAAGTTGCAAGAAAGCGATATACCCGGAGCCGAGCTTCTTAAACCACCAGAATATTGTGCAAAGGTAATTTTAAAACGATAACTCGCTTGCCAAGGCGCAAACTTGTCCTGAAAACGAAAGGCTGTGATCAAAGGGTCAGTGAGATCGTGGTACATACGACCTTTACTTATAAACAACGTACCGTACTTATTCGGTTACAAGCCCAGCTCGGCTATAAGCCGAGACCCCAAACTTCTTACGGAAAAAATCAACTTGATTGACACGAATTGTAAATGCATAACACCCGGCTATAAGCCGAGACCCATTTTAGGTCTTGATGTGTAATATCGACTATGGAATTTTCGTAATTTAAATACAAATTGACATTGATTGAAAAATTATACTCAAAGCAATCAAATGAACACTAAAGATAAGAAACAAACAAGCGACGTGACCGTGAGGTGACGAATATTATTAAACAATTACTGACCTTACTGGAAACGTGTCTTCGTACAAGCGAAGCATTTTATAAAAAGTTATTCGACTGGAAACCTTACAACCTCGCTTTTAAACTTAAAATAGTCGCTGAAGCAGAAGCTGCAGAGAATAACTCCGAGATCGCCGGAGAATACGGCATCAGCGAGTCGATGGTTCCGTCGCCGGAGGAAAGATAAGGCAAATCTGTTACACGGGGAGCTTATCGGGGAGCATATCCCGACCTTGATCAGCGACCTTTGGCGTGGTTTTCAGAGCAAAGAATTCAAGGTAAGATTTTCCCTTTAATGCGTACGGTTTTTTTGCTTGGAAAATGTCGCTACAAGAAGAACTCCACTTGCGTTTTTGTCTCAAGTTTGCTATGGTGTCATGTGACAAGCTTGTTTACACGGTATGTGTCAATAGATGGTGCAATCTCGTTCCCAGACTCCTGGTTTCTTCGATAGGTAAAACAGGCTTGGGGCGATACCCAAGGAGATGGTGAGGCGTTCGTTCAAGACTTGTGGCATCTCTACAACGCACTCGACGGCACAGAAGACGATGCAGTCTTCGACGAGAATATTCCAGAACAAAAAAAAAGTGAAGACGAGGAAATGGACGACGAATTCGAGACAGACAGCGAGGAAGAAGACGAGCAATAACATCGATCCCGATCACACAACAACACGAACGGCTCCTTTACGAGCCACCAAGAAATAAAAGTCCATATTACACCAACAACAACTTCTCTTTATTTCACAAGTAATTTAGTTCGGCTTGTAAGTGAATACACGATCATTTGTAACTGTTTTAGTTTGCTGAGAAAATTCTTTTTATGAAAAACCCTTTCTACGGCTTCAAATTTGCCCAAATTGAGTGAAGATTTGTGTAAAAATCGCTCGGCTTATAGCTGAATAAGTAAGTTGTTATCGTACAAGAATATACAAAAGTCTTCTTGCTTTGCGAGTAAATGACTGCATAAACAGTGGCTGCAGCTCAAAACAGTCGCACAATGCAACTCAATAAGACTCTCGACCCTGTCTCTCACGCAACCTCAAAGCGGCCAACATACAAAGCTAAGTATGTACTAATTAATTTAACTGATGGTTTTCATGTTGCGTCGTCCGGGCCGCCACATGTTGGTGAACGAAAACAAAAGATCTCTCCTCTCATTAGCATCTTTTGTTCGTTTAACAGTAATTGTACATTACATCATTGCTATCTGTTTCCCTAGGGACTGGTTGCAAACCAGGTACACTAAGTGAAATAACTAAGTATATAAATAGTAAATTATTAACTTGTTGATGCACCGTGGGTGCAAGAAGAAACCTTTCTTCCATGGTCCGAGAAAACGCTGCGTGAACGGAAAATATTTCCTCTGGTGGCTCTAGCCGAGAATCTCAGATGAACTTGTGATTATATAATAAGCTGAATAATGAACGCATTTTTGACTAGTTCTCAATTATAGTCTATTAGAGGACATGCGCATAGCTGGCTCGAACTTTTCAAGTTCTCTTATGCATTTACGACATAAAATTGATGACACACCAAAGTCCTTGTTGAGGGAGAGTTGAAAACATTGATTCCAACCCTGTGGACTACTCGATGGAGTACATCTCCTTCAATCATCCAAAAATTCAGTCACCATCTGGGCTGCCGCCACTTTTTCGGGCCCATGTCTCCCTCACAAGTGACAGACCTCGGTTAAAAGAAAAAATTGAAAAGTGTTTTGTTTTCGTGGTGTTTGCAACAATTCGTTTTGCATTCAGTTTTTGTTAAACATGATGACGTTACTGGAGGCTCAAATCAGTTTTAACACTTTTTCATCAAACTGTACTTGATTTGAAAGGATTGAGTGTACCAAACTGTTTCACGTAACGGAAAAATTTTGGTACTATTAAAATTAACAATACCTGTTTAACAAGATGCATCCATTTATGTGACGCAATAAGTCGCTATGGCTTCAAGAGGGCCATCCAGACACACCCTACACTTTGTCTTTAAATGGTTATATCTCAGAAACGAACTCGGTGACCCCTAATTTTCATTGCTGGAAAGTGATTACCAGGCTAAAATAAAACGTTTCGCAAAGTACTGGAACTTTTGAGAGAACTTCATTTTAGCTTAATATCACTTTCCAACAATAAAAAATGAGGGTCACCCCGTTGGTTTTTGAGATATAACCGTTTAAAGTGGTACTACGACCAAACAAAAATTTTTGTTTTTCCTTTGGATTTCAAAACTATGTTGACTAAACACTAACACTAAAGTTTTAAGTTCTGATTTTAAAAAGACACCTGTTTATTTTAGCTGGAATTTTCTTATTCATTGGTCCGCCATTACTAACTTTAAAATCTTGAGAGAGCTGGGTCGAGGAGAAAATGACGTCAAATACTCACTAGTTTAAGAATGCAACGCGTGTGTACGCGGCCTAATTAATATGCAGCACGGGCATTTCGGGCTTTCAGACTTTTCAACCCGTGTTTTGCATATATAATAAATTGCGTTTCCACGCTGAAATTTTAAGCTAGTGAGTAAATGACGTCATTTTCTCTAGATCCAACCCTCTGAGGTCCAATCGGCCAGTTTTGAACGTGAGTAATAGCGGACCATGAAATCCAAAACTTACACTCAAAATAAACAGCCTTTGGATAAAACTCAAAGCTAAAAATTTTGCCAGTTAAGTGTTAAGCGAACACGCTTTCAAAATCTGAAGAAAAAAAGGAAATGATTTTTTGAGCATAGTACCACTTTAAAACAGAATGCAAGGTGTTTCTAGATGGCTCTTTCGTTGCCATGGTGACCTATTACGTCACATTCATGAGTGCATGGGGAGCAGTGATGGCGCAGTGATGGCGCAGTGATGGCGTAGTGGTGAGCGCACTCGTCTCCCACCAATGTGGCCCAGGTTCGATTCCCGGACCCCGCGCCAGAAGTGGGTCGAGATTGTGTTGGTTTTCTACTCTGCTACGAGTGTTTTTCTCCGGGTCCTCCGGTTTATTCCCCCAGCAAAACCAGCCGTAAGCTGCCATTACTGAACAAAAAACCTTGTTAACACAGGTTTACTTCCGTCAAAACAAACCTAGGCACCGAGGAGACACCGAGCGATCAATGCACAATTTGTCAGTGTGATTTTAAAGTTAAATTTGTAACGGCAACTTCTCAGCCTGGTAAGACTATATATGTCTCTTCCGAGAATTGTTCAAACCATCGAAGAGGAAAGATACTTATTTGTTGAGCGGTTGGAATAGATATATAAATTGCCGAAAACAAGCAATTTTCAGAACGTGTAAGCAATCCGTGCTCTCGCAAAAGATGAAATTTAGAAACATAACCGAGTCGTACAGATTTCCATGCGTAGTAAGACCACTGAATGCAAAACTCCACCAAAGCAGACCATGAAACCATTCAAGAGGTTTTAGTTGCGATTTTTAAATTAGCCGCGATTTCAGTACGACTTGCTGACTATTTCTTGGTGCAAAATGGTTGACGAAGTGACTCTTACTCAATCTCCTGGAAATTACAGGAAAACCTCCCCGCTAGTTTGATAATCAACAGTACGTTTTTTTTCAAATCGTCACGAAATCGTAACTGAAATAGCAAATAAATATTCCCTAAAAAATGACATACAAACCATAATTTGTCGTACGCGAAAACGCCCTTCTATCTTTGGCAATAGGTCCTTATAGCCAATTTACAGTGCTCTGATTCTAACCATTTCTGAACATTTCATACTCGCCTAAGTAAATGTTTCAATGTTCTTGCTAATCATTTTGTTGTATTATTCCTTTCTTGTCAAGAGAAAATGAGAATTTTTTTCGGTTGCTCTTTGCTGTGAGCTTGATCTTCAACTAGGCAGTTGCAATAATATGCAAATATATTAGTATAGCAATAATTCATCTACTGGAAGGCAGGCTCCAAAAGATATCTCAAGGACTTGAGTGTTTTCAAAATGAAAAAAACAATTGCGACTGTCTCGTTTAGGAATTTTTTTTGAGATTTTGATTTGTTCTTCTGTTCATTTTTTTGTTGTTCGACTGATAACATTTGTTCAAAGTTCTCTGACGCTTTCTTAATGTGTTTGTGCGTCCTGATTTTGAATTCTTCGACTTCCTTCATAACGACTGGAGAACGGCCAGAACGTCGTATTTCCCAGTAGTTTAAATTATAACTTTATTTCACTGCTGCTGTTTCATTTTTTTGGTATTATTGATAACTTATCACATGGTTATTACTCTCGTTTTAACTTGAAAACGCACTGGTATCAGGGTATAATTCTTAATCTTCCGATGTTATCTACTAATAGTGATATATTTATAAGAAATAAATGTTTGCACACGAAGTCATTTTGGCAGGTTAACGTTTTGTTGATCTGAAGATAAGGAAAGTAGGATAAGTCGGTAGCACCTTATAGTGTTATATCAATTCAGTCCAGACCAGAGCAGCGGGAACCGTATGCCCTGCTCTTTTCAAATATTGTGTGGTATCCTTAACGTCCCGCAGAGTTTTTATGAACAATGGTTGTGAGACGGGATCTTCGGTTAATAGTCCTGGTCCCCAGAGACAGCGTAACCCTTAGAAGTACGTGAAAACAACAACAATGGGGCAAGTTTGAACACAACCCTAAGTGCATTAATTAGAAAACAATTGGGCAAGTTTGAATGAAACCTTAAAATTTTCGTATGTGTTTTGAGCTAGTGCTCGTGTCGCCATGAAGTAGTTCTCTTTAAACAAACGAACGACACAATACAAAATCGTAGCAGTGATTATCTTAATCCAAAAAGTAGTTTGGAAACGACCTATCAGAAAAAAAGCATTCTCGATAGAAGTGAAAATTGGCTTCGCGAGTAAGAAAAGAGCGAAATGTAAATAACGTTTACAAAAGAGTAACTCTTGCCATTGTGAACAAGATTAATCCTGCAGCTGGCATGGAATAATACATGTCGTTCCTCCAGCGGTGAGGTGAAGCGATTCATGATTTGTTGTTTTGTGAACTGATAGTGTTTGTTGTTTTCCTTGATACCTACAAGGAGTTGTGAACTGATTGCTTTTATGCAGGCGAAGAAGTTATCCATTTGCGCAATCTAGTACACAAGCAAAAATTTGGTTGTGTCAACGGAGTTGATAATGTAAATTGACCACCGTACTTCAAGGGTTGGTCCTTCGTGGGGACTAAGAGTGCCGATTTGGAAGATGAATTTTTGTTCCATATTCTTACTGTTTTCCGTCGTACCTTGATGTAGGGAAAGCCATGTATTGGGTGCAGTGGTTAGGGAGATTAAAATGACGAGCGACTGGCTTAGACGCATCCTTGTCATTCGGAATCGGTCGCCTAGTCGTCCGCCTGTCTCGCCAATGTATAATTTATTGCATAACGCACAGGTTATGTAATAAATGACATTTGCGGAGGTACATGTGAAACGATCGGTGATCTTAACAGATCGCTAAGGTCGCGATATTTTGCTAGTGTTAAAGGGGCTAGGTCACGCTATTTTAGGTAAATTTGTTTAATTTTGTTAATTATGAGCTCCAAACGTCAAATTGGCAGAGCAAGAGTCTTTCATTTGCAAAATCACGGGCACATAACAACTGAGAATGATTTTCCAGCTGTATAAATGACATTTTGATATAGACTGATATAAGTTTGAAAAAAGGTGGGCCGACGTTTTTCAAATTTACCCAAATTCAATCCATTTCAGTCCTCTCCAGTTTTGTCCATCTATGTCCCTAAGGGTCTTGGCTTCCCTGTGTTTGTTACAGTTCTTCAATAGTTTTGAACAGTTATTTTGATATTTTAGTTTATTCTATGACCATTCGATCAGTGTTGAAATTGCCTAAAATTGCGTGACCTAGCCCCTTTAATAGTGAAAGGACAAGTTTTGCATCGTGAGCATGCGCATTTGAAAGTGCCGGGTTTTTCGTTAGTTTGAGTGCGCTTCTAACTAAAAAGTTGCCTACGTTTTTGTCGCGTTTGAATGAAATTAACGGAGGTTGCGAAAAGATTCTGCCAGTCTTGGGATCATTTTAGAGTAATTTAAAGTTATTAAGAATTATACTTTTGACTGCGTGATTATGAGGATGGAAAGTGAGGGTGAATGGAATTCTGTCAT
>NC_090892.1:22418550-22421050 GCF_036669925.1 Montipora capricornis | reverse complement strand
TATGCAAGGTATTCTAAAAATTTCCGGGAATGTATCCGAAAAATCTGGAGGATGATCCAAATTTCCGGGACGACTTAAGTTAATTGCTCAAACAGCGTTTGTTAGAGTTGTCACCCACCGTTGTCAGGCACGTCAAGCGTGTGAGCTCAAGAAAGACCTCGACATTACTTTTAACCGATCATTTTGATCTCCGTCAAACAGCAAAACTACCGCGACAGAGCTCGTTTGAGAAAATATGCAAACGCTGAACGGGGCATGAATTGAAAACCACAGATAGTAGAATTAAGTGTTTGAGTTGTGTAGAGGCTCTCGTGAATCATGAGATTTTGCCTACGTTAGGCCCGCTTTCCGGAGGAAGGGGCTATAATTTTAAAACTATAACGGCACTCACACGAATGGGCCTTATCACGCGGCGTCCATTTTGAGTCCCGAGGGATAACTTTTGTTTTCCCCCACCGAAACTCGTTCCCAAACATTTCAACCCGAGGCTCGGGGTACGAAATCTACTCTATAGGCCTGTTGCCTGTTGAAGAAATTATCTTTTTCAGTAAAATTAATGCCAAAACTTCGTGCCCTGGCGGAAGGGAAGGGTTCACTGAAACCCAGGCGCTTACATACTTCCCCTTTTAAAAAAATGTCCTCCTGGACATTGCTCGAGAGTCAACTTAGTCTAGCTCAGAAAACTGCATTCAAACAAAACTCTTCCTGTAGGGTCATCAGGTCTATAAAACTTCTTGAACCACTTCCTAATGTACAACATATGACTAAACAACTGCTTCAGTAGACTGAGCCACAATAACAAATTGTCATGCAGCTGACATTGAACAAGCCTCTTTTATACTACAAAGTCAAAGTTCCTTGCTCTTTCAATGTTATTGTTTGTGATCCTAAAAGACTATTGGTGCAACAAAGTTGTATATGATCGTGGCAGGTAATCCTGCAAAGGGTGAAAACAAGGGTTTATAAACAGGTTCATTCCAAGAATTCAGCGTGTTTCATGTTCCATATGAGTAAGGCATCGAGACTACTGACAACAACTGTTGGGGCCAATACGCTTTGGGATGGGTCGTTACAATATGTGACTTGGCCTCTGCGTAAGTCCAGTCATCTAATGAAATTTTACGATCGAAGTTAAACTAATTGCAACAGAATTTCTTCAAATTCCAAATGATAGATATTGGTCAACTTACTAATATACTGAAAGTTCCACAAGATTAGTGTCGTGGAACATGCTCTTAATATTTCGAGGGTGTGACAGGGAACCCACTTCGAGACAAGTAACCCACAAAATAAAATTGTTTTCAGCGGTTCTACGCAATCTTGATCTGCAATGAATGTTTATTATGGACAAATGTTATTAACAGATGAACATAGAAATAAATAGATTGAAACATACGATTTGAGCAGTCCCACACTCCAACGGTATAGCACGGAACACCTGTTATTAGTATTTAGTTGTAAGTTCTGTACTTACGGAGCTTTATTTTCACTACTGGTGTTTTATGGTTTCTCTACAATATCTACTTGTTATCTTTATAGCACTAGGGTCGTGCGTTGAGAAACTGTAAGACTGATTTAGGTTGAACCTTGTAATTTTATCATAGTTAGGTTAATTGGTATATGTAACCGTAAGTGGCCGAGTAAAATCTATAAGGATTAATATCACGCGCGTTTTCAGAAGCGACGAGGGCAATTTCTGCAACCTCTAAACAAGAAAACAAACAGTTTGGCAATTCGAAGTCTTTCACTACTTTCAGCCTTTTTTTTCTTATCTTTAAATCAGTACCTGGACTGCCATTAATCAATGAACTACAATGTCTCCCGGGCCAAAAACGTCTCCTTGTGCGTCCGTTTATCAACAAATAATTTTTTTCTCTTTAGCGTATGGTACTAAAATAACGATAAAGAATTTCTCTCTTTGGTATTACCCGATTGTCATCTATTTTTGTCAAAAAAGGCTCGGATATTGATTGTTGTAAACACACGACTGGCAATTTTGTTCAAAATGCCTATGCAATTAATATCAGGTAAATGCATTAAAGCTTAATAATTCCCGAACAGAAGTACTTATTAAAGTTAATATGATTTCTTCTAAGGGCATTTCTTCCAGAAAGACGCACAATGCATAATGGATTACTGGTTTTGCAGCGAGTCGGTAGACAATGGAATATTATTAGCATAATCCAGACACTCAACCAGTGCACAATCCGGGTAAAACTGGCATACATAAGTACATACATGCCGTCTTAATTTCATAAGGTTAAAAAAAAAAAAACAGGAAGCTGTAATATTGATCAGAAGGAAAGAACAACAATCGCTCACCGGTCCACCACATCTAGGTTCTTTTTTTGTGGCCAACCCGCGAAGTACGACGGCCGAAAACGAGGCGCGCACTTCTAGCATAAAAGGCTTCTAGCATAAAACACAAGAAGCCTGCAAAATCAGGAATGATGAATGGGTGGAAACGGCCAGGGGAGATTAGGGTTTTCACAAGATGCTG
>NC_090892.1:22401050-22413550 GCF_036669925.1 Montipora capricornis | reverse complement strand
CTTGAAAAGTTCTCTGAAGAACCAATGGACTGTTGTTCTGTAAATTGCATATACGGAGATGGTAGATATACTACGCAGATGCATAAAATCCGAGAGCACGAGAAATTGGAGTCTACAACTCCAATCAGTTTATGACATGCTTCCTTATTTTGCCGCTGCTGGTCACCGACTTTATGCTAAATCGGCCTATATCTACCTACATATGTCGCGTGAGTTTCAGAACACTCACCCAAACATTTACAAGAAAGATCAGAATGGATTTCATTGCGCAAGGGGACGTGATCCACCGATTTGCATGAATGAACAAGTTCTAATGCGCAGCGTTAAGACGAGCGGTGGCTTAACTCGAGATCAAAGGATTGTCAGAGACGCAGCGGCTTGTTTTTTGACTTAATCAATGCCACCCTTACTGGTGTTAGGGATTTACCTTGTTAATAGTATTGATTTTGGTTTACGTTACCACAATCAGTACAAATCAGACTGATATTCTCACCTTTTAAATTACAGGTATCAAACTAGTGAACAGCATAAGGACTCCACAGAAGCAAGAAAGCTGCGCGATTATAATGACACCCCTGATCTACTTGATTACCTTTCCCAGAGAGATCCATTTTCCTAGGGTCATGCGCTGCGCTACATTGCGACAGGTGTCCTTGTTGATGAGGAAGTTAATGTCGATAAGTGCAAGGAAGTGGGAGACAAAGTGTTAAGGTTGGTAAAACTATGCACCACTACTCAAGTAAAGCTATGATCCTTGCATTTTTTTAATGGACGCAATTTTAGCAATTGCGTGGAGAAGCCTGAAAAATACAGGAACTCAACGGGGTTTGAACCCGTGACCTCGCGATACCGGTGCGACGCTCTAACCTACCAAGCAAGGAAGTCAATTGCTAAAATTGCGTCCATAACTGCGAGGATCATAGTTTTACTTGATTTCATATCCGCAGTTCAGTATATGATTTATTTCATATATCACCTTGTTCACTACTCGTTTCGTAAGAAATACCAAGTAGTTACTGTAATGTGCTGTTATCAAACAAAAAAGAAGATCACACGAGACACTAATTAAAAAAAACACACAGCGGCCATTTTAAAGCAACAGTTCAACTCCATTTCTTTATATCCAACCCATCATGCCTTGCTGACGTAAAAGCACGCGGTTTGAATGTCACACAAAACGTGACATGAACATTACAATTCTCCTTTCCTTTAACTAGAAATCTAACGTTAACCCGCAAAAGAAAAATGCAATAAAATAACAATAAAAACCCATGCAGAAAAACTATCATTGGTAAGTCCTATATAACCGACGATACTGTTCTTGGAGTGTCTTAGCCTGGTAAGTGTTCGGAATATTATACTCCAATCTTAACTCCACAGCCTTACGATGTTCATGAGAGTTTCTCAAGACTAGTACTAGAGTTCAAAACAATTAAACACAACAACAATGTCAATCAAAGTCTTTGATCATATTTCTTGAATGAGCCTCATGGGTGGTTTGGACACACGTGTAGACCTCCTTAGTTGTAGATCAGCTGGGGTCCTGGCACTGGGGTCCACTAACACTGAGCCGGTGTCGTCTTGACTTTCTGACACAGGAGATGTGACGGGGTTTGGCATGTCCACATCACTGAGGGAACTAGCTGACACATCTAAAAGAAACTTCTTAAAGTGAGAGAATTGCGAGTAACCTTCCGCTCATCTCCTTCAGCTGTTAACATGCTGTGGTTCTTGCTTGTGACTGTCAATGGAACTGGATAGTATTGTGTCGAGAGCTTTCCAAGCTTTGGCTGCTTCACCAGTACAGTATCTCCAAATTGTATGTCAGACCTCTTACTTTCAGCATGACTCTTCATCTTGAGTTTCTGATATGTATCTCGCTCGCGAATTACTGTTGGATTAAAATCCGTTTCACATGACACAGTAATAGGGCAGGGCAGCTTTATCCTGATTGATCTTCCAAACAGGGCAGTGGCTGGGGCAACACCAGTGGTACAATGAGGGGTTGCTCGATAATTCCGAAGGAATTGATACATCTGTTGCTTCCAGCTTGTAGTGGTTCGGAGTACCTTTCCAAACATTTTCATAAAGCGTTCCACCTCACCATTTGCTTCAGGCCATAGAGGAATCACTTAACGGTGCTTAAAACCCATATACTCGGCAAATTGGGCAAATTCATGTCCACTAAAAGGAGGACCATTGTCAGACTTGACAACTTGGGGCACACCATAGGCGGCAAATATGCGATCTACTTTAGGGATAACTTCCTTCGCAGATGTAGAATGCACAATCTCAACTTCAGGGAATCTTGAAAATCATCGATCACTACCAGCATATTATGTCCAGCAACTTCACAAAAGTCTACACTAACATGTTGCCATGGACCATCAGGCAAAGGAGTCATCTTCAATGGTTTACGAGAGGATTTGGGTGTGGCAATCTGACATTCTTGACAACTTCATCATCAGCAGGGTACATCTTTGGAAACCAGACTTTAGACCTTAACAAACTGCGCGTCTTGACTAATCCTTGGTGGCCCTCATGAGTTAGTTCTACCACACGTTTCTGAAGGGCATCAGGAATGACTATGCGATTTCCACGAAGGACAAATTTTCCATCCACTGAAGTCAGCTCATCCCGGGCATTGGCAAAGATTCTGAGGAATCAATATGCCAATTGAAAAACTGAAAGACGCCAATTTTCAATTCTTGCTGAAGCTTAAGAAGTCGGTTTGTTGAATATAGGCAACAGGGGCTTGTGATCCGTCTTCACTTTGAAGTGGCTTCCCAGCTAATACATCCAGAAATGGTGGCAGCCCTTAGCGATAGCCAGTGCTTCACGCTCAATCTTGCATAGGCGATCACTTTCCCATCTTGTGTTACATAGCACCTAATCCAACTAGACTGGCATCCACTATCAGAACGGTTTTCTTGCGAGGATCAAAATACGCCATGACATCATCTGAAGTAAGGCTGCACTTAAGCTGGTCTAATGCTTGTTGGTGTACCTCTTGCCACTTGAATTCTACGCCCTTATGAGTGAGGTCACGTAGAGGAGCAACAATATCTGTATAGTTGCGGATGAAACGAGAAACATAGTTCGCCATTCCAAGTAGACTGCGAACATCACTCACTGAGTTTGGTGCATCAGCTTGTTTGATTGCTTCTATCTTGGCATGATCAGCTGACATTCCTTTACCACTGAAGATCATACCAAAGAATTCAATTCGAGGCATGTAGAATTGATACTTGTCTTTGCGAAGGGTAAGGTTCAGCTCTTGAAAGCGAGCCAGTACTGCGCGCAGAGCCTTATCATGTTCCTGTATATTCACTCCATAGATTATGAAACTAATCATTAATGTTCTTAACATTTGGAATGTCACTAATGGCAGAGGCAATAACATTCTGAAACTTTTCAGCAGCAGCATTGATGCCAAAACTGAGACGTTTGTACCTGAACAAACCGATATGTGTAGAGAACGTGGTGATGTGCCTTGAATCAGGATGCAGCGACAACTGATGATAACCCTGGTTAAGATCTAGCTTGCTAAACACAGTAGCACCATTTAGATCGTGTATCACTTCGTCAAGGGTGGGTAGAAAGTGTCTCTCTCTGGATATGGCGTTGTTTGCTTCACGCATATCTACGCACAGTCGAACGCCACCAGGTTGTTTTGGCTTGGGGACTAGAACAACTGGAGAGACCCAGGGGGTTGGTCCAACAGCAGGCTCAATAATGTCCTCTCTAAGCAGGGACTCTACACAGGCTTCTAGGCTTTTGCGCTGGTGAAACGGGATTCTTCGATGTGTTTGATGAACTGGATTCACACTTTCATCAATATGAAGCTTGACTTCAACATTCTTCATTTTTCCAAGACCAGTAAAGAGACTAGGGTATCTCTGAAAAATGTTTCTCTCCACACATACAGCATCTGCAATCTGAAATATTCCCAACTCGGTAGCTGTGGCATATCCCAGAAGAGAAGTCTGACTCTCTACCACAAGAAACTCAGCATTGACTGCACTACACTTTGATTCCACAAGGGCTGAGATTTTCCCTTTCACGGGAAGAGGATCGCACGAGTTGAAAGCATAGACTTTTGTGTCACAAGATTGCAAAACAACACCAAACGCCCTGGATGCACTAAAACTTACGATGTTTACACTGGCCCCAGAGTCTGCTAAGAACTTGCACGAGACGCCTTTATATTCAACGAGACAAAAGGAGCACTGAGCTTCGAGGCTGTACTTTCTAACCTGAAGGTGTATTCACCATCTGAGCTTGACAGGGTTTCATGTTGCCCGTAATCTGGTTCTACTTGGTGTACGCGTTGTTCTTGTTCTGGCTTTCCCTTGAAATTGCTACGTTCACGGTGCTGTTTACCTTTGTGTGAATTGCGAGCGTGACCTGTCGATTTCTTGGCTGAGCAGAATTTTGTATAATGGCCATATTTGTGACACGAGTTGCATTTACGGTTTCGCGCTGGGCAACCAGTCTTGGGATCGTGAGGCCAACTTTCACCGCAATTATAACAATTTCCTTTCGCCCGAGATTTCTGAACCGGCGGAGGGAGTACGCCATTAGCATTTCCCGACGATTCGATTTCCTTTGCTTGTGTTTCTGAGATTTCAAGCGCTCTTGCTTCATTCAACGGGGTCTCAAGTGTCAAAGTTGTATCTCTCAAAACCTTGCGGCGAAGACGTTGTAATGAACAGGATAAAATAATTTGCGATTTTATCTCCTTGTCCAGCGCTAACCAGGCTTCGAGCAACCGGCCCCAGCATTATTTCATTCCTCGCTCCTTCCACCTTAAGCTAATACGTTTGTCCTGGCTGACGCTATCTGGACTCGAACGAAGAATGAACAAACAACCCAGCCTACAGGAAAGGTTCTCTGTGTTCTTGATGGCGGCGTTCTCCTCTATAGCATTCCCTGGCCAGGAGGCCTTACCTACACCGAAATTCGCTCGCTTAATGTACAACACGTGACCCAAGGGTACGGTCAGGCTACGGTAGAATTTGATGGATACGAAGAGGGACCTTCCACAAAGGAATGCGCTCATCAAAGAAGATCCGGAATCTCTGGTCCATCAGTGAACTTTGATAGTGACATGGTTTTGAAGCTAAAGAAGGACGGGTTTCTAAGGAATACCGCCAACAAGCATAAAGATACTTGGGGAGGAACTGCAACTTTCGGGATTTAATATTATCCATGCCCCGGGAGACCAAGACCTGATTATACTCCAAATGGCCGTTCGGTCTGCTATGTTAATCGCAAAAGTCCAACGGGGTTGAAGTCCTGAATTGTTCAAACTTCTCTACGCAATTGCAAAAATTGCGCTCATAACTGCGAAGATCATAGCTTCACTTGATTTCATATCCGCAGTTCATATATGATTCATTTCATATATACCATTTCATCACAAAAGTCCTTGTAGGAGATGACACAGACCTCCTAGTTTTGATCTGTCATCATGCTGACACAAGCACTCGACGTGATCTATTTTTCAATACTCATTCAAAGCAAAGGTCAACGAGAAGAAAGATTTGGGATATCAAGAAAACCAAGGCAGCTGCACTGGGACAAGAAATTTGCGCAAATATTTGTTTTTGTTCACGCAGTTCTAGGATGTGATACAACGTCAGGAATACATGGGGTAAGTGTTTGGCTCTTAAAAAGATTATGAAAGATGCACAATTTGAGTTGCCAGCTGAGGTTTTTAACAACGATGATGCCACAAAGAGTGATATCATTGCATCTGGAGAGAGAGAGCCCTTGTTTGTCTATACAACGGCCGGTCTGATGAAAGTGTGGATTCATTACGATATTCGAGATTCTGCCAGAAGATTACAACATACTTCGTTTGTACAACCTGAAGGTCTCCCTGCGACTTCTGGATTTGGATTTTACAGTCCGCCATTACTCACGTTCAAAAATGACCGATTGGACCTCAGAGGGTTGGATCTAGGAGAAAGTGACGTCATATGTTCTCTAGATTAAACTTTCAGCGTGTAAACGCAACTTACTATACATGCGAAACACGAGTTTAAAAATCTGAAAGGCCGAAACTCTCGTGCTGCATATTACTTCAGCCGCGTACGCACGCATTGCATTCTTACTACTCGTTGTGTGCCTATTATGTTGCGAATTTAATTTCTTGATGAAGTTCTTTGAAAATAGTAGGTTGAAAGCTCTTAGGAAGTACTATCTGTGAGAACTGTGCGCAATGTCAGTAATATATTTAGGCGCCATATTATTAAGAGCTTTAAAAGTGAAAAGAAGAACTTTGTAAGTCATACGTTGTCGAACAGGCAACCAGTGAAGCTTTTTGAGAATAGGCGTAATATGATAATATTTTCGGGTTCGTGTAACAAGGCGGAGAACTGAATTTTGCACACGTTGCAGCTCACCGATCAGCTTTTCTGGCAGGCCAAAGAGAAAAAAATTTTGGCTATGTTATGTACGTGAAAGATATTTTCAACGTGTTCAATAAGATTGAGAGACTGGTCAAGCTGATTACATCTATGTTCCTGGCAGATGTTACCAATATTGGTAACAGAGTCCTGAGGTGAAACCCTACAAGCCGCTTTTACACGTTGAAACGTTTAGCTGAAACTTTTGTGTAACGGCGCGCGTTGCACCGAGTAACATTGTCGGTCAGTCATGAAACTTTGTTGAACTTCCATTGGGAGACGAGTTTCAGGAAAAGTACAGCCGCTTGCCACTTATGCAACGCTCGCAACGATCCCAGTGGTGATAAAAACGCAAGTTTCACCGTGTAACACCACTTCGTGAAAATGGTCTCGCTCGATCTTGTAACGCTACGCCGCGTAAACCAATCAGAGACTGCAACTTACACGCCAGGGTCGTGGAACTAGTATCGACTTGTTTTGCGGGAATTTGGTAACAAAATTTCGAGACCAGTTTCAACCCTCCGGAAAAAGTTTCGACCGTTTGTGTCACACGGTGCAAAGAGTGCTGAAACTTGTTTCGCAGCACCGCTGCACATATGTTTTAGCTAAAAGCTTCAACATGTAAGGGCGGCTGAAATATTCAACATGAAATCGACAATAGTTTCTTCAATTTCACGTTTTTCAGTATTTATCCATGCAGTAATTCTGTCAAGAGATTGAGAGACTTTCGCCTCTTCGGAATCATACCATTCCTTAGATTCATCGATATCAAATTCATCTGTAACTTCAGCATGATATTTCCCATGTGCGTCTCTGAAGGTTTTCATAGCATTATCTAGTTCAGCAAATTTCTCACCCAGTTTATCGATGTTTTTGTAATCAGCAATGAGTTGTTGTACTTCATTTCGTTACTTTGTGACGTTAGCTTTTTTTCGTGCTGGTATTCTTTTCCGTCGATAAATGCTTTCTGATCTTGCTCCTCGGTCCAGAAACCGTCTGTTTGAACGAGTGATTCGGGGATAATTTGCGCCGGCATCTGAGTAGAGATTTCTGTGTGATTCCATTTTGGGCTGAGGCGAGATACCAAGCAAAGTTGATCCCATTTGATCGACTCGTTGCGTCACATTAGGGAGCTTAAGATATACGACGACGACGTCGACGAAAACGCCACAAAACAATGATATCATTGGTAAAAAGAGCATAAATAATCGTGCTGCACGTGCAGCACGGATCTTAGCTCATATTTTTGCGGTTCTCTGCGTGACGACGACGTGAAATCACTAAATTTTAGGTTTTGACGACAACGTGAGCATGCAACAGAGAATCTTTCATTCTCTATTTTCAGTCTGAAACCACTCGTACCAATTTATTTTTAGGATACTTCGCCCACATTGTACGACGTGAACGAGATGGAATAATCGCTAAAGACTTTTACTAGAGCAAAGTTTTATTTTGAGGTGACGTCTTCGTCGACGTCGCCGTCGTAGATCTTAAGGTCCCTATTGTATTTTAAGAACACGGCGAAAATATCTTCCAGTTGACCCAAAGTTGAGTTTCTTTCATCGACGATTATTCAATAGTTTTTAAGCTTATTGTAGACTTTAGGCAACAAACAACAATTTGAACGCACTTTTTTATATCAGATAGAACTAACATTCCAGTGTAGTGTTTCACATGTGGTGAAGAGAACGAGCGGCGATTAACTTAAGTGGTTCAACTAAAAAGAGGCAAAATTTCGGTTGCAAAATATATCTAGATGAAATGAAACCTGAACAGAAATAAATACTTACAAACTATTGACTGGCTTTTTTTCTTTTTGCGGTTAGATTAAAACCAAACATCCATTGTGTTAAACATTGCGATATGTTGTTGACAATTCAATAGCCGTGGTTACACTTTCCCTTTTACTCATGTTGGCGCTATGTTTTGAGGGAGCAAGGAAAGAAAAGGAATGTTATAGCCGTCGATCGCGATTGTCTTCCAATTGAAACAAACTGGGAGTTCCGATTTTTCCCCATTCAGCAATACATTCAGCTGACCTGACCCCAACTGAGATGTTGCAGTTTATCTGAGTAGACTCGCATTCAAAGACGAGAGAAGAAAACTCTAACATGGGAGAATAAACTCCTACACCGGGAAAATGTTCATCATCAACAACTCTAAAGAACTTTCACTGACAAAGGAATTGCATGATTGACTACACCTTGATCGTAATTTTCCTGTTCTTCTAGTTAGATGCTCGAGCTGCTCTTGGGCCGAAACGTTGGGCCCTGAGTTCTCCAGTGTCTTGGATTTCCACATTGGAAACAGTTACCTGGCTTCACGCGATTCCTACTCAGCGAATCAACTGTTGGAATCTGCTTGAAACAGAATTACGCTCTCCATATGCTGCCTGAGAATCGAATCCTGGGTCGACACATCTCTTCTACCAGTAAAACTCGAAGACGTTTATCTCTGCTTGTCGGCCGATTGCTTGAGATGTGCCTTGGCACACGCTTTAACTTTATACATCTTTTTCTCGTCATCTGAATCATCGGCGATCTTGGTCTTCTTGTATTCCTGAACGGTCGACCAGCTGTATTCAGATTTATCGGCGAGGAGAATTAATTAAAGAATTGAATGAGCCTTACCTGTAAAGTGAAGTTCGATTGCGAATCTACCAAATCCAGGGTGACTCGGTGAGGGTTAACATGAGATGCACATGTGCCGCCGTGGATAATCAGACTTTTAGAGGTTGTGAACACGGTTATGAAAATACAAACGAAGACAGACAAGCCATGATGGACTCCTGATACAGAAAAAGAGAAAAAGCAGGGTGTGGGAAGTAGAAAAAACTGTGAGGGAGGGCATATTAACCCTCACCGAGTTGACAAAAACCAAGCTACTAAACAACTGGGCAGCATGTAAGGTAGCCTCACGGAAGGCCTCAGCAGAGTCCGCTGTGTAAAAAGAGTCATCAAGATAACCCAAACAATTATGTCCGTACTGAGTGCGCAGGATGGCAAAAACTGGTTTTAACACCTTGGTAAAGATAACAACAACGACTTTTTTTTTAACAACAACAACAACTTTTTATTGACCCCTTATACTTGAAAAAAAAATCAATGTACATGAAGTAAGAATTAAAGCTAAATGGGGTGTTGGCTTCCTAAAATAACTAGAAAGTTAACAAGGCTAGGAAACCAAACTACATAGAATAAATTACAACATAAGGGTCAGAATGATGCATACACACACACACACACACACACACACACATTGAACTATAGATAACTATAAAAAGGACAAACAAAATTTACAAGCCATGGGGAGAAGGACAGATAAACTTGGATGAAATCCTGAATATAATAAACGAAAAATCAAATTTAAGGCAGCAAATAAATCACAGAATAAACTGAGAAGAAACTCATTACCCTAGGGAAAACAGAAACCAGAATGAAATTAATATTGGCACAGCAATTCATTTTTTAGTTTTTTTTAAAATTTACTAAAAGGAGTTGACTTTATATCTTTCCCAAGAGAGTTCCATACCTTTGGTCCTTGAAAGCGAATATTAAATATTCCATAGTTTGTTCTAGCTCGAGGCAGGTAATAAGATTGATTTGCTGCACTTCGTGTATTGTAGTTATGAATGTTAAGCACTAAATTGAAGAAGGTATCAAAATTCGAAGGCAATGAGTTATTATGAAATTTATGCATAAAAAGTGCAATATGAAATGTAACAAGATCAGAAAGCTTCATAATTTCTAATAATCTAAACAGTGGAGTTGAATGCTCATCAAATGTAAAAAAAATTCATAAATCGAACTGCTTTTTTCTGTAAAATATATAAAGGCTGAAGTGTAGTTGAGTATGTATTACCCCAGATAATTATACCATAGGTCAGAAATGGGTAGATTAAAGAATAATAGAGATTAGTAAGAATATCAATATTAACATAATGGCGAAGCTTAGACAAGATGCCTACACTTCTTTTAATTTTCTTTATAGTACATGCGATTTGAGGTTTCCAGGATAAATTTGAATCAATTAAGATTCCTAGGTATTTAATACAAGATTCCTGTTGCAACTGCTTCCCATTTAGAGTTAGGTGGAAGTTGAATGTTACTTTCCTTTGAGGAGGATGAAAAATTACAAAACTAGTTTTTTCAATATTAAGAGAAAGTTTATTAGCACAGAGCCAGGAATTCACATTAGAGAGTTCATTGTTCATACTTGCCTGTAGAGAGGCGAGGACTACTTGTCAAACCCATGGGTAGGGCACAAAACTGGAACAGAAGACCCCTTCGTGAATACTTGAGATATTTTCTGAAGCTAGGTGATATAGGGATGGAATAGTAAGCATTACGTAAGTCTATGGAGGACACAAAACACCCTGGTTTTAACAACCTAAGGGCAGATTCAAGAGTATCCATCTTGAAATTATGGTAGGTTACTGCCTGATTTAGGGCCAGGTAAACCCCAGGTTCCTTTTTTGGTTTTAGGAATGTCGGAGAAAAAAGTTCTCCTGTTTCCGGTTGGCACTATTCAATGATCTGCTTGTTCACAAAATCATTATTTTCTGGAACTTGGGATGCAATTCGGTATAGGAAGATTATTACACTCAAGTTCACAGTTAGATACACAGGTATACAGATACAGATATACAGGTCGGAAGTAATCCTTTGCCATTCTCTAAAGCAATTTCATCAGACCTAACAATACTATCAATGCTACTCATGTAACCAACTTGAGGATTACAGTTTAGCGGTTTGTCTCCTTGCTGGAGTGGGATGTTGATGGTCTTGCTCTTACTTTCTTGCTGTAGGAGCCCTTTTCCCCCTAAAAAAGGCCTCGCAGAAGAAGACTTGCCACCTCTAGAGAATGAAGATGACCTTGGGCGATGTTGAGTATTGTAGGGATGGTAACCTTTTCAACTGCTTCTCTTTGAGGAAAGTTTTCTGGAGAGCTGATTCGTCCTACTCACTTCATCGATTTCTTTGCCAAGATCATCTCCAAACAGGTCACTCGTCATCGGTGTGGTTTGGTTAGAAAGAGAAGTAAACTGATCATTCAGGTCTGGTTTCAGTGATTCTCGACCGGGAAGATTCAGCTCCCGGCACGGTTCCTTACCAAGGTTAGAAGAAGAGAGTGTACGAGTGTAGCCTTCAACTCACCAGATGCTTTTTCACACACATTGATAGTGGCATAAATTGAGAAAATCATATAACTGTTGAGCTGTCTGAAGAACCCTGTCTGTGGATTTGGTGCTCGGAGACAACTGATTCCAAATAGCTCTATTCACTTCTGGGGAGACTAACAATTTGCAATTTTCTGGTCTTGGGTATTTTTCGACCAGCTCCAGTAGCTTTGTTTTAGACAGATTACCTTTAATAAGCTCTTCTATCATAGTGGTCAGCTTGGCGTTAACTGGTGCACTTGTTTTGTCATTTGTTGAGAACTCCTCTGCTACGTTGTCAAAACTTGACTTAGGGGCATCCCCCAAGTAATTTGCAAGACAACCAGTGAGCGCAGGCGAAACGTCTGTGAGTTTCTCAGGGGCTTAGCGTGAGATTTTGAATGTGTACGCATGCGATGAATGTTTCGAGCGCCGAAGGCTCCATACTAGGGGGGCCTGGGGGGCATGCACGCGTAGAGAATTGGAAATTTAGGGTTTCGGAAATGCCATCTCCAAATATTTCCAAAGGACATTTTAATAAATAAATGCGAAGAAAAGTGAATTAGTTAGTTGTTTATTTTACCCATCTGTAGAGTTTTCAGCAAGCTACAACACAAACAGGGGTTTACAGTACAAGCAAAGGGCAAGATATCGCAGACTCTGTTGGGCATCATCATCATAACATTTCTAACCGGGAACTGGGGAACTGGGGGACTGTGTTGGGGGCTAGGAGGGCAGAATTCTTTTTGCGCTTTCGTCCACTATTACGTTTCTTTCCGTGAAGGCCTGGGCAAACGGGTCTAACATGTTGGTGCAACATCATCCAACATTGTTGAATTCCTTTGGCCACCATGCATTTTGCATGATGTTGGATGTTGTTGAACGAAGTTTGATTCCCCTCAAACATCGTCTTCAACATCACCCAGCAT
>NC_090892.1:22356050-22391050 GCF_036669925.1 Montipora capricornis | reverse complement strand
AAATGATTAGTGAGGTGCGTTCCAGTCCTCCTTTGTCATCCACGAGGATGGGAAAATCATCTTGTACCGTTTTTTCAGTAAGGTATCGCACTATATGTATTTATTCAATATCAGCGTTATGGGATATCCGTAGACTCCGAGCAGCGTGACTCCCATAGTGTCAGCGTGTATCACTGGCCGGTCTCCCATTCAAGTAATAACCCCACCCGACAGCGCTTAAATTCAGTGAATCAACGTAAACGTTGTACCTTATCGAAAACGGTTCCTACATAACAAACAATTTTTCATTTACAGTGACTGAAATGAATTTTGTGAGATTTCGAAAATGTTCCTTAATTGGGATAGACCAATTTCGATATATTGAACATGATTTCGAGGCCCAGGGGAATACTCATACAAATCCTTATTTTTATCCCCCAGGGCCTCGAAATCTTGTTCATTGTTTTAACTTGAATTTTAATTTATCGAAGTTAGTCTATTGCTCTCTTGACACTTGAATGTTCGTGAGACTTGAATGTTCTTTTATGACATCGAAGACTGAAAATACTACGGTGGCCCGTAAGTGCCACCCTTAAAGTTAAATAAAAATTGTATTTACCTTTCGCAAAAAGATCCGGCCGTTAGATCCAAAGTTTTCAGTCAACTTCAACAAATTCTTGCGAACCGAAAAATCTAACTGGCGGTTTGATGTTTCGAGTCCATAGTTACACCGGATCCATACTTTACACTCCGGATCCAATGTTGTGTTCTTCAGATCCGTAGTTTCTACTCCGGATCCATAGTTTCTTACTCAGGATCCATAGTTTTTACTACGGATCCAAAGTTGTTTACTCCGGATCCATAGTTTCTTACTCCGGTTCCAAAGTTCCACGAACGCCCTCGTGACCGTGGTGATCACAGTCAAATCAATATGGCGGACTTAAGGAGCGATGTTGAAGAGGTAAGTTTTCTTTCCTTATTAAGCTTTGTTAGCCGTGGTGACGAAAGTTACTGTTGCGTAGAATAGTGGTACTAGGGTTGAGGGAGTGTCTCTCCATGAAATTAAGAAGCTTGGGCATTGTAAATTACAGTGTATACGCAATGATTTTGTTCGGTTTGCAGTTTCACCAGACACGATCATTAATTTAATAGTATTTTTCACTCACGTGACCAGAGGCAATGTCTTTTCCTAAACAGAATATAATGTTTGCGTAAAATCGGAGGATTGTTTTGGGTCACCATCAAGTCATCAACATGGCCACGGTTGTTTGCTTTGGTGCACCAACATTACATGCGTGACTTTGTCTGTTCAAAGGTCAATTCAGCAGTTCAACTCAATTTGTTTGCCATTAAACGTATCATGTATTTAATTTTGCCGCTTTAATGAGTTACGTTTCGTCGAAGTTTTTGTGTCCTTAATATACTAGAACCCAGACTATCTCTTTTTTAAGACAACGTGACCTAGTGGTTAATGGTGCGCTTAGGTTCCAATGGAATTTTAGAGTCTTGCGTTCAAGTCGTACAGGCATAACGGTAATTAGCAAGAAGCGATTTTTAGTCCAAAATTCAAAGGGATTAAAAGTCTAACTAACTAACTAACTAACATGATGGGGGTTAAAAAGTTATTAAAAAATTCTCTGGAGCAGATTCATAGCCACCTTCACAACTGGGAAATTTCAAGGTGGCTCTGAATCCGCTCGACAGAATTTTTTCGAACTTGGCGGAGATTTTCGTCTTAGCCTGCTGATCACTTAAGCAGGAGTCAGCAAGTTCCTTTTTCAGATATAAGCGTTATAAGACAAAACATGGGATGTTTTAAATTGAAATTTTGGTTGCCATGGTAACCTATTACGTCACGTCAGCGAAAGGAAAGGAAAGGAACTTCATTGAAGTGTCCAGTCGTTCCACAGTTAGGTAGATTCAATCGTTTGAAATAGTACAGTTTGTTGACAGTGTTAAGACTGGTTTGAGCCTCCTAAAATACTGAGCATGTGTTCACTTTACAAGGTATGTGAGTTTCTATCAAAAAGAGGGGTTGCAGAAGACGTAGTAGCGAGGTTAAGAGCAGAGAAGGTGAGAACATGGAAGTTTATAACTTAATTCAGTATTGTTTACACTTTGTAATTCTATTTAATCAGTTTTAATGACATTTCTTTTGGTGTCAGTAAAATGTGATAGACCCCAAACAGGTTAGAGTAAAACAACACTGCCATCAAAAATTCGTTTTTCAGACTAAACTCTTTATCATTCCAAGCGCTATGTAACTGTAGTCAGTTTTAATCTTAGGTACCAGGGGCCGGTTGCTCGAAGACTGGTTAGCGCTAACCGTTGGTTAAGAGATATCAAAACCTATAGGTTTCCATGGCATTTATCACTGGTTAGCGCTAGCCATGCTTCGAGCAACCGGGGCCAGATCAAGATTTTCTGTGCCTGCTTATCCTTTCGAACCTTTAGGATCACGTGATCGGTAGGTTTGCGTAGCGCGGTCAGTGTTGTTCAACCTTTTGTAGGGCGTTTGACGATAGTCGATAGAATTCCCTGGAATACTGCACAGAAGGCAGAAGTGATAGAAAATAAATAAGTGAAAGAAAACATCAACCCATTCCCTCGATCTCGCAACACACTACCATGTACTAATTAACGATATTTTTAATAAAGTATACCCAATAGAAGAAAGAACCTGAAGAAAAAGTAATACTAAATTAATCCTAAAATTAAGTTTTAAAATTTGAACAAACTCCCAACTGATCCGTAAACTAAAGGCCTGGGCTTCAACATTTGCTTCAACATCCGTTGGATTTTGTTGAACAACGATGTTGAACCCGTTTGCCTCCCTCTTTCAACCATGTTGAAATGTGTTGAAACGAAGTTGCATCGATTTTGAATGAGTTTAGGAGCATTTAAACTTTGCTTCAACGACCATTCAACATTTCTTTTGTCTTCGCGAAGTTGAAGCAGTTCGTCCCCCTCTTTGAATATTGTTGGGTATGAGCATGAGCACTAATCGGTCTCTCCATGACGTATCCGTGTCCGTATCCATCGTAACAACCGCCGCTGTAGCCTGAAACTGAATACCAGGCCTCTCATGAAGCTTGTCGAATCAAATGTTGATGTGTTGAAAGCGTTTGCCCACCCCGGCAGTCAACATCGTTTAACATTGTTCAACACCATTCAAAAAAATCGCACGGATGTTGAAGGAATTGTTGATGCCGTTTGCCCAGGCCTTAGTACAACACTTAAATCCGAAATACTTTTAAGACTATTAAGTTTAAAAACGGTAACAATAAACGAGAAAACTTAACTATTTACGCAATGTCACTTTACGATTCTATTTACTGGTAACTATTCACGATGCCTTTATGTCTCAAAGCACACTTCAGTCTTTTCTTTGGTATTAATAAGTTTCCTTTTTCCGTCTCCGTCCAACTGACTATGGGGGGAGGGCGGGGGGGGGGGGGGGGGGGTGTCATAAGATGCCCTGCCATTTCTTTTTTGTTCAAAAAAGTTATTTTCATTGTATTAGCTCAACTGAAATCGCCCCCCTCATGTAAGCAAGGACCCAATAATTTTTAATGCTTACTCGTAGTATAAATAGGAAAAATACTGATCTTACACTTTCTATCATCTTTTCCTGATTTTCAGTTCGATTGTGCGGATGTTCAACACAGTACCCAATCGACACTAAAGTTTAAAACAGAACTGGGTTTAAAACTCGGTGAAGTTTTTTTCTCTGAAAGCCTTCGCAGAGAAGAGATTATTGCCGGACGAAAAAAACAGAAGAAAACAAGGAAGAAAGGAAGAGAAAGCTATTAGAGTTCTTACAAAAGAAATCAGACAATTCCAAACCCAAGCGGCCATGCACAAAATGAAGCTCTGGCAAAGCCTCTGCAAAACCAAAATACAGCCTTCATTGAAGAGTAAAACACGATTCAGCTCGAGGACAATGCCCATTTAGCTGTGGGGAGCCTGTTGGATGATCAATCAAGGTAAGTTCCTGTTATATCTCGGTTATGCGTATGCGTTGTAGGCTTACCTGTGATTAATATGAATTTTTGATTTCTTCCAGCGTATTTTCAAGCTTCGCCTCCTCGGAATATTCGCCATGCGAGAGAAAGGTAGTTTTTTCACATTCTATAATTATGGTGAATTCATCATATAATTTCAAGTGCTCGGCCTTCACACGTCTTCTGTCCTTAGCAAAAATATCAAATGAAGTCGGTTATACCGGCTGCCATGCGCTGGTCCAGAGAGGGGATAGTGTCCTTGGAGCTTCTTTTCAGTTCAAAAAGTTATTGATTTAAATGCAGAAAATAGTCTTGACAAGACCGTGAGACATGCAATGGCTGGTAGATCACTCTGGGCACTGAACAGTCACTTCTAATCTGGGATAAGAACTTCTGAATTACACCATCGTTTTATCTTGAAAATGACGTAGAATCGCTTTCCCAAATCTTCGCCCAGTCTGAGTGTCTCGTAAATTAACAACACGTGCATGTGCAGAGGACAGGAAATTAATTGTTCTCTCTTTCCTTTTTTTCCTTTTTATTTAGACTCTGACGGAGCGGCGTGCAAAACTCCATGACTCCATATGACGTTTGCGAGGTCAAGGAAATCACTATTTCTAGAAGTTACGTACTGGATCACATCCTTCAGTTGTACGAGAGGAACCCAGCTGTAGCTTACTGCTCAATGAAATTTTCCCTAGAGGGTGAACGAGGCCTGGACATGGAAGGCGTCAAACGCAAAGTATTTTCATTGTTTTGGAAAAGGGCCCTAGAGAAATTCTTTGAGGGATACAGCACTTTCGTCCCTAGGGTTGGACCTGATGTCAACGAAAGCAAGTACCAGGTGATTGGCAGGATCCTGAGTCATTGTTTCCTGCTGACAGGTATGTTCCCCACCGCTGTCAGCAGAGCGTTTGTAACTGCTCTCCTGGCTGGTAAAGAATGTTTGACTGGAGAAGACTACATTGCTGATCTTCTCGCACACGTAGCAGAGCACATTTCCTTGCGTTTAAAGAGTGCCCTTGAGATGTCAAAATCACTTGGCCACGTTGGAGTTTTTCCAGAGGAGATGAGTCATTTCCTGTTTTAGTTCTTGTCAGAATATGGTGTGTCTCGAATTCCAACCCCTGCTTCACTAAAAAACATATTGGTAAGCGTAGCTAAGACGGAACTCATCGCAAAGCCGTCCATCTCACTAAGTGAGATCAAGATCAGGATGTTTGCTGGTGGTTTTAAAGAGTTATGGCAAGACTGCCGCAAAGAAGACGTGGATGATCTCTTCGACAAAATGAATCTCACTACTTCAAAGGTTCTTCAGATGATGATACACTTGTCCAACGAAGTGTCACTGCGCAAGCCACAAGCAGAGGTTCTCCGATTCCTTAAGCAGTACATCAGGAGTTTGTCACCCAAAGAGTTGCAGTGTTTCGTCCGGTATGTCACAGGACGTTCGTTGCCGGTGGTGAAAAACATTTATATAACGTTCCACCCACACTGTGGTGGCTTCCCGTTTGTCTACATCCACACTTGCTCAGCCATAATTGACCTCCCCGACACAGGTTACACTGGCTTTCAAGATTTTAGAGTGCAGATGGATAACACTCTCAAGTCTCCTGAAGCATGGCACTTCACATCCGCATAAGCTGACAGTTGCTATGTCGCCAAACTCACTTTCTTAAGATCGTCATCTTGATTTGAGGAAAATTGGTTCATTTATCCATATTCATTGAACGTTTCGTTGCAGTTTGCCAGTTTCCCCCAGAGTTGATGAAAAGTAGTTGATAACGCATCACGAACGACATATTCTGGTCGGTATGTTATGCGTAACACATCCAGTCAGAAAGTGCCTTCTGCTTGTCATCAACTTTGCCTGAGATTAATGTTTCTCGCATTAAATCTCATCAGTTTGCTAGCAATTGCACCTCTGAAAGCCAACGTCTGATTGCTCAATTGAAAATTAGGAACTTGGGTACGAAAGGCTCGCAAACAATTCTGATTAGATTACCGTGGTAAAAATCAGGGTCGTAACGAGGTATATTTTTTCGTAACTGATCCCATATTTTTTCCCACAATTTTGAACCCCGATACCAAAAATGATGAGAATTTTGGGCCCTGAACCCGCAAAAATTTGATCCGTGATCCCTCATTCCATGAAAAATACTGCTTATCCCGATCCTACGCGTTCTGATTCCAGATCCCAGCGGGCTGTGATCCTTGATCCCGACCCTTTCAGACCTTTGATCCGTGATCCCATACACCTTGTTACGACCCTGAAAAATACAACGTTCTCCTTGAGATTACCCTCATTTTATATAATCAAGGTCTGGGTTGTGTTTGAAAACTTCATGGTTACCAAATAGCAAGCCAACGTAAGAGTTGAGGTATTTTGTTAAAATCCTTTACAAGGAACGTTTAGAAAACTACTTGTTTGTTTGCTGTTAAGATTAACCGGTTACATGTATTGTTATCGGCCACTGAAATAATCTATGATAATAATTAATGTTACAGTTATCTTATTGTCCGCCAAGACTGAACTCGTCAGTCGGGTCAACGAAAACAATTGTTGGCGCCTATCAAGTTCCCTTTCGTCGACGGTAAAGCAATCCTTGATTCTTAGTAAGTTCGGCTTAATAAGGTACGTATAGTTGAAATTCCAGCTAAATCAAGTTAAATTGCCCGCCTGAAGAAAGATTAGAGCGTTTTGTGTAAGCATTAGGGTTAAGTTAGGGATACACGGCTATTTGTTATATATTTTTTAGAGTGTTAAGATACCCAAACTAACGACATTTTGGTCAAATCTCGCGGATCTCGGTAATGCAGTGGTAAATGACGTGTAGTGCTTGGCTAATAACCCGGATTCGTTCTTGATTACACGTATAACTTTTTCTATCAAAAAGCAAATCAGTGGAAAACATCCGAACACTGAGAAAAACTTGTGTCAAAATAACGGGCACCGAACCGCTTGTATGAATGGGGCAACCGCATCGTCGGCATAGATTGACCAGAGTTAATAGAGGGGAACGTCTCCCTCTACTAACTCTGGATTGACCATCGTTAACTTCATTTGTTGTTGTTTTTTGTTTCTTAGTTACAAAACAAGCCAAGAAGAAAACCCGTTTTTCCTTCACTCAGCCGACCCCATTTGTGTTGTGAACTGTGCATCGTGTTATCGACATCTTTAGGCATTATTGCATCTTTTAGAACTGAGCTCTCCCTGCTAGATCCACAGGATTTTCTGCTTGTTAAGTGACCGGAACCCTGGTTTTTTATCTTCTTGGTAGCTACTTTAGATACTTGTAGGGTTTGTTTTAAAAACGCGGAACTCTCATAGAAGTAGTAACGCCTTGTTGAAGTTCTTGAGGATATTAAAACTGACTTAAGATTGTTGAAGACACTTTTTCAATGTCTTTTTGTTCATGGTTTTTATGTGCGCAAATGAACGATTCACGACTATCCAATCACATTTGCATGGAGCTGCGACGGCCTGTAACGATAGCACATGATATTATCATAATCCTCACACGAACCATTCAAGGCTAACAACACGAAAATGCCTCTAAATAGGAGGGTCGATTTATCAGTTTTATGCAAAATTCATAGACTACGAAAATAAGGCATTAGACAAATCACACATGAAGTGAACTAAATTGGTCGCGAGTAAGAGAATAGTGCAGTACATATTCGTCAAAAGCATGCCTTCATACCAGATGTGTTAAAAATCTTATCTCTTCCCTTGTCCTTGAATAATTATCTTATTGATGAAATGGTATATGAAATGACGTTGTGGTTTCCAATGGTCCCGTGAGGAATGAATAAATGATGAAATGGTATATGAAATGAATCATATATGAACTACGGATATGAAATCAAGTGAAGCTATGATCTTCGCAGTTATGAACGCAATTTTTACAATTGCGTAAAGAAGCCTGAAAAATTCAGGACTTCAACGGGGTTTGAACCCGTGACCTCGCGATTCCGGTGCGACGCTCTAACCAACTGAGCTATAAAGCCACTGACGTTCATTTGTGGGTTCCAATGGTCCCGTGAGGAATGAATCAATGATGAAATGGTATATGAAATGAATCATATATGAACTGCGGATATGAAACCCCAAGCAAATGACCAGCTCCCAACGTCAGTGGCTTCATAGCTCAGTTGGTTAGAGCGTCGCACCGGAATCGCGAGGTCACGGGTTCAAACCCCGTTGAAGTCCTGAATTTTTCAGGCTTCTTTACGCATTTGTAAAAATTGCGTTCATAACTGCGAAGATCATAGATAGATAGATAGCTAGATAGATAGATAGCTTTATTAAAAATCCATTGCAGCCAAAAGGCTGAATTTCGGACCTGTACAAATGTTTACTTGTTACTAAATACAAAAAAGATGAAAAACTAAATAAAAAAAGCTAAAAATACTTAAAAACTATTTATGTATACTATTATATATATTATACGTGAAAAATTTTTAAGAAATAGCCGCGTTGTACATGATAAAACTATTCTTTAGTCTATTTGTTCTGCAAAAAGGTACGTTAAAAGCGCGCTTTCTCCTTAAGGCTACAGTACTAAGATTACGTGACGGCAAAAGGCCATGTAATTTGTGGCAGCTGTTGTCTTTGATTTCATTTGAACAGGCGCTCCGTCAGCAATTGGCGCCGTTGGTAGAGGGTGGCAATTTTGCACTCTTTAAGAGCTTCTTGGTAGCCTAAATCTGGGAAAATTATTCTAACTGCACGACGCTGAATGTTCTCTAGCTCTTCCGAGAGATACTTAGGTAGACCATTGTGGAAAACTTGGCAAGCATATTCAGACAGGGGCCGGATACACGTAGTATAGCTTCACTTAATTATCTTATTGTCATTCACTCCACTCTTCCAGACCTCCTAATGAGGAGGCCATGTGAAAAAATGCCGGATGCTAATGTTTTCTGCTGTACAATTACTCTCATAACATGTACAAGATCGGTGTTGGGAAATCGCGGTCTGTACTTGTTAAAATTGTTATTCCCCTTCACATACAGTATCCGACGAGTGCATTGAGCAAAATTGGCATGTCAATTTCATCCATGTAGAATGTCACTCTTACTCACCGAGGAATGTGTGGAAGACGCGAGGAACACAACGTAGGATTTTGGAATTAAATAACTTTCGAAATCATAGGCTCGGTTAGTGAAATTATATCCCGTCTCACTGCGTTCTAAATATGTAGAGGGGTATGTTTCCATATAAATTAACATGTTGTTGGGAAGACCCAAAATTAAACACGCTTGAAAGACTGCTGACACCAGTCTTGAAAACTAATTTGTGATATACCATTCATATTAGAATCACAGATAACAAACGTAATTTCAAATTACTTGCCTTACAGTTCCAGAACTTTTTTTCTCGCTATTGTTAAGAACTGGACATTTTCTAACATTATTAAACACGCCAAGTCAATGTCACATCATCATGAGTCAACGAAAGAAATGGTGCAAATAGCTTCATCTCCGAGTAAAGTATGTTTTCCGCCTCTTCATCTTCATCTTTGTGTGGTCGTGAAAAGATAGAGATTTAATTCACCCCAGAAAACACCGCCTATTTGCCAAATAATCCAACGTTTTTCCATTCTGACTTGTATCAGTAGAGCCCTATATGTTGTCAATACAATGAAGCAGTTCAAAATAAAGCTCAAGAGCGTCCTGAGGGCTGTTTGGTACATGCAGACGCTCATCCTCCATAATTATCTCTGCCAGCTCTGAAAAGGTATCAGCAACAATTGTGTTTGGAGTCTCACAACAAGTGTCTAGCGCTATTTGTATATCCATGTCAGACACATGACTTAGAAAGGAATTAGTTCTGGTGAGCTCAGGTAAAAAGTACAGGGTATCTGGTCTACCTGGAGGAGACGATTCGTTTGATGAAGGTTCCACTCTTGTACAACACGACATAGTTCATCTTCAATTAAGGGCATAAAACAGAACCAAAGCCACTCAACTTGAATGGGATCGCTGTCAGTGAATAATCCTTGTTCCCTTAGGTTTTTAAAGAAATTGATCCACCAATCTGTTTCGGAGTTCCTCAGAAATCCCCACCACCCTTCAATCCTCTGGTTAGACACAGATCGTCCGTACAGAAAACTCTTCTGGCCTGCAAAACTATCTTGAGCATCACAACGAAAAAAGCGTTGGACAGCTGCCACATTTACATTTTCAGTTCCTTGATCCCCACGAATTACGCGAGGTACACCACCCAGTTCCTTAACACACTCTAGAAAATATGACGCTATAACTCTTGGGTTATTATTAGTTTTTCCGACCTTGAGCCTCAAAATTCGACGGCTATATCCGTCTATTGCCCCATGAATACAAAATCCAAAAGATTTTGTCATATCCATCGATGTGCCATATGAAATTGAGTCCTTTGGAGCGGTACTGCCTTCTTCGCAACCGCCGCCTTGAACGCCGTGCCACGCCATCAGGATCAAGAGTCTTCAATATGATACGAACAGATTCACGGTTAACAGACAATCCGTAATAACATCGTAATCTCTGATGCATTTGACGATATCCTATCAGACCACCACTCCCTTGAAGCTCTCTTTCTACTGCCCTCATTAATTCATTAGGGCTGCTGTAAGACCACCTCCTGAATAAACCATTTGACCTGAGAATTCGCTTCAGCTGACGAAGGCTGATTTGAACCCCATGACAAAGTAAGAGAAACCCTAGAATTTCACCATAGTCAAATCCAAGATGAAAGTAACGAATAATCAATGAATTTCTGTCCAGACGCCCGGAGGTAGAAACATGGGTTGGCAGTACAGCGTTCATATACGGTGCGACTACGATAAAAATACAAGCAATTACAAGGTAGTGTGTCATCATAACTTTCTTTCCTAAAAAACAAACTGTAGTCAGTCATGGTAAAATGACAAAAAACGAGCTTCACTAATGACTATCGATATTACTGGTTCTCACTCCGGGTTGGTACATTTCGCTGACCCCCAGTCCATGGACTACTCTAAAAATACTATTTCGAATGAGTACTGTTTATCTGTGTAAGCAGCATCTCAAATAGTGCTTACTTCAGCCTCAACACCCATTTTAAACAGCATTGTTCTACACTATTTAAGTCTAAGGAACCAATTTTAAAAGGTTAGCTTACATGAAGTAACCGGCCATTACAACAATAATCGAAAGCTAACCTTTTCAAAATGGGTGCGTAGACTTAAATAGTGTAGAACAATGCTGTTTAAAATGGGTGTTGAGGCTTAAGTAAGCACTAGTTGAGATGCTGCTTACACAGATAAACAGTACTCATTCGAAATAGTATTTTTAAGGTAGTGCATTTGGGTAGTCCATGGACTGGGGGTCAGTGAAATGTACCAACCCTTCTCAGTCCACCGATCTAAAAATCCATTAGTATGACCTTGTATGGCATTGATGAGGAAAGACTGACTTCTCGCTATGCCTCTTTTCGATAATTTATTTAAGGTAGGGGAAAGGTCAATTAGAGCCAATAACATATGGTTTCTAGGTCACTAAAATACGCATAAAATTAAAGCAATAAATAAAACCCGGTTTTCACTAGCGACGCAAGCACAATCACAAGCACAAGCACAAGCACAAGCATAAGCAGCTTATGCTTGTGAAAACGAAAGTCAACGTATGCATCAAAATCAAACACGGCAACAGCCATTTTACTCAAATGCTCAGACGAAGAGAATCTGAAACGAGTGCTTTAATTGGCCAGGCGCAACAAATTTTTCGTTTTCACACGACGGAAGCGAACGCAAGCATAATCGCAAGCACAAGGAAAAGGAAAAATTTTGATCCTTGTGCTTGTGCTTATGCTTGCCTCAATCCCGTTTTCACGGTGAAATAAGCGCTCTTACGCTTGCGCTTATGCTTGCGTCGCCAGTGAAAACCAGGCTGAAAGAAACCAAGCCCTTGAAAACGAGGAAATAACTCTAATTATTTATGTTAACTAGAATACACCTACATAAAATAAGCAACGTAAACATCAATTACGACAATCAGGGCAACAAATTTGATGGCAATTTAACTCACTCCTCAACAGTTTGTCTGTTCTTCATCTGCCACATTGGAAAACCAGGTCACGTGACAGGGTTCTTCTTATCTTTGAATCCGGAGTAATAACTTTGGATTCGGAGTATAAACTACGGATCCGGAGTAAACACTACGGATACGGAGTACAAACTACGGATCCAGAGTAAACAACTATGGATCCGGAGTACATGTATAAACTACGGAACCGGAGTAGAAAACTTTGGATCCGGAGTAAGAACTTTGGATCCGGAATATAAGCTACGGATCCGTAGAATAAACTGCGGATCCGAAGTAAACAACTTTGGATCCGGAGTAAAATCTCCGGGAACTCCGGATTTCCCCTCTCCTCAAAAACCAACATTTGACTTGATTTACGTTAATTGTTGATTTCAGTTTACAGTGTGTCCCCCAATTAGTGCGTCAGCCCTAGAACGACTGTACACTTAAACAAAGTTCATTTCCTTTGCTTTTCCTTTCCTTTTGATAGGTCTTAAATTGCCACTACGACGAAAATGTTTGGTTTTCTTTACGGATTTTTTCAACGTCAATTAAGTCAATATGTCCAAAATAATACAATGCATTTAAATTTGGAACGATAAAAGCGAGATCAGTCGGGAAATAGCCAGCCAAAAAGCGCTAAAAATCTCTCCGCAATCACTCGGACCGCATTGGAGAAGCTGCGATTAATTTGTAAGCGGTCTTCAAGCAAGACTTGGCTCGTGACGTCGTACGCGCATCGCTTCGTGGCGTTTGACAAAGCGAACAAGTCGATCAAGGAATGATGTATATAATAACAGCAAAAAGCAACTCGGCGATCTGTCACATCTCATAGATGACATGGGAAATTAGCCGCGTTTATTTTGAGCGTTGCGCGTAGGACGTCAGACCCCAGGCGATCCAGCTAGACCCAACCCTTTTTCTCGCTCACGGCTGACAGCGAAAACCGAAAAACTACGTTACAATAATCATACTTCCCGTGGGAATTTTGAGATAGAAATTATCATGATACCATTTTAGTACGTCTATTTTCAAAATCTAAAGAAAAAAGGACATGCAACGACCCATCCCGCGAAAATGCCTGAAGGCATCTTGTTTTATAATTTATAATGTACAATGATATTCACATGCAAAATATAGTGTACCTGTTATTGCAATGATAATAATAATATTATGATAACTTTTACAACAACAAAGTTAGTAATTTGTCTTATTAGTTTCAATAATTTTGCTCAAATCAACAAAGTGAAGATGAAGACCACGAATAATAATTTGTTTGTGCCCAGTCATTGTTAACTGATTCACTTTAAATTTATCAATGGTATTTTATATCATGTGTTAACTGAATGAAAACAGTGAATATCAAAAAACTGTCAACAATGATTAATAGTGAAGCAAAACCTCAGCAGATTTTGAAACATTGTGATGGAAGACATGGTTTTTAGAGATGCAGTTAAGGCAGTTATCCTTAAGGATATCAACGACTAGTGCAAAAAGCAGTGCAAAAAATATGATATAACTTCTCAGTTTTGCTAGTGCCAAGAAGGTGTCCAACGATACATATTTTCTAATAATATATAAACACTTCATTAATATTATAAGTGAAATTCAGGCGACTTACATGATTTCATCCTGCATGTACCTAACTTTTGATCAAAGTATGTCCCCCAACGTGGGAGGCGCGGTGGCCTCATGATTAGTGCGCTCGGCTCCGGAGCGAGTGGTCCGGGTTCGGGCCCTAGCCGAGGACATTGCGTTGCGTTCTTGGGCAAGACAGTTTACTCTCACGGTGCCTCTCTCCACCCAGGTGTATAAATTGGTACCGGCGAATTTAATGCTGGGGGTAGCGCTGCGAAGAACTTGCATCCCATCCATATGGGGAGTAGAAATACTCCTAGACGCTTCATGCCACAGAAACCGTGATAAGCTCCGGCCTAAAGGGCCGCTTGGTTCGTAAGCAGACTTTACCTTCTACCTTTATTCTGAAACGACGATTTACATTCTTTAATGTAGTTTATTCAATGTAAACAAGAACGTTAACACAAGGTGATTACGTGCACCCTTGTGGTTGCCTAGCACGTGATCAATTTCACATTGACCTTTAATTCCTCTTGATTCAAGGAAGTCAGAGACTTCGAAAACATTTGGTTTTAGGTATGACATCGACCGTCCACCCGTACTTTCGTACGGACCGTACGTACGTTCACCCCTCCACGTATGCCAATGTGACCAGTACTTTTCAGCATACATCTTTGATGTTGGACATCCATGTTATGTTCAATTGGCACCTGTCAAAAGAAGGTATCGGCTGACCAGCATCATGTGACCATATCGCGGACTCAAGTTTAGAGTTCATCGAGGTCAACTGATTTTTTGAAGATGACCGCTGATAAGGTACTGGTTTTCGATTGGATCGTAGGCTCAAGCCAGGTTAACTCACCTAAACGTCCACCTAAACACGGCTATACGGCCAGCAACTAAAGCTCTTAACAGCTACTCGTGTTTAGGTGGAAAAGGTGGAAAACGGTTTGGAAAATATTTTCTTTCTGCATTTTTCGCCGGTTTCAATCCAGTTTGACATATCGTCCACACTGGTGGCTACGCAGTTACTCAAGTCAAGCATCGGAGGGATATACACTTAAAGCTGAGTGTTTATTTTAAATTTTTTTAGAGCTGCTTTGAAGAAGATTTTAAATTTTGAATCTGATAAGGTTGCATGATGCCTGGATGACCTATGACTAGAACAGAAGCCAAAGAAGAAAGAAAGAGGCCGAGGACGAAAAAACAGTATGCCAGTAATAGCTCAAACTTGGTGGAAGAAGACACTCCACAAATTCTTTTCTTGGGCACTAAACCGTTTGTTATTTTTACGGATGCGTTATTTCAAGTGGATACGTCACCTTAAAAGTGGTTTAATCGTTTTTTTCTTTGTTCAGGAATGAAACTCGAATTTTTATTCACAACTGGAATTAAATAGCAATCATCTGTACTCTTTTGGACGTAAAGAAATAGATGATTTGTTTTGTTTTTTTTTTTTCAAAGTGCGAGCGAACAGTGATTTTACTTCGTTTGCTTACCTGTTTTTCGATGTGCCTCGACAGTGCAATCGCAATGAGTTCTCGTAAAATAAAGGAGAAATATCACTAGCTTGTGTTTTCAGAAGTTTGTTTAAAGCAGGTACAGGTAATTAATTAGAGCGCATCTTGTTTGAAGTTTGTCCTTTCTTGCTTGACGTATTTTCAATTGGTGGTTCCAAGCCAAGCTGTCGTGTTTCAATGAAATAAATCAGAATCGTTTTCAGAGATAAAGCGGAATAAAGTACGTCCATAAAACATTTTTTTTTACCTTGAACTGAGAAAGTTTTCATACGGTTTCTAATTTTAACATGATTTCTATTCGCTGGCTATTGACAGTTGACTCTGAAATGGCTTTTTTCCTTTTCTATTTGTTCGCTAAGAAGGTGCTAACCCACAGGTACCCCAAGCTAACGTTGTAATTTGAGCATCACGACCAGTTAAAATTAATATATAGATTTAGTCAAGCCTAGAAGCGGAGCTTCCTGGTTATTTATTCTTGCTGCCTGTAGGGTTAGTGAAAATAAAAGGTTTCGAATTGCCCGAGTTTTGATGTTTCCGATTGCTGCTTTAATAATTAATCATTTTCATTGCTTTCTTCTATAGTAAAATTCAGTGTCTAACTAATAAATTCCACGGTAAATTTTACGCTAAAAACCAATATCGCATGAATCACAAAGCGATGAGTACGATATTGGAGTGAAATTTACTTTGGAAATCACCAGTTTGGCAATGAATTTTTCTTGAACCGAATGAGTTTTAAAAGAAAACAAGCACACCCTCAGCGAACGAATGGAAAAGGGAAAAAGCCATTTCAGAGTCAACAGTGGGGAATCATGCTCAAATTAGAAGCCATAAAAAAAGCTTTGTCAGTTCAAGGTCAAAGAAAAGTTTTACTAATGTACTTTATTCCACTTATCTCTGAAAACGAGATCATTCACATTTTGATGTATTTCATTGAAACACGCCAGCTTGGCTTGGAACAACAACCGGCAAAATACGGCAATGCAACCAAGAATGGACGAACTTCAAAGAAGATCCGCTCCAGCACTTAAATAACTTTTAGGTGCGTTAAACAAACTTCTGAAACCACAACCTAGTGAGATTTCCCCCTAATTTTACGAGAACTCATTGAAATTACGTGTTTATGACATAAGGACAAAATTTTCTTGTCACTGTCGAGGCACAACGAAAACCAGTTGCGCAAACGGATTGAAAAAGCATTTGTTCGCTCGCATTTTAGAGCAAAACAAACAAACAAATCAACTTTTTCTTTATGTCCAAAGGAGAACAGATAATTGTTATTCAATTCCAGTTGACAGTAAAAATTCGATTTGCATTCCTGAACAAAGGAAGAACCGATTAAACCACCTTTTAAAAATACGCATCCACTTTAAATAACGCATCCGTAAAAATAACAAACGGTTTAGTGCCCAAGGAAAGAACTTCTTCCACTAAGTATGAGCTATTACTGGTATTATGTTTTGTCGTTGTCGTTCTCTTTCGCTCTCCTTTCGTTTCTGTTCTTGATATAGGTCCTCCAGGCATCATGTAACCTTATCAGAGCTTCTAAAGATATGCCAAAAATTGCAATACAGAGGGGAAAAAAGCAGCTCTAAGCAAATTAAAAATAAACACTCAGCTTTAAGGTTTATATCCCTCCAATGCTTGACTTGAATAACTGCGTAGCCAACAGTGGGGACAACAGATATCATGATATGTCAAACTGGACTGAAACCACAAAAAAATGCAGAAAGAAAACATTTTCCAAACCGCTTTCTACCTGAAAACGAAAAGCGTTGACTGTGTAATAACTACAGTTGATGAAGTATGGCCGTGTAGCCTCGTCGAGCCACAGGAAGCGCGCGAAAAATGAAGCCTCGCTCATGCTTAGGTGACCTCGGTTGAGCCTGCAATCCAATCGAAAACCAGTACCTGGTCGGCGGTCAACTTGAAAAAAACAGCTGACCTCGGTGAGCTCTAAGCTTGAGCCCGCGACATGTTCACGGGATACAGGTCAGCGGATACCTTGTTTTGACAGGTGTCAATTGATCAAAACATGGATGTCCAATATCAAAGATGTATACTGGTCACATTGGCATACATGGATGGGTGGAAGTTCGTACGTATGTACGGACGGTCGATGACGTCATGGCAATAAAACCAAGATTTTTCACATCGATGGGTTACCATATTTTCTTAACAATGGTGATCCGCGCGCGCGCCCCTTCGGCGCGCGTGGCGCTCCGCTATAAGTGTTTGTATGGGACTTTAAAAACGTGTTTAGGAATAGAAAATGAAGAACATAAATCGAACAAAAATGCCTTACCTTGTCTTCTTTATATGTTTTTGTGGAGTACTTTTGTCATATGGTTTCTCCTACGCTTCCATAGAGAGAAACCACGAGCAACCGTTTGATTTTCCATGGAGTATGTGTGAAGTACGTCACCCCACGTGATGTATTTGACATCACTTGGTCTTATTTCGCGGGAAATCACTACACAGCAGGCTCGCCCAAACGCAGCAGTTACGTAGCTGAATGCACGCGCAAGCGCCAGGACAAGTTCACTAACTCGTTTTACCGGTTCAAATTTAATTTATTCGTGCTTGGCACTGGACGGCGGCTCACTCACTAACGGTTGCTCGCAGTGGTTCTCTCTCGGGAAGCGTACGAGAAACCAACTGCTTGCGGGGTAAGGATGCGCTTGTTTTCCTATGAAAGTCATGAGATTCAAGAAAATTCGGTGCCTAACTGGTGAATCCCACAAAATTTCACTTTTAATTAAGCAATAACCGGAAACACCAAAACGCGGAGAATTCCAAAACCCTTTATTTTCACTAACCCTACAGCCAGTAAGAATAGATAACCGGGAAGCTGCGCTAAAACTATATAGTAGTGATGTCCAAGGACTCATTTGAGGAACCTGGGCTTAATTCTGAATCACAGGACATCAAATTACCTTCTCAACAGAAGCAGATAGCGTCTGTGCTTTGTTATTTATGCTGAGCTTACCATAATTTGAATAAGATAACAAACACACAACTGGTCATTTCTTATGGCTTAGAACGTGTGTGCTTGACTTAATTTTGAAAGCCGTTTGTGATTTAATACGGCACAGGTTACATTTGTACGTGCACGTCTGTTTACAAGATGCTCTTTCCTTTCACGTAGAGGTATTAATTTCAAACCGAAATGGGCCCAAGAAAGCAACTGATGGCCAAATTTGAAGAGGAATTCAACAGGATTGAAATTTGAACTTTGTCCTTTATTTTGCCGTATTTTGACGATTCTTGTCCCAAGCCAAGCTGGTGTGTTTCAATGAAATACATCAAAATGGTTAATATTCCTAGGGGAATAACTTAATTAGCCCCAGGACTCCACGCGTTGGCCAGGTTGTCAATTTCAGTGTAATATGATCGTTTTGTTTAGCTCGTTTTTTCGTTCGAGTCGTTCGTTCAACGTGTCTCCTTTTCTTACCTTTTCTGCATGGCTTCTGCCGCCGGTAAACGCAAGGTCAAGGCACCTACCTTACCGACGGGTTTTGTTTACGACCTCCCTTCACTGAGTCAGCCGCCTCACAGCGCTCCAAGTGCAAAAAATTCGCCTCAAGACGACCTCACTCTACCACGTGGCTCGCCGGTCTCCATGCCGGGAAATGCCCAGGATTTGGAGCTACTCAAACTTCAAATAGAGAAACAGCGTCTGGAAATCCAAGTCTTGGAACTGGAAGCTCAAGCCAAGGCCCGATCGCTATCGTCTCCTAGCAGTGTTAAACCGGCAGCGATTCCTTCGCTCGACACCGTTCGTTCCGGACACAATGCCGGTAAGTCCCAAGGTCAACTTGACCACAACACACGTATCACTAATCCGCAAGAATGGCCTCATTTGCATGTCCCATTTGGTCTTGCCAGGAAAAAGTTTAAAGATCTTACAACTTCTGAATTTGTTTACGGTTATTTAGACATTGGTAATTCCGAACCACCTGAGAAACAAGCCGTCATGACGCGACATCTGATGTCTTTAATGTGACTTGTTTCAAAGTATAATTGGCCCGCTGTTCTTTCCTTTCACGCCGCCGTGTTAGATCGCATCGAGGCCGGCCTCGCCAACTGGGGCGATGACTTCAAAGAGATAGAGCGATTCAACATCACAGAATCTCAGCGACTTCCCAACACAACACCGTCAGCAAATAATGCCATAGTCCCAGGTCCCAGCAACCGCTCACGGTTATATTGCCGCGAATGGAATCGCACTGGCACTTGACACAACGCCAGTCACCAGCTGGGTGTGGAACACATCTGCGCTTACTGCAAACTCTCTGATCATACTATTGCATCTTGTCCTACTCGACCACCGCCTTCTTCAAACCGTCCCAAACCACCCACGTCTGATTGACTAGTCATCTCTCCTAACTCTCCCGAACACTCTCCATTATCGTCGACCTCACCTGTGGCTCCGTTACCTTCGTCCGAAGTCTCGCCCGTTTCCGTTTTGCCGTCTGGTCAGCCTTCGCCCTCCAGTTCCCGTTCGTATGCCGCCGTTGTTCGCCATATTCTTTGCTCCAAGTCGTCCTACCCCAACGCCTTCGGAGCTCGTGTTCCCGTTCCTTCGAAATTGAATATTCCTTCGTGGAAATCCGCTCTCGACAAGTACTCCGATTCTGCAGTGGCCCTTTTTCTCGCATTTGGTTGGGCCATCAACTACCGCTCCAGTTCCGTTCCTACACCTTCCAAGTCTAACCACTCCTCCGCAATCCGTTTCCCAGATGCTATTAACTCCTTCATCGCAGCCAAGATTTCTCATGGGGCCACCGCTGGACCATTCCTCCAGAACCCTTTCCCGTCGCCGCTCCAAACCTCACCGCTGCAAACTGTCCCTAAAGATGACTGTAAGCGTCGCGTCGTTTTGGATTTGAGCTTTCCCCCCGGCGCCTCCGTTAATGACGGCATCCCCAAAGACTCTTTTCTGGACGAACCTTTTCATCTTTCTCTTCCTCGCTCCGCCGACTTTGTCGATCTCATCATCGCCAAGGGCCCAGGATGTTTCCTTTTTAAGAAGGATTTGAAGCGCGCATATCGTCAAATCCCTGTTGATCCTAGGGATTACAATTTACTCGGTTACCACTGGAATGACCTTCTATACTTTGATCTGGTTCTTCCCTTCGGCCTTCGTTCAGCCACCCTCGCTTGCCAACGTACTACCAACGCGATTGCGCACATTTTCTATTCCGTTTATCATCACCAGTGCGTGAATTACATCGATGACTTTGGTGGCGTAGAGTCCTCGCACGACGACGCTCTTCAAGCCTTCCAGGAACTTGAAACCCTTTTCAACCGCTTGGGTCTGGAATCCTCCCCGGGAAAAGATTGCCCTCCTTCAACTAGAATGGTTTTCCTCGGCCTCATTTACGATACTGTTACTATGACTCTGGAAGTTCCTGAAGACAAGCTGTCACGTGCCTCCGCCCTCATTCGTCTTTGGCTCAGTTCCCCACGCACCACAAAATCTGATTTACAGTCACTCATTGGCAAACTTTCCTATATCTGCGCCTGTATCAGCCCCGGAAAAATTTTCATGCAGCGAATGCTTTCTGACCTCCGTCGCCTACCCCACAAATCTTCCCGCTTCACGCCCAGTTCCGCCCTGCTAGCCGATCTGCGCTGGTGGAACGAGTTTCTAGCCGTTTACAATGGAGTCTCTCTTTTACGTTCCTCTCCTTGGATTGACACGACTGTTCGTTTCTGCACCGACGCCTGCATTTCCGGCATTGGCGGTTTTTTCGACGGTCGTTTCTTCCACTCCTCTTATCCACCTTTCATCGACACAGCCTTGCTGTCCATCGCGTCGCTCGAAATGTTAGCTGTCATCGTTAGTCTCAAACTGTGATCCGAAGAACTGCGTGGCCAGCGTATTTTAGTACGAACTGACAATCAAAACACTGAACTTGCTATCAACACTGGTCGCTCACGTGTCCCTTTTGTTCAATCTTGTTTACGCGAACTTTGGTTTTATGCTTCCCGTTTTGATTTTGAGCTTCGTGCCCTTTATATACCGGGTCACCAGAATACCATTGCTGATTCTCTCTCTCGCTGGGACAATGATCCACAATATCAACACATTTTCTACGAGGCAGCTCATCTTCATTACAACACCTTAACGGAATATAGTTGCTCGTTTGATTTGTTTCGTTTTGACTGTCAGTGGTAATCACCTCTTCTTTCTTTTTTTTTTTTCGTATTCCAGGTTACCATCTATGCGATTTACAGCATCATGTCCATCGAATTCAAGACTTCGCCTTATCAGCAGCCACCAAGCGAAACTATCACTCCGTCTGGAACACCTACCTTAACTTCTGCGACTTCTACAAGCTTCAACCCTTCCCCGCTTCCCCATCTACAATTGCCGCGTTCATCACTCTAGTCAGTTTCTCCGTCAAATCTCACCACACCATCAACAATTATCTCAGTGCCCTGCGGCGTCTTCACGTCTTCTGTCACTTGGTTGCTTCAGCCTTTGACGACATTCATGTCAAACTGACGCAGAAAGGTCTGGAGAAGTCCATGATTCACATTCCCCACCGCAAAGCTCCTCTTACGCCGTCGATTTTGTTTCATTTCCATGCCCACCTTAATCTGCGTGACTCTGCCCATTTAGCCTTGTGGTGCGCCCTTCTGGTTGGCTTCTTCACCTTTTTTCGCACAGCCAATCTCGTTCCTCAGGCCTTCGACAGTTTCTCTCCACAACACGTCTTATCTAGAGGCAGCGTCCACTTCAACGATTCCGGCGCCTGTTTTACAGTCACCAGAACCAAAACTCGGCAAGCGGGTGATACAGCCCTTGTCGTTCCAGTTCCCCTCATTCCCGGATCGTCGCTCTGCCCAACCACCGTTCTCAAGTTATTATTGAGGATGGTTCCTGCCCCTGACGCTTGTCCTCTCTTCACTTTCGCTTCTACCTCGAACCAACTCACCTGCATTACGGCGAAGTCCCTCAACGACGGTATCCAGCATTTAGCGTCCCTTATCTCTTTGGATCCAAAGGATTTCTCTGGTCATTGTCTTCGTCGAGGCGGCGCTACCTTCGCTTTTCAGTGCGGTATCCCAGCAGAGCTTATTAAGCTTCAAGGAGACTGGCGATCTGACGCTTACATGTTGTATTTATCACTGCCTTTAGCCGACAGACTCGTGCTCACGCAGATCATCGCTGAGCACATTCAAACCTTGTAGTCGTAGTTTGGTATTTATACTATTTTATCACTTATCTCCCTTGCCATACCCCTCTCGCACTCTCCTTTTTCTCCTTTGAATCTGTTTGGGCCTCTTTCTCTCTGCTTGGGGTCTCCTCGGGCCCCTTGGGTCTCTCGGTTTTCATTAAAGATGCCCAAACAGATTTTCTGTCTCGTTTGTCTTTGTGTGTTGCGTGAGGGGTGTGACAGGGGATAATTGTTAATATTCCTAGGGGAATAACTTAATTAGCCCCAGGACTCCACGCGTTGGCGAGGTTGTCAATTTCAGTGTAATATGATCGTTTTGTTTAGCTCGTTTTTTCGTTCGAGTCGTTCGTTCACCCTCCCTCCCACCCTTGGGGGTCTCCTCGGGCCCCTTGGGTCTCTCGGTTTTCATTAAAGATGCCCGAACAGATTTTCTGTCTCGTTTGTCTTTGTGTGTTGCGTGAGGGGTGTGACAGGGGATAATTTGAATAATCTCGTTTTCAGAGATAAAACTCTCTTTTTACTTAGAACTAATTTTATCGTGATTCCTATTCGCTGGCTATTGACAGTTGACTCTCAAATGGCTTTTTTTTCTTTTCCATTCGCTCGTAAACTGCAAGCAGCCTTCATAAGTCAGTCGAGCGGCCCGCAATCTCGTACCCAGAGTCTTCGTGCTTTTTGGTCAGCTGGTGAGCGCCCGGAAAGACTCTGGGATAACGGACTTGAACAATAATTTTGATTGGCCGCTTGCATAACAATGGTAGTCTGACAAGAAGTCGGTAAGTAATTCGGAAACCCCAGAATTTGGAGGGAGATTCAAAATATAAAACTAGTTTCAGTGCTGTTTGTTTTTTCTAGCTCAGAAATATGTAAATAAAAAAAAAGAATAAAACGACTGGGTTTAAATTGTGTCTAATACTGCACGGGAATTTTCCCACGCTGTTAAATAGTGATTACTGTTGCTGTTGCAAAAGGACCGTGGGAAAACATTACATCAGTCTCTTTGGGGAGAAATCCATGGAAGAAGGTCCTGTCAAAGCCATTCAGAATTACGGAAACATAAAATTGTAGTAGAAGAGGACATTGGTGTCGTTTCCACAAAAAATTGTCGATCATGTTGCTTTCACGATGGTATTCTGAACGATGGAATGCATGCTGAAAGACTAAAAATACACTTACCGAAAGCGTCAGAGGTTTCATCTTCACTCGCGCTTACTGCAAGCCAATGATCATTTCTCCAGTTTCTTTTATGGTGTATAAAGCTAAATTTTTTGTTTCTCGAACACTCTCAACCCGCCATTTCTACTGTTTACCGTTTTCTCTTTTCTGTTTCCTTTTAAACTCAAGCATGCGCAAAAAGACCGAAACCCACGTTTTCTGGGAAAATGGTGTCCATTATTCCAGAGCCTTTCCGGGCGCTCACCCGCTGACCAAAAAACCCGAGTACTCTAGGTACGAGATTGAGCGGCCCGCTTTTCTGAGGCAATACCTGTTTGAAGCCCTTTCGTTTAACAAATTCCCTTTCTTCTCGTAGGCAACTACCTATAGATATCTGGACCTGCCACGATCGGATAGCGTTTGATTCCGGTCACCCGTAGACAAAGCTCTCACATACAATCGTCTTTCCGAGAGCTTCGACCGCACGTTTTTGCTCTTGTTTGTGTTCCATGTTTCCCATTTGAAGGGATAAATGATCGAAATCTTCCGCAAAAACCATATCGTGCTTATAATCGAAGGACAATCTAACAAAAAGTAATTAACTCGTCAAAGTAATCTGACAGCGTTGTATTGTCAACGCACCGATCCGAATTTCCCGTTGCTGGTGCAACGGGAAATTCTGAACGCGTCGGTTACTGTAACGGGTGCAGTCCCTTCTTACACTTCTCTGCCCAAGCCTCCCTCAGTCATTTTATTTGTTTGCGTGACAAAACACGACTGCCTCAGAAAAGCGGGCTGCTCGACTGATTTATGAAGGGACTGCTCGCGGTCTATCATCGGCGCTCGCTGAAGATGTACTTGTTACTCGGTATCACTACTTATGAGCCAGAAGGCCCATCAGGCCGGCGCTTATCTCCGGTTTCCGTAGCATGAAGCCACTAGGAGTATTTAAAGTGCCGCTACGACGAAAATGTTTGGAATTTTTTCAACGTCAATTAAGTCAATATGTTCAAAATAATACAATGCATTTAAATTTGGAACGATAGAAGCGAGATAAGTTGGGAAATAGCCAGCCAAAAACCGCTAAAAATCTGTCCGCCATTACTCGGACGGCATTGAAGAAGCCTGCGATTATTTTGTAAGCGGTTTTCACGCAAGACTTGGCTCGTGACGTCATACGCGCATCGCTTCTTGGGCGTTTGACAAAACGAACAAGTCGATCAAGGAGTAATGTATATAATATCAGCAACTCGGCGATCTCTCACATCTCATAGACGGCATGGGAAATTAGCCGCGTTTATTTTGAGCGTTGCGCAAATGACGTCAGACCCCAGGCGATCCAGCTAGACCCAACTCTTTTCCTTGCCCTCGGTCATTTGCCGTTGGAGTAATGGCGGACAGCGAAAACCGAAAAACTACGTTTCAATAATCATACTTTCCGTGGGAATTTTGAGATAAAAATTGGCATGATACCTATTTAGTACGTCTATTTACAAAATCTAACGAAAAAAGGACATGCAAAGTTTTCATCGTAGTCTTCAAACAGCCTCAATTGTTACAGAGTTCTCTGAAAATACGGATCTATATCATGCGGTGGGGCAACCAAAGCAATGGGAGCTGTGTTGGAGTTTTAGTGTTAAACTTTTAATAACGTTCGCCGATTTAGAAACTCAAATCCATGTTCTGAGTGAAAGCTCAATAGCAACTAGAGATTGAAAATTCTGGATTCAGTCTTCTGGGAATGTTATGATTAAGATTGTTAATCTAAATCTTGCATGCTGACAAAATGATGAAATCGTCAGTAAAGAACTCCCAGTAGCGGTTTGTTGGAAATGCCTGAAATTTCTGCGCTGCGTCCACAACATTTTGACCACTGTGATGACGAATATCTTTGTCGATAAGAGTACAGACAACGCTGCTCCACATTTACAACGGTTAGCTTTTAGGTAATGTTTTCCTTGCCTCGCTCCCTCGCATATTTTGTAAAACTCGCTAAAAAACGAAGAAGGCCTGAAAACGTTTGCAATTCCGTGTTGACAGAGATTCTGGCATATTTCAATAATCGCACGTATAGTTTTTTGTGTGACATGGATGTCCAGTCGTGAGCTACTTTGTTTGACTGTGAAATTGCAGTCGAGTATTAAGCGAATTTACTATTCTGTAGCTTCACTTTCACTTTCTTCTTAGGAAGATTCTTGCTGTTGTTTTAAACTGAAGAGAGAGGGTGTAAAGATTATCAGTCAAACGAAAAATGTTGTGAAAGAGATTCCTGTGAATGTAGAGCAGCGGTAATCTAACCCGAAGGCCGTGGGTTCAATTTCCACCCTGGTCAGAGTTTTTCTCTATCCTTGAGTGGGCCCATTTTCATTTGTAGGACTAACGCTCACATGGTTCATATGGGTATAAAATAGCACTTCACATCACCCTTTCATAGTTAATTCAGTTGAAATATAAGTACTACACGGCTGACATTTGCATAAACGTAACCCCTTAGCCTGCCCCTTGTAATTTCAGTTTTAGCTGTTGATTTAAATTGTTGGTTATTGTTTGCAAGGCTTGTTTGTTTACTGCTCTCAGCTCAGAGGTCAGGGGCACCCAACGACCAATTTGTTGTAAAATGTATTATTATACCCCAGTTAATGAAAATAAATGTTATTAAGGCATTTTCAGGTGTTTTTCAGTGTTGCTGGGAAAACATTATCTGTTTCTTTTTCCCAGCAAGACACACAAGAAATTTCCCAGCCAGCTAGATAAAATTGGTTGGTTTCCCAGCCAGCTGATCAAATTAATTTCCCAGCCAGGGAAAGCGACAAAACCGGGAAAAAACAGGTTTTTTCTGCAAGCGCAAATCACTCTGACCAGCCGTCGAAGGGGTTCTTTTTTTTTTTTTTTTTTTTAGTCGTCCTCATTCTTCAGAGTTTCTACAGCCAGCTCGGGTTGAAATGCTAGAAAAAGTCAGTAATTCCCAGGCAAAACCTCTATCAATAACGAAATTTCCCAGCCAGCTCATCGAAACACCTGTATTTTTGCCAGCCAGCAAGATTCCTCTGGGGAACAGATAATATGAGGAACAGATTCGTTGGGTGCCCCTGAGAGGTGTTTGATCACTGTAAACTGTACACACTAATGACGATTAATTTTGTACTCTATGCAGAAGCATAGTTATATCCATATACACTATATTGCTTTCTGGGGTTAAATCTAGAAACGGGCACGTGGGGAGCTCCGCTTTTAAGCTTGGCTAAATCTAAATATTAAATATTGATACGCCATATCCCCCGGGGGAGAGGGGGGGGGGGGGTACTCCCAGAAAAATTGGGTAGGGGTGTGCGGCCCGCTTCGCAAAAACCCTTACCCTATTTATGACCAAAATCTGCGATTTTCCCTACCCTATTTATGACCTCACCAAAAATGTGATACCCAATTTATGACCTGACCCTTAAATCAATACCCTGGTGCAGACCTGCCTTATAATTATTCCCTAGTTCAGACCAATGTTAACTGAGGCAATGTTTATCTGCTTTTATTAGGTAGGTTACATGATAAAGAAGTATCTTCTAAATAAAAAACGAATTCAAGACTGGAGTGCAAAAATGGATACCCTATTTATGACCAAAATGGCGGAAAATTGGCCAAAATCGATACCCTATTTATGGCCAAATCGGCTGAAAACGCCTACCCTTTGGGGCCGCACATACCTATATAGCCCATATGTTATTTCAGGTAGCATAGAAGCTTGACCAAATTAATTAACTAAGTTACTTTCATTGTCTTATGCACAATTTGCTTTATGGTATCCTTTTGTTACTGGTTATATAAATGTAGGCATAATTAAGTTCTTTCATTGTTAGTGCGCGCATCCTTAGTCGATTACATAAGCTTCGTTTTTTTTTTTTTTGTAGTTTGAACCACAATTGCAAGCACAACCAGTGCTAAATAATTGCCATTAAAATCGATATTACAACTATTTGATATCGCTACCTTGGTAATCTAGAAGGATTTGGTGTTCTCCAAACACTGGTAACCAAGTAATGTAAAGTTGTTGCGCGTGGGAATTGTGCTTTCGTTTTTGTCCTCCGATTTTGTTTGGTTTGCTATGCTCCGCCAACCTGTGACCATCTAAAAGCCCAAGGATGTACTCTAATTTGTTTGTTAGGTGCACAATTTTCACATGAAAGTAGTACTTGTTACCAAAGTATTTTTGCCACTCCAGAGTATCTTATCAAACCGAACAACGTAATATATGAGCCACATACCAGGGATAAAGTGCAAACTGCAGAAACAACCCAAACTCTGTACTTTTACTAACTTGAGGCATAATTCGATCCAAAACGATGTTGAGGCTTAGGTTTTACTTTCATAAAAGGGTTTTTTTGCCACAGTCTGCATTTTACACTGACCTCTTGTCAAACAATAATAATTTTTGGAAGTATGAGGTCTATTTAGGAGGATAAGATATTTTTTCTGACAAAATTTTCATTGCCTTGACCTTGTACTCTGAATGAATAAACTTTTGGGTATGAAAGATGTTGATAATTGTGAGTTGTGATGATCCTGTTAATTTCAACATTTAATAATTAAATTGAGTGGAAGCTATCATTAACCTATGACAACTAGCTGTGGTTCTAATATATTAATATGTAAAGAAATTCCAAACTGTTGAACAAAAAAATACATTAATGAACAATTTCCATTCGTGAGGTTTATTGCAATGTACGAGATACATGTAATTCTATATAGAAGCTCTCAATGTTCCAAGAGGGTGGGAATGGACCTTGTACAGATCAAAGTATTGTTTGAATTCTTTCCTCAGAAGATTTTGAAATACAAAGTAAGATTTGAAAATCATGTATTTGTTATGGGTCCATCCCCTTTGGCCTAAATTCAATCTTTTATCCACTTATGTACATTGCACTAGATCAGAAATAAATTTTCAAGTAATATTACAATAGTTGAATACCGTATTAAAGAATTTAAAAAAGCTTTTTCAATATTTAGCAAGCAGTTTGCAAACAGACAAGTCTTATTTGATCCCAGCCCAGTGCTTTCTTGCCTATAAGCAAACTATCCATTTTGGGGATTGTATTTGATCAGGAATTTTGGTGGTTTCACTTGCTAACAATAAAGTTATGCTATAATTCTGATTGACATGGAATCCCTGAAATGGAGAACTTGCTCATTGACTTTATAATGATTACTGGTAAAATTATTCTCTGTATTTCTATTCACTTTTTAAATTTTTCCCTTTGAAAAATAAAAAAAAAAAAACAACATTAAGAAGAAATGAATTCATTGACACTATTTAAGCAGGCCTAAGATTCTGGAGGCACTGGTGAAGGGGTTTGACCAGGGGTGGCTGATGTTGGTCGCACCTTGGGTTTAGGTACTGTACTTAATATGGCTGAAATCTCCGTCCTTTCATCATAACTCTTCCAGAGTTCATAAAGTTGCAAAATCTCTTGTGTTATTTCCAGGATCTTGTCCATATCAACAGACAATTCAGCAAACCATTGTTTGCAGTCTTTCTGTTGAATAACACAAGCCACGTAAATTGCAGCCAAGGCAATCTGATAGGGAGGGTAAATGAGAGAGACATCTGATTCAGTGCGCAGACTGTCATTTAAGATTCGCCAGGCAATCGGCAGGATAGCATCTTCTATTCCAAGGTCAGCAACATACTGTGTCAGAGGTCGGTAAGGGTGGTATACAATTAAGAAACAATCCATCATTTCTAATATTAAGAACAACTCACATTCCAGAACCTTTATTTTGAGAATAAATAAGATCTTAGTCATTTTCATGGAATCGATCTGAATAATAAATATAATGCCTGCTAGGGTATAATACTGTTGACTGAAGAGTATCTGAACCTGTTTGGGGAACATATAACAGATAATAGAAAGTTACTATAATAATAGAAAAAAAAAAAAACACTATTGGAAGATAGCCTGTTTACAGTTTCCCGCTCTCCTAAAGGAGATTGAAGAGGAGCGTCTGGGATTCAATGTTGATAATCGTGTTCAATGTCACGTGATTTTTTCTGGAATGTGTGGAAAATGATTTGATTGGTTATTACCCCCGACCATTACATCATTGAAACAACGAGTTTTGATTTGCTTCCGTTTACAGCAACAACACCTTTTACAAAGAGTTTGTGTGCACTTTGTGCATGGTAAAAAATATGGAAAAAAACATTTTTGATGGTCGAAGAGGCGGAATATTTTTATCTATGGAGTGTAAAGTTGAAATCGATTCTAAGTACATTTGTAGGAATTGTTTGTCAGTGCTGAAGAAACGATGGGCGCTCTTGACGAATGTTGACGAGGTGAATTCACTCAAAAAAGTCTTCCGCTATCCGCTCATCATTCAATGTAATAATAGTATTCGTGGATAATGTTTATGATAAGCGTATTTTGTTACTTGTCCATGTGACTCGGATTAGGTTTCGAATATATTCGTGGTATGTTATCTTTGCTAGAGAATCACACATTATGTGTGCATATGCATAGAGATCATTCGAATGGGGAAGATATCGTTGACGTCACCTATTGTCATTAATGTGCCAGCCAGAGCCTCATTGACTGTGGAAACAAAGGGTCTTTTGTTCCTGTCATTGGCACATTTGAATAACAAAAGCAATGTTTGTAAACAGATATCTTCCGTATAAAAGAAAGGAATATTAAATTAGCGATGAGGATGAACACCACAACCCAAGTGAGTTCTACTGCTACTTCTTCTCCTTCCATAGCTCCTCTCCAACTTCCCGCGTTGCCGCCCTCCGTTTCCTATGCGGATTTGTCAACCCTTGCACAGCGTTGGGTGAAGTGGGTCCAGTCACTGGAATACTTTATTCTTGCCTCGGGTATCACCGATTCTACGCAAAAGCGGGCAGTTCTCCTTCACCTTGTTGGACAAGAGGTTCAGGATTACTTGTATTTGCAACATTACCAGAGATTGATGAGGATTACACTACAGCGCTTGAACGCTTAACGGCTTACTTCGAGCCTAAGAAGAATGTGCTGTTGGAAAGGCATATCTTCCGTTCTGCCTCTCAGCTACCCGATGAATCTCTTGACACTTTTGCAACACGCTTGCGACATTTGGTAAAGAGTTGTGACTACGGGGAGAGAGCAAACAAAATGATCAGGGATCAGCTAGTGGACAAGCGCTATTCGCGGGACCTTCGATGAAGATTTATTCAGGAGACAGACCTCACTCTGAAAAATGTCCTGTCAATTGTGCGCACCATAGAAGCTTCAACCGGAATGCTGTTCAAATGGAAACACCTTATTCGGCACCGATCTGCGATTCAGAGCAGAGCGTCCTCAAAATTTTAAAGTACCTAAACCAGGCTGCAAGGTCAACAGTCGTTCAAAGCCAATGCCAATTGGAAAGTTTCTTCTACACCCATCTGTTATTTCTGTGGAAATAAAGGGAACAAAGCAAAGCACTCTTCCTGCTCTGCAAATGGTGCAATGTGCTGTTATTGTGGTAAAAAGGGCCATTTTCAACGCGTTTTCAACAGTATAAACCGTGGGTCGCGAGCGGCGTGAAGCTTTTCGCCTCTTTGAAACTAGAAAGCATTCACAAGATCACTCAACCAACGATGAATATCTCTTTGTTCTAGGAACTTCTGTTTCTCAGTGTACTGTTCCTGTTTGCATTTATGACGCGGAAATACCCGTAATCATTGACTCCGGTGCTAGTGTATATTTCCCTACTGAAAACAGATCTCAGCGTTTACCCTTTGGTTCACCCGAAGTCATTGCTATTAGGAGCGTATTCGATATGTGTGTATTCTCGTTCTACCGGCTTATCAACCGACGCGCGATTCACGGTTGTCGACCACCAAAAACGCTGGTTGGCGTTTATGCAAGACCCGGCAATTGCACTAGACCTACTTAGAGTGCGACCAGCAGAGCAGGCGCATTTACGCTTGGTGGCGAAAACTTTCACAGGGAAAACTGATACCGTGCGAGTTTCCCACGTGGATCAGTTGGTAACGCAATACTCCAGTATTCTTGAGAGGGTTGGCAATTGATAAACTATCAATTAAATATTACACCGATCCCGTGGCGCAACCTCTTAGACGAGCACCCTTTCATGTCAGTAAAGACGTCGATCAAAAGCTTCAGAATTGACAGACCTTGACATCATAGAAGACACCGAGGGTCCTACCCCGTGGGTGTCCCGCTTAGCTCCCGTTCCCAAGTCCAATGGGATATATGTGTTTGCATTGACACGAGGCGGCTCAACGAAGCGGTGAGCAGCACCCTATACCGACTTTAGAAGAGACTTTGAAGGCGATGAATGGAGCCAAGATATCGATCTATGATGTGGTTGCCATCAAATTGAGCTGCACCCAGACTCGCAAGCTCTTACCACGTTTTCTACTCACACTGGCCTCAAGTGCTTCAAACGTCTCATCTTTGGTTTGTCCTCTGCTTCAGAGCAATACTAATACACCAGGAGCACCCAACGAGAATATAGTTCAAAACCACTTAAATATAGCATTGTTTAACGTATTTTAGTATTTAAATTGTAGATCTAGGCATATTTTTATCCCCTAAAAATTTTTCATCTGTTAGGATTTCCTAGCTGAAAGTCTAGAGGTCCAAAACATTTAGGGAACAAAACTTACTTTTTCGAAACATTTGGCCAGAGAATAGGCTCCCGAAAATTCTAGGTGACGGTTTTGAGGTACAAATCCGTTAAAAATGGGCAATTATACCATATTTTAGATGTTCGAAAATCCTAGGACAAGCAGGCAAGCAATAAATTTTACAACAAATGTTCCGAAAATTGTAGATCTCAAATCGTCTTCCGAACAGATATTTTGCCCCTGATACATCATTCAGGAAACCCTACAAGGGAATTGAAGGCGTTCGTAAGATTTCCAACGACATTATCATCTTTGGCAAGGATCAGAAATCACTTGACCACAGCCTAGAAGAGCATTTCAAACAATTGCGAGAGTGTGGACTTACTCTGAATAGAGAAAAATGCCTTTTCAGTGTCTCAAAGCTGGATTTCTTTGGTTTCAAAGTCTCAGCAGCTGGTCCTTCTTTCCTGACGGCAAAAAGGTCGAAGCTATACAGACAGCTCGTACTCCACAGAGCTCTTCCGAAGTTCGTAGTTTCCTTGGTCTAGTTAATTACTGTTCCAGGTTCATTCCAGATTTCTCTACCCTTTAAGACCCGCTACGACAACTTACAAGGAAAGACATCGAGTGGTCTCGGACAAAGCAACATCAAGAATTTTTGCAAAGTTGAAATCTGCACTAACCAGCGATTGCATGTGTTATGGCGCATTACGATGCGATGAAAGAAACTCAGTTACGCGTCGATCCAAGTCCCGTCTGACTCGGAGCAATACTAATACAGAGCGATGACACTTCCCTTCGTCCTGTCGCTTTGGGTAGTCGCGCACTTACAGATGTTGAGAGAAGATACTTGCAAACAGAGCGTGAAGCCTTGGTAGTGATCTGGGGTTGCGAACGTTTTCACATCTACTTATACGGCAAGGAATTATTCTGCGAAAGCCGTGGGAAATCGTCCCCCTTCCCTCTGGGGGAAGCCATCTTGTTTTGGTTGAAGCGTGTACCATGTTGCCTCAAGTTGCCATCCTCCGCTCGACTACAGCTGAAGTTATCGTCACGCATCTTCAGAGAATATTCTCTACACATGGCTACCCAGAGCAGATTATTTCTGACAATGGTCCACAGTTCGTGTCGATTCCTTGAGGCGCATGGAAGCTTGCGCCGAAAAGTCACTCCATACTGGCCTCAAGCCGTTGCAGAAGTGGAACGTTTCAACCAGCCCTTGGAAAAGGTTATCTGCGAAGCGCTCATTGAGGGTAAAAATTTACAAGTTCTCCTTTAACTATCGCGCTACTACACCGCCTCGTGTCCGCTGATCTTCGGAAGCGAATTACTAACGAAAGTTCCTCGGTTTCGTAAACCTGGGCTGACCACAGCCTTCATTGTTGCTCGAAGAAACAATCTCACCAGGAAGAGCAAGCAAATGGAGTACGCTGATGGCCGACAACGAGCCGTGCCTTCGCTCGTAAAGGAAGGAGACAAAGGACTTCTATAGCAGCCATCCCGTGATAAGCTCTCAACGCCATACGACCTGCACCTATACACCTATAGTGGCTTTGAAAGGTCCTAGTGTTGTGCTACGGCGCGGAAACGGAGCGAAGATCCTCCGAAATAGGTCGATTGTTCACAAATTCAGTGTTCGACTCTAACTCTTGCCTGATTGCTCGGGGCAAGCGAAATATATCCGTAGGCAAGTAAAACATACTCTAAGGCTTGCTCGATTGGGCAATCAGAATTTTTGTTCGACTAATATTTGCGGAGCGATTTGATTTGCAACGAAGAAAGTGACTGGTAATATGACGTAGTCACCGCAAACGCGATTAAAAAATAAAAAAAACGTTACATCTCATTACTGTCATTTATTTTTCTGTTAAAAAATAAAATGGTACAACTTCAAAACAGATTGGAAAAGGGACATTTTCGTAGCCGCCATCTTTCTCCTCACGAAAAGAATGTTGTTACAATCGAACCCAGTTTTTGCCCGGCAAACACGCTTCAACACTTTGAACAAGCGCAAAAGAAAATTCAACCTTTTGTCACGCAATTTAAACCAGCTTTGAAAGGCTTAATTAAGAAACATACTATTTGGGACAAATGGCGATTAATAATTATTCAAAACCAGCCTAATGCGCCGATCAAATCGAAAGTTCAGCATTCCCCCCCGGGCAAACCCTGGGTATTTGACTATCTTCTGTGCCCAGGGAGTGGGGAATTTGACCTTTGCCTGCATGGGGTGTCACGTTTCAAATGATTTTTTTTCGGGCGCCGAAGTCGCTAACAGCTATAAAACACGTGTTTGGACGAGATGGAAGAGTTTAAAGGAAGAGATGTAGCATTTGTGAGCGATTGGCTTACAAAAAAGGTCTTCAAAAGGTCTTCAGGAGCCGACGACGATTGTTCTTTAGTAGGGTATGACAGGCAAATCTGACGATAGGGTAGAGCATTTGAACACCATTTTGGCCAGAAGGGACTGCAATTTGAAAGATTCAACCTTCAAAAGTTCAAATGCTCGGGCTTTGCCCTGGGGGGGGGGGGAGGGGGAGGGGGTGTTGAAGTTTCGAGTTGATCAGCGCATAATCTCAGAGAGATAGGAATGAGGAATAAGGAATCTCCCTTGATCTTGTCAAAGCACATCTGTGAAGCTTACGAGAATATCATGGACACACAGCAGGAGTCAAATCCCTTTTACACAAAATTGACATTTTTACAAGCCTCCTTTGAGTTTTAATGGGCAACAGGTCTTTAGAAGGTGAGCAACCGATAAAAAGAACACTGATTGCCCGAAGGGCAATTTAGTAAAAAAAAGTAAGTGTCGAACACTGCGTGACAAGTTGTACGCGGCTAATGGAAATTCTCATAATGATTATTGACTCCCAGCACCACATGTTCCGACAGAACTCAGGCCTTAAGGGTAGAAGCGTTCTCCGAC